>NC_081321.1:7719746-8053696 GCF_026419965.1 Kogia breviceps | reverse complement strand
TGATTACAGCCATGTCCAAAATTTAACTCCCACCTCAAGGACCGAAGCTGTTCATTGCTCTAATTATCTGTGAAATGTTTCTCTCTCACACAGACTACGACTAGAGAAAAGAGAGGGGACACAGACTGTGTCTGTGCTGTTAACTGAATTCCTCCATGCACGGTGCCTGATACACTGTACATACACGACTAACGACCCGTGAGTGAATGAACAATGATCTGATTGTTCATGTCTTCAGAATGATCTGAAGACCTTTCTGAAAGATTTTTCTTTGATTCAACAAATACATGTCTGGTACTGCTAGATGCTGAGAATATGGAGATGAGTAAGAAAAAAAAAATCTCTGTCTTCTTCAAGTAACTTAATGTCTAAAGGGGAAAAGATGACTTAAGGGGAAAGGAAAAGAAAATATTATTTACTGTCAACCCTTATGTAACAGACACGTTTCACTGAACTTTCCCAGCAATCAAATAAGCATGACATTTAAATCCCTATTTTAAAGACTTAAAAAAATTGGGATTCAGCAACGTTGCATAACTTACATAATGGTAATAAGTTACAAGGCAGTCTTTGAACCCAGAGCCTATGGGCAGCAAAACCTAGGTCCTTTCTTCCTTGGCACCAAGCAAGGGGTGTACAATCCAAGGAAATGTTTTGTCTTTTAAGTGACTACTTTTGAAGCTCTGAAGGAGACACAGTTACATGGATATCTGGGTGCTGGTATGGGTCTACCCTTTTTTAGCCTTACCCCATCCGTACTATTCTGGAAATCATGTTAGGTGATTTTAGTCTTACCCCATCCGTACTATTCTGGAAATCACGTTAGGTGACCAACCAACTCTGATCTCCCTAAGAAGTACTCCGGAGACTTCCCTGGTGGCACATTGGATAACACCCACAATCCCAGCGCAGGGGGCCCGGGACTGATCCCTGGTGAGGGAACTAGATCCCACACGCATGCCACAGCTAAGAGTCTGCATGCCACAACTAAGGAGCTGTAGAGCCGCAACTAAGGAGCCCAACAGCTGCAACAAAGGAGCCAATCTGCCACAATTAAAGAGCCCACCTACTGCAACTAAGACCTGGTGCAACGAAATAAATAAATATTTTTTTTAAAAAAAAAGAAGAAATACTCCAAAGACCATCTCCCTTAGCCCTCGCTCACACGGGCATCAAGAAGCCTGAGGCTTATTCACTCAGAGGCCCACGACCCCCGATCTGTGCCAGTGTTGGGGTGAAGGTTCTTTTAGTAGAAGTTGCCTGTGAATACAGGTGGGCCTACACACACACACACGGAGGAGCAGGTGGATGAGGCGTCAGATAAGCACTGGTACACAAGGAGCTGGAAGGAAGGAGGAGGCTTGGAAGCAGAGCACAGTGTCACTACAAGGGGCCAACTTTGGGACACACATCACAAATTACCAAGACATCTGCCCATTCTAACTGAGTAGAGGATGAAAAATGGAGTCTCTCAAGTTTCATTTCAACGACATTTGAAAGAGACGAAAGATTTCGTATGGTTATCACAAAAGACATTAAAATCTAGGGACCGTGGTTTCCTTTCCCTTAGATTTCTCCATTCAGTTCTAAAAATATTTTTGAGGCTAGACAGCGGTGGTAAAGAGCTATAGCTTGGAGATACTCAGGCCTGTTTGGAATCCTGGCTCCTGCACTTACTGCACGACTCTGGACAAGTGATTTAAGCTCGCCAAACCTCAGTTGCTTCATCTACAAAATAGGATAATGATAACACTGGTTCTGTCTATCTCAAAAGGTTTTACAGGAGAAAACACATTAGAACTCGGCACAGGGCCTAGCACATTAAAAGCGTACCAAGCATCAGTGACAAGAACACGTGCCAGCGTGGTGGTAAATCTTTAGGACATACAGATACGCACACATACAAAGACGGTCATTTCTGAGGTGGCTTAGTGGCTGCATCTGTGGTAGCCTCAAGATATCACGTAATTACACAGAGGACTGTGTGACGAAAGACACAAATGGTCACGTAAAACTACTGTCCATGAGAGAGCTTAAGTCACTATCAAGTGCCTTTGCAAACCATCTGTTTTCAAGCAGGTGAAAATGGGGGGTGGGGGCTTCCCTAGTGGCGCAGTGGTTGAGAATCCGCCTGCCGATGCACGGGACACGGGTTCGAGCCCCGGTCTGGGAAGATCCCACATGCAGCGGAGCAACTGGGCCCGTGAGCCACAACTACTGAGCCCGCGCGTCCGGAGCCTGCGCTGCCGCGACAGTGAGAGGCCCGTGCACCGCGGTGAAGAGCGGCCCCCGCTCACCGCAACTGGAGAAAGCCCTCGCACGGCGACGAAGACCCAACACAGCCAAAAATAAATAAATAATCTTAAAAAATTTTTTTAATTTTTAAAAAAAGAAAATAGGGAAAAAGGAAATCCAAAGACTCCATTCCAATAAAGATGCCGCAATAAGCAGAAGTGGCCACTGCTAGGTCTGCGTGTCCTAGGACGAGCAGACAATCCCTGTCTCTGGATTGGGTAGATACTCGGGGAGAGAGAACTCAGTGCACTTCCTGTGACACTGTTACCCACGCTCTGCCCCAGAGAGAAAACGTGCCTTTGCTTCTCTGGAGGAGCACGTGAGTAGCTACAGCTGGAGCACCAAGCCGAGTGGTCTGCTGAACAGAGGTTTCCCAGCCGTCTGCCACGAGGATCAGGGCAGGCGGCCGCCTCTCAGCATCAGCTGCACCTGGATTTGCGGGTCAACCCTTCAGTATCCCGGCGCACAGGGCGGGTGGTGTGGGAGGCGCCTGCGTTGCTCTAATAATGAGCACATTTCGTTCCTTGCACGGAGGTAACTGGTTCTTGCTCATGACACCTCTTTCCCAGTTGGTTGCATAAACATTCAGGGGGCAGTGCAGCCCAGAATGAGTTGTCAGGAGGAGGGCCTGAGGTACTTACTTACTCAATCGGCATGCACTCACTCTACCTGTAACACCAACCTTTTCTGTAACCTCTGAAATTAAACGGAAGGGAAAGAATGGAAACAAGGTGAGGTGTCAGGGAGCATATGGTGCGGGAGGAAAGGCTGAGGGAAAATGAAGAGGTCAATCAAGTATATTCAGCACCTTCTATGTGCCAGATACATAAGATATGATACCTTTCTGTTTTATACATGAAGACACCAAGTCTCAGTGAGCTCAAAGAACCTGGTTTTTCCAATGTCACACAACAAAGTGGGGCTAGAATCTGAATCAAGGTAGGTCAAATTCCAAAGCCATGGTTCTACATTTTCTCCCCCAAAATGAGGAGTAAGGATCTTTGGCAAAATTAAAAGTGGTGCCCTGGACTCAGGGAAGATAAGATGGTAAAAAATAGATTAGAAAGTTTTTGAAAGTTCTAGTGGCTCACGAGGCGATTGCAAACCTGGAGTCGAGCAGTTTAAATAGAAAAGAGCACGCACTGACTGACATCTGGGATCATGTATTTAGGCCCAGTGTCGGGGTGTTGGGAGAACGAGAGTTGCTTTAGATTGCCCAGAGGCTGGAAGGGGAAGGGATGTCTGTGCGTCTGGTACAGCCGGAGAACCAGGGCAGCTGCCCACGCCTGAAAAAGCAGCACGTTCAAACAACAGATGAAGAGGAAGAAGGGGTGGAGAGATTCATACTGAAAGGAAACTGTCCCGCTTGTGAGTAGAGCTTAGTGAAGGACATGGAGTCCATTTTCTTTCCGGCCTCTCCGGCTTCCTACTTCCTGCTTCTTTCCTCACAGCAAGTTTGAGCAGAAAGGGACCCTAGACATTGAGACCAGCATCCTCATTTTTCAGATGGAAAATCTGAGACCAACAGAAGTATCTGCGATCACACTTCTTGTTTCAGAGATCAGGTAGTGATCAGTTCTTGTTTTCGTTTTTCACCATACTCTGTTGTAAAGACAAAAAAGGGTAGACAGGAGGAAAAAACAAAACAAAACGCAGACCACAACCAAGAAACCAGAATTTTTAACTTGTAGACACAAAGATATCCCTACTTATCGCGACTTTCCCTGATTCCGGGGCCGTGTGCTTTGAATCTCCTACCAGGTGGCATTCAAGGTGTGCACTGCACTTGCTCACACAGCACCTTCTCGGTCATTTCTAAGGCACCAGGCCAGGCTGAAGGTTAGGACTGGCAAGGCCGAAGGATGTCTCTTTACGCAGGGTGACCCTCATGGCTGCTTTCTTGGATAATGCACCATCCTGGTTGACCTGGGGTGGAGGTGATCCCTGGGATGTGGGATTTCAAGGCTAAACCCAGGGAAGTCCCAGAGAAAGCAGGACAAATTGGTCTCCCTATTGCCTTAAGTAGGGCCACATTCTCAACGAGCTAATGGACCCATGTAGATAAAATGCAGTTAGCTGGACGTTTTAGCTGGTATGACACCAGCTAAGCGGTAGTTAACATTTCAAGTCGTTACAAAAAGAGGCAAAATGAAGATTAATGACTGTAAAGAGCCTTGAGCCCTGGGGGAAGAAGGTATTCTCAAAGTAGGAAGTGTTAAGTCCATAAATGAAACAATATGAGAATGCAGTGGGGCTTTTTCATACCTAACAAGTATGACTAAATCTCTAAACACTTCCTGTTCCGTCCCATGTTTTTCTGAATTTGCTTTTCCTTATTGGCCAAGAAGATAGAAAAAAAAAAAAAAAAAACCGTTCTTTCTTCTCACAAGAGTAACAGTGGGGAATTTCAAAACCTCCAAAGACCTTCTAAAGTTTAGCCAGCTCTTGCTGCCAGATAGAAATATTGTGGAGAAACAAGTAGCCCTCACTTTTTCCCCATAAGCATCCTAAAGTCTTTGTACATATAATTTTCGGCAAGTAGCAAACCATCTGATTAAAAAGACAGATACTTAAACTGAAGCAGCACCCGTGCATTCAGCCATCTGTCTAGTTGTATTTTCAATAAAAATGTCTCTGTTGCCATTAACACTCTGTCAGGTGCTGAGAATACAATGCTGAATAAGGAGAATACATTTTCATTTTAGTTTTCACAGTCACCCGAAGACCAAAAGCTGGGTTTGGGACTTAATCCTGATTATTCTTCCTGTAATGGAGAAAGCAAGCCACCCTAACTTAAAACTTCACATTTAAACCATTTCTCCAGGGCAGTCCTTCCCAATCACAAAGAGCAGCAGTGCCCCAAAGGCAGCCTCACTTTCTCCTTTGCTGGGTCATCAAATATACACAGGAGGCCGCTCAGCCTAGAATGAAAGGGTCCAAGTCAAGGAAGGGGTTACACCAGGGAGCGTGTCAATGGTTTCCCGTACTCACAAGGACAGCTTAAGGCTGCCCTCAACTCACTTTTGAGAAAGGCATTCTTCCACCTCCCCTAGTCTCCTAGAAGCGCGATTTGAATATAAAGTAATTTTCTAGGGAAGGCCAAATGGTAGCCCACAGAAGACCCTTGGGGGAGGCTTTCTCTCCGCCCACTTCCACTCTAATGCGCTGACTGTCATACCCTCCAAAGCAAAAGGGGGAAATGGAGCCAAGCACACAAATCCCGCCACATTCTTGACTGAGTAGAGAGAACTCCCGACACCAGTGTCTGCACCCGTGGGATGAAGTCTAGGAGACTCGACATGAAGGGTCATGGGAAGCAGAGCCCCGAACACTGTCAGACGTCCACCCAGCAACATGGCCCGTCCAGGTAATAATGCCACCTCACCCAAGAGTCCACGGTCATTGAACTCAGCTCTCCCCCTGTGCTGCGATGGACCTTCAGTTCCTAGAACCCTGGGTGCTGCCTGCATGTGGGCCTCCTGGGAGCCTTAGTGACTTGTACTTTTGTACACAGTACGTTGGCCTCTTTGAGTTTAGCAATTCCAGACCAGGAGCCTTATTGGACTTCCTCTGTTTATATAAGACTCATCAAGCAGGTTATGCTGCTTTTCTGCCACTTTTCCTTCCAGACACCTCCCAAATGCCAAGGTATCAGGAAGCAAGAGAGGGGTAGGGTTTTCTCACCACAATCCCAAAGGCCTACGAAGGCATGTGTAAGCCACAGGCTTTGCCAAAAACCCGCTACTGGTCTCTTAAATGGTGGAGTATGTTTTTGAGGATGGTAAGGGAAGGGTTATCAAGTAAGGTCAAAGTCAAATGTACTGTTTCTGTCGTTACTGCTGGTCTCTTTCCAGGGAGAGTAAAATGCACCCCGTGAAGCTGGCAGCAAGTCCTGTGCTTGCATCAATACTCATCTTCACTTGCACAGAAAAATCCCCCTGCCCCAGAGCACGTAATATGTTCACGAAATCCCCTCTTTATTTTGCAGATCTAGAAAAGGGGGGAGAGAGAAATTAAATGCCTTTGTGAATCAGCAAAACAGACAGACACACACCTAGGGACAGAACCTAGGACAGGTAGTCTTCCAGCCTGGACCCTCACAGCCGGCACACCACAGGGAAAATGGTTATTTTTTCACTACGAAAGAGATGACCTTCAACTTCAGGCGTGTAAGGTACAAAAAAAAAATCTTGAAAGCCACCAGTTACTTTGTGGAGAGGAGACTCACTAAAACAGTAGCCCAGGGCACAGTTCTTTCCAGAGGTCAAGATGGTATCTAACCACGGTCAAGACGGTAAGAACCGGAGATCAGAGGCCACTAGCTCACCCCTGGTGTCAGTCAGTCCTACTGAGATTTGCCTCAAGGTTAAGGAGAGAAGCCTCAAACTGCAAAAGCAATCTCACCAAACAGGAATGGGAAACGAGCTATTCCTGTCAACCTCCTTTTCATTCATAGTAAAGGCTGCCATGGAGCAACGAGCTTAGATGCTGGGTGAGTCCATTCATTAGGCATGAACCCAAACCTACACACTCCGCAATCCCACCCCCATCTGTTCCAAGATGGCAGAAAGAGTCTGCGGTTAAAGGCGCCAAGCCTTTGAACGGCTCTTTGATCCAACGCTCCCACCCACAGGAGTACACCCACAGATCAGATAAAATCCGGAAAACATGGGCAAAGTTCAACCGACAGCTGCCCCTTCGAGGCCACAAACTGGCACACCTGGCCATCTGGCAACTGTTCCTTTAGCAGATCTTAACCTGCCTGAGCAGGAAGCAGTGATAAGGGTAAAGGTAGCTCACGTTGATTGCTACGGCTTCTCACACTTAAGCAGAACTCAGTCTAGAAACAGGACCTTAAACTGCTGCTCATCAGTTCCACGGACGGTCAGAGAGCCAAAAAATTAAGAGCTAATGTACACAAAGTGTTTGGTAAACCATAGAGCCCTACCTAACATTAGTGCATGTAATTATTTTGATATTAAACAATGCTAAAAGTAGAATATTGAATTGTAAATAAACATCGATAACAGCTACGGAACAAATGGTTGAACGTAGGGCTGAGGACTTGACGAGGTCAGGTACAGGTATTGGTTGCTGTGTAAAAAGGCTCCGTTTCAAAAACCTTTTAAAGTGCTCCAAACGTTTAAAGAACAATAAATAAGTTTAAATGATTCCCTTTCGTCATAAATGTCTATGGTCCAATTCAACAGAGAAATCAGTGTCAATAATCGTAACTTGGGAGCATCTCCAGGTGGCCTCAACGCTAGCCCCGTCTCCTTTATCACCACAAAGGATAGGAATCCGATTTTGTAAGGTGTAGACTGTTCTCTTGTGAGACGTACCGGTTCTTGCTAGTGTACAATCCATCCCGAATGAACAGCCAGCAGCAAGGAGGAACCAACAGGCAACAGAAGCCTTTACACAAGCCCCATTTACTGAATTACAGCTCACCGCGTCTCGTAGCTGGAAATAGAGCCCCTTTCTCCTGCCAAGGTCGGCTCTCGCGGAGCATCCGAGGGCCACCTGCTCAGGGCAGCCTGCACACAGCTGTGGGGCACCAGGCCCGTGGGCTTCTCCCCCACGTGTGTGACGCAGCCTCTGCAGAACATTCGAGACACTGATTTCCTTCACTTTCTATAACGATGTAAATTAGGGGTATTCCCCACGCTTTTAATCACGCCTCGTCACTGGCAAGCCAGCTCCACTATACGCTGGAGGCTGAATTTTCTCAGCTCTTCTTATTCCTTGTTTATTCTGAGTCTTTAGAATTATTGTTCCTTTCGAGCGACTTCATGCGTGACATGCACGAGGGCTACGAGGAACACAGCGACGTAAGATGATCGAAGGGAACTCGGACACCACGAAGAGCCCAGGAAGCCCCCAGCTACGCTGCCCCCGAGGGGACGGGGCCCTAAAGGATGGGTGTCCGGGATGCGGACGCGTTTGTGTCCTGTGAGCTTCCTTCCGTACCAGGCTCCCTGCCGGAAGAGTCAGACAAACTCCTCGTTCGGCAGCTTGTCTTGCCAGTGCTGTTTGTTTATCCTCCAGGGCAGGCTACCTCCTCGGGCCTCTGCTCGGCGTCCTTCTCCCCCTGCCCGTGCACGGTCTGCTTACTCGGCACACATCGGAGTCTGTCTCTGCCCCGACAACAAGTTCAAATCTTGGCATTTATGAGCTGTGTGACCTGGCACAAGTGACCCAGCCCCTGACTCTCAGTTTCCTCGTCTGTAAACTGGAGATAAAGACACCATTCTTGGAAGGCTGTGCAGATGAAATGAAGGGGTGTGTGTGTGTGTGTGTGTGTGTGTGAAAGGCTTCCACCTGTGTGTGTGTGTGTGTGTGTGTGTGAAAGGCTTCCACCTCAGAATTACACAACGTCTGGCACACAGGAGGCACTTGCCTTCCTCTCTCTAGCCCGAACTGATTCGTACTTTTCAATTACTTTGTGTTCCTACATTATCTCCCCAGTTAGATTGTGAAGAATCATATCGTTTTCATCTTTCCTGCCCGCTGCCCGAGCCGCGTGGGCGCTCAACCTGACATTGCAGCCCAGGGTGATACAACCACTGCTCGTAACGGCTGGTAATGTTTCCTGAGGAAACTACTGTGAGCGCTGGATACAGCTGATCTCCCCTCTGACCCATCAGGACCTCATGCCCCTTCTTCTAACACACCCCTTTGCCACCTGGAATGTCCTTAAGAACTCTCAGAAGCCAAGTTATCCATTCATTGGATCACTTCTTGAGTGCATTTCTCTCGAGGACACTCGGTGAGCCCATAACCGTTTCCTGGGTACATACTATGTGCCAACGAGAGGCACCGTGGATCCGCACTGGTGCTCGGAAATGGTAAGACATGAATCCCCCCTACCCTGGAGGCCACCGAAGGGACTCATACGGATATATAATGCACACTCAGAATAACACAGAAAGCCAGACACTAAGAGAAGAGTGTATAAGTGAGTCCTGTGGGACAAAGAAGAGGAAGTTGTAATTCAGCCTGCAAACACTATTCTGAAATTTTAAAAATATATACTGCCTTTGAGATGGACCTTTCACACACGTAACCTTGTTGAAACAGGAGGTCAAAAGGAAACCCCATCGTGGTCTATTACAAAACAGATCAACACTTAAGGCAAATGTCACTCCAGAGAAGCTCTCAGGACTGCCAGGTCCTTGTCAGTACCTTCTCTCATGCTAGACAATGTGCAATGCAAAACAAAAGAATTTTCCTGCAGCTCAAACTTGGAATTCTGTCCAATCCATTCCACCCATATTCACAGCATGGGATGTTAAGTATTTAGCACCAGACTAGGTATCGAGTAAAGAAAAGAAAAGAAACGTAAGTCTTAAAAACTCTCTGCCGATTCCAGGCAGCAAATGGATCCTGGAGAAAAGATGTGCCCCGACAGGAGGTGACCCTGATGCGGAAAATGGGCAGGAAGCAGGCGGCAGCCAGTTTATGATGGAAGAAATGCATGGCCATAAGACTCCAGTCTTCCCAGATGGAAAGTTGGAGAACCCAAGGGCGGGAGGGCAAGGCCCACTGGAGTAGCCCCACCTGAAACCTTGGTGTCATACACTAAGGAGAGTCTCCCCTGCCCCGATTCATGCTAACGCAAAGCGCCTGGTGAAAAGCAGCGTGGGAAGGCTGTGAAGGCCTCGTGCACGGACCACAGAGCCAGACGGGTCCCACATCCGGCTACACAACTACTATAAATGCCTTAGTGAACTGTCTAAACAGTTAAGACTTTCTTCCTACTTCTCTAAGCCTTATCATTATTTCTCAGGATCCCCCCCCGCCACCCTGCCAACTCTTTGTTCTTGTACCAACTCGACCCTCTGCTGATACACAGAGCAGAAATAAAGGCGTCCTGACGGGCAGGTCTCTGTATCCTCCTCCCCACCCCCACTAGGACGTAGCGGAGGGCCCAGCACACAGTAGCTTCTCGATCGATGTTTCTGGAACACCCGGTCATGGGTCAAGCAAAGGGAAACAATGAGAAGATGGACCCCTGAAACATCACATAGTTTACGACTCTCCCCCGGGGGTAACTTCCTCCAGCGCCGACTGGCACAGATCCACCCACGTGATCGGCTCCAAATACTGAAGATCCGTGAACATGCCTTGCGTGGAAGGCTGTATGCGGAAACCTTAAACCCTGCTATAAGCCCTGGCCACGCCGACTGTGCAAAACTAGCCCCCGTCCGGACCCATCTGAGGGAAACCCAAGCTGCATGAGTAACCGGAGACCTGGACGGCTGACCTGCTTGCAATCTGGAAGCGGTCCCAGTGTCATGGCAAGTTTAAACCAACTGTAACTGGGCGATACCTGGCAACCCACTTCCCTACAAGACCAAGAGTCAGGCTGACCGGTGGCTGACCGGCCTCGGGGCACGGGGTGCTGCTGTAGGGAAACACCAGCTCTGCTGGGTCGGGGAGCACAGGGTGGCTTCGGATGGCCGGCTCTCACTCCAGGGACCCTCGGGAGTGTGGGCTCCCCCTTCCCCAACCAGGGGTCCCACAGGCTTCCTGGAGGCTCTCAGGACATCTTGCCTTATCCCAGGGAGGACCTGCTTGAAAAATTTTCATTTCACTGCAGGTAGCAGCCAAGTAGAAGGAGAGCTTTGTAGACGGTTGGTGATACCACCTTGCCTGGGCGTATGGGGGCCCGCATTTGGGGGAAGAAAGGGCAGAGGCTAAACTCACCAGTGTGTTGGTCAAGGAGAAGCAGGGCAGGATGAAGGACCAGAAGGCAACCCTGATGGATCTGTAAGGATGACAGGATTCGTGTACTAAACGCTCACCAAGCTCCTACTGTGTGTCTGGTACCACCCTGGGACACCGAGACAAAGAAGGGGGTGGTCCTCAAAGACTCACACTCTTGGAGGTCACGCTTGAGGACCACAGATGTGTATTTTTTCTCTTGAGAATAGTATTAATGTTGTTACAATACTGATTACGGAGAGCACGAGAGAATGGGAGGCAGGTGGGAGGGGGAGGGATAATAGAAAGAAGGGAAGCAGGAAGTGAGAAAAGGAGAGGCTTGTGCATATTAAATGGGATAATCCTTGTACAGCGCTTAGTCAGTCTCTGGCATACAGTAAGTGCTCAATAAACGCTGGCCACTGTATTCATTGTTATAGGGACCTATAACTGCGTCGTGCTAGGCCACACTGAACACGTACGATACGGCAGGCAATAATCTAAGTGAGGGCTTACCTTGTGTTAATTCATTTAATGCTGCAGCCTATGAGATAACAGAATTCCCGTTTTATACACGAGGAAACGTAGATAATGCGATTATGTCAGCTCCAACTACCCAGTCACACAACCATCAGGTGAGAGTTGGTGGGGGGGGGTCAGACCCAGGTACCTGATTCCCAAATTCATCTTCTCATCCACGACACACGTGGTTCCCTGGAACCTGGGAACTTTTCAGATTTGCAAATTCTTGGTCCCAAGCAGACCCAGTAAGCCAGAAACTCTAGGGGAAGGGCCCAGCAGACTGTTTTTAAGAGGCCTCTAGGTGACTGTGATGAACACCAAAGTTTGAGCGCCACGCCACTCATTATGGTATAGTGCTTCTCCGCAGAGTGGCTAATTTAAGGCGGATAACAAAACACCTCTCCCTCACTGGGACTGCCCTCGCCTGGCCATGGGCAAAGGTCCAAATACTTGGGTCGCGCATCTCTCTCCGATTAGGGTGTACCCTGAGGTCGGGTCTTGGGAGAACAATCTCAATGGTCCTTATTTTCAGAGAAGTCGATTTGGTTTCTCTGATTCCATCCTGTGATGTAAAGAGGAGAGGCGAGGAGGGGGTGAGAATCCCTAGATATTCTTAGGATGGTTTAACTCCTTCACCGCGTGGTGTCCCGAAATATCTACCACTGGATTAAAAAGGCAACTCGAAAGCTTTGCCTCCAACGTGTTAATTTAGCTTCTGATAATGCACCGCAGGTGGAGTTGTCTGTTCTTTTCTCGAAGAGTTAGTTCAGTGACTCACACCGAGCATCCAGTGGGTGGATTAGCGAAGCCTCCTCCTCCCCGTCCCAGTCCCCGGGAGCAGCCCAGCTTTTGGCCATTTCACTGTTCATTAGCACCTCTGCTCAGGATAAGCAGGGAAGCATGAAAGGTGAGGAAACTCAAGCTGGTCAATTTCTCTCCTTGTTAGCAGTTCTGGTGAAGACTTGGTGGGAGGAGAATTGTTATTGGCTAAAATGAGACACAGGGATGATCTACAGGCTCTGAATTTCCATGCCCGCCCCCCGACGCGGTCAGGCTAGCCTAACTTTGCAGTGTAGCCCCATCGACAACCAAACAGAAGCATAACACTCAAATGCTAGAATTTCTACAAAGGGAGCCTGTGCTATCTTCTTGCTTTAAATTATAGCTCTTAAAAATGCCAAGGTAGGGCTTCCCTGGTGGCGCAGTGGTTGAGAATCCGCCTGCCGATGCAGGGGATACGGGTTGGTGCCCCGGTCCGGGAAGATCCCACATGCTGTGGAGCAGCTGGGCCCGTGAGCCATGGCTGCTGAGCCTGCGCGTCCGGAGCCTGTGCCCCGCAACGGGAGAGGCCACAACAGTGAGAGGCCCGCGTACCACAAAAAAAAAAAAAAAAAAAAAAAAAAAAAAAAGCCAAGGTCATGGACAATTTTGATGACAGCTGGAAAAGCTCAGAGAAGTGGTCACGTCTCCATAGATGCCATTTTCAACAGCTGACTTTTACCATCTCTCTAACTTTCCCTGACCTAACTGAATACATGCATCTTCACGCTCATAAGAAAAAGAAACTAACATGAATTAGGCACCTACTGTATTCTAGGGTGCCAGACCTTCCGCTGGCTACCTTAGAAACATTATCGCTTAATTCTAAAACGAGTTGGCAAGAAATTTTTATCCAGATTTTATAGGGAAGACCAGAGAATTTAAGCTCCAGTAAGTGCCAGAGCTAAAATCTGAACACAGAGCTGCCCTCCCCACCCCCAAAACCTATGCTCTTTCCACTATGTAAGTCAGCCTCTGTTAATCGCAAACACCTACTGTACAGCACAGGAACTCTATGCAATATCTTGTAATAACCTATAATGGAAAAGAATCTAAAAAATTAAACATATATATATATATATATATATATATATATAATGTAGCTGAATCACCTTGCTGTACACCTGAAATTAACACACCACCGTAAATCAGTATACCTCAATTTAAAAAACAAAACCAAGTCAGGCTCACTGATAAGATTTTTTATATCCACACAGAACTCTGTCTGGGACAGTGCTCTCAATGCTCATTTGAGGGATGCTTGTGCTAAGTGCTCTTTGTGACTTTAAAAGATGAAGCCCGTACCTGAATGCCCTAATAGCATCCTCAGAAGCCCCTCATGATATCTTCAGATATCTACCTTTCCCCTTCCATCAGCTCTAATAAATCCACTTCTACCCCTTTACCCAATCTGTCCAGACAGTCACTGATCTCGTTCATAGCTTCAGGTTGGTGGTAGAGCAGGCATTTCCTGCACAGCAGAGGCCTGAGGCCACGGTGGGAGAGGACGTCGGAAAAGAGGCCTTCCCTTCCTGGATGACACGGCACCAGCAGGTGTGCCAGGATGCCCGTGCAGCCGAGGCCATGGCCTCGGTGTCACCACCTGGCTGCTTCCCATCTCAGGGAGGAAAGGACTTGAACCGTTCAGCGTGAAGGCAGAAGGGTGAAAGGGGGAACAGGCTCTGTTCACAGTCTCCATCCCTATCTTCCACTCCCGTGTCTGCTCCAAACCCAATGCCCAGGTTTTTTGTTGGCCACGGCTCACGGGCCCAGCCGCTCTGCGGCACGGGATCCTCCCGGGCCGGGGCACGAACCCGCGTCCCCTGCATCGGCAGGCGGACTCTTCCCAACCGCTGCGCCACCAGGGAAGCCCGCGATGCCCAGGTTTTAGTGCCTGAACTTGCCTTTCTCCTCCCCAAGCCTCGCCGGCCAGGCTGCCCTCTGCAACGCTGCCCCAGCGCCCCCAAAGAGCCACAGCACCTCAAGTCTCTCACTGGGAGAAGCTCTGAGGCCTCTGCGTGTTGGCCAGAGATAAATTCACCTTTATTCAGCATTCTGTAAATTCGCAAACGGGCTCGCTTCATCACTGGGCATCTGCCTTCTTGGCCTTCCCTGTTGAGTGACTTACTCTCTCAGCACAGGAAATACAACAAAAGCTGGTCCTTCAGGAAAGAAAATCTCTTCCCTGCCCTGTCCACAGCACTCAATGTCTCCAGCACATTCCAGTCCGAGAAGATCAGTATCTTTCACGGGTCTCAAGTTTGTTGGGATTTTTATACGCATTACATTGCCCACAGAGGTTGTAAAATAATCTGGGGCAAGGACCCTCTTTTCTTCACCAAAGAACATCCATAGGACGCTGGACACCCAGGCAGGGCCTCCTAATTTGAGACGCAGGCCTCTTGCCTGGAGCAAATGGATGCCAGACTCCCGGGAAGTAGGTCCCCGTGGCCCCAGCCCAGCTTCCTCTCCCCGTGGGCTCACCAACAGAGCCGCAGCGTGGCCAGCCCCTTGGAAGCTTCAACATCCTTCAGTTCATCTGGTCTGCCGCCAGGTCTGCAGTTGCCAGAGAAATCACACCGACTGCCCCACCAGACTGGATGAAACGCTAAACAAATGCACCCTCCCTGGCATCAACCGCTGCAGGAAAGAGAGGGGAGAGCAGACCCTGGGCAGTTCCTGTCTGAATGACTCTTTCTGAATCACAGGGCAGGGATCGGCCAAGGGCCCTCACATGACGGGCCTGGAGAGTCAGGTAGCCCTGCTGAGATGGAGAGAACTCCACTTCCAGGCTGTTAATCCTCGGCTGCAAGTCCAGACTCTGTCGGCCACGGAGCCGGCAGCGGCAGTAAGTTGTACGGGGTCGAACACCACCACGTACCGGGACGCGGGCCAGGACAACGGGTGGGGATGTCAGGGCCACCCACAGTCTAGGGTCCGGCGGGGTGCAAACTCCCCGAGGATCATCAGCGACGTCAAACTACAGGAGGAGAGCCGTCCCCAAGGGTAACCTCTAAGAAGTGGCCTTGGGCAAGCTTTCCCAAGTTTTTCCAGAAGGAGCCAGAAGACAAAGACACTGCTTCTTTGAATGCTTCCACGGCTGTCCTGTGATCACCTGCAGCCATACGAGGTTAAGCGTTTTATTAATGTTCTCGGACACGACGGCAAGAGACGGATGGATGCTCCTTACTCAACCCCTGCCCTGCCCCCCCCCCAAAGCATCACAGTATTATACTACAGGGGAAAGCAGCTGTGTCCTTTTCAAAAGGGAAATCGCTCTCTTTAGTAGAAGGAACTATTCCAGAGTAGCCCTGCCTATGACTCCAGTCTGTCTTAATCCTCACACACGGCCTCTCCTCCTGAACCATGAGAGCAGCAAGAAGCAGAGACGTTTTATGGGCTGTGTGTCACTCAGCGCTGCTGACTCGTCCTAACCGGTGATGAGATAAGGGACCCCAAGCAATCGCCATCAAGGCTGGAAATGGGGTACCCTGGGCTCCAGGTCTGTCCTTTTTCGGGAAAGCGGAGCTGGGTGCCAGCTTCTGGGCAAAAGGAAGAAAATGACGTCGAGCAGATGCTGCCGTCTTTGGACCAGGAGAATGTTAACGTGCAGGAGACGGAGAGAGCAGTGACAGGTAAAATAAAGGTTTTCCCCTGAGGCCCCGGGGAAGCCCTAACCTGCGTACCCTGGAGGCCGGAAGTGCCCGCGCCACCTTCTGAAACACCTGCTCAGATGAGAGCCTGCTGCGGGCCACGCCGGCCCTTTCGTCAAAATCCACAGAATTACTCTAGATGTAAGAGATAAGGAACGTGCACCTACACATAAGACGGGGCTCAGGGGCTGAGCCCTTTGTGGACTTTGTGCCACTGCTTGAAGGCCACCAAGGTATTCTCGGAACTGGACGGCACGGACAGGTGTTGAGTTACTCAATACGGGAAGAAATAAGCAAAACCTAACACAGCCGCTGACGGCTGTTCCGCTCCGATGGCTCTTCCACTGAACTGCGTAAAAGGAAAACCCAAGAATCTTAGAGCTGGAAGGGAAGAGGGATCCTCCCGACTGGGTCCATTGTTTCACGGGTGGAGAAGGGAATGTGGAAGGTAGGTGAGCTGGCACGATGGGTCTTCCTGAGCATCCTCAGAGCTGCCCAGACAGAGCACACACGAGAGAAACCAGTTCTGCTCTGCCCACGTCCACCGATTTCAGCCCCAGATGGACCAGCTTCCACCCAACACTAACATAAATGCCAGTGCAGAAACTGAGGCAGTCTGTCTGGATGGAGACTGCTTGTTCAGGGCAGCTCATCTGGGTGACGTAAATCACCAGATCACGGCCCTGAGCTCCCCGATCCCCACCGAATTGGGTCCAAATGGCCTTAAACGCAAGGGTAGTAAGCAAGCTGTTGCTTTCTTCAACTTTTCAGTATCAGACCCAGAGCGCTCAGCAAATTCTCTTTTATCAAGATTGCAGGCTTGGGCTTCCCTGGTGGCGCAGTGGTTGAGAGTCCGCCTGCCGATGCAGGGGACGCGGGTTCGTGCCCCGGTCCGGGAAGATCCCACATGCCGCAGAGCGGCTGGGCCCGTGAGCCCTGGCCGCTGGGCTTGCGCGTCCGGAGCCTGTGCTCCGCAACAGGAGATGTCACAACAGTGAGAGGCCCGCATACCGCAAAAAAAAAAAAAAAAGATTGCAGGCTTAATACAGCTAGGTCAAGGGTCACTGTTCTTCCCTGGGCTCTCCTATTTATGTGAAGAAAGAACTGCTGAATACTTGATGATTAGAAGAAACCTAATAAAGAAACCCGATAAAAATTCTCTGATCTAGGTTCGTTTTCCCCTTTTACACGTCAGATTTTTTTAAGACACTCAAAGCCTTTAGTACTTCCAAAAGTCCTGTTGTGTGACTGTGACCAAAGTTAGAGAATCAGCTGTCACAAACCCCCGATTCACGATAATCAGAGAGAACAAACCCTTGTCCAAAAATAAGAACAATGGCTGACCTTCCTTTAAAAGATCAACTCCTCGTCAGGAGTGGGAGAGAGTGCTGACTCAGGAGCCGGCAGGGCACAGCAGTGAAGAACACAGCTTAGATGGGACAGACCGACCTCCAAATCCCAGGTGTGCCTCTTATGAGCTGTGAGTTAACCACGGGGGTCACTTAACTCGCTGGGGTGAGTTATGTAATCTCTGAGTCTTGGCTTTCTCATCTTTAATATATTTTTTAAAATTAATTTATTTTTGGCCGCGTTGGGTCTTTGTTGCTGCGCGCGGGGCTTTCTCCAGTTGCGGCGAGCAGGGGCTACTCTTCGTTGCAGCGCACGGGCTTCTCATCGCGGTGGCTTCTCTTGTTGCGGAGCACGGACTCAGTAGTTGTGGCTCGACGGCTCTAGAGCGCAGGCTCAGTAGTTGTGGCGCACGGGCTTAGTTGCTCCGTAGTATGTGGGATCTTCCCGGACCAGGGCTCGAACCCGTGTCCCCTACGTTGGCAGGCAGATTCTTAACCACTGCGTCACCAGGGAAGCCCCACTTTCTCATCTTTAAAATGAAAATACCTAAGTGAAATAAGTCAGAGAAAGACAAATACCGTACGGTCTCACGTGTATGCAGACTCTAAAAAAAAAACCGTAACTCGTAGGTACGGAGAACAAATTGGCGGCTACCAGAGGCAGGGGAAGGGAGGGTGAGGATAGGGGGAGAAATGCATGAAGGTGGTAAGAAAAACAAATGTCCTGTCATGAGATAAGTAAGTCCTGGGGCTACAATGCACAGCACGGTAATTATAGTTCACAGTACCATATTGTACGAAAGTTGCTAAGAGACTAGATCTTAGAAGTTCTCGTCCCAAGAAAAAAAGAAAAGTTAGTAATTGTGTGTGGCGAGGGCTGTTAACTTATGGTGGTGATCATTTTGCAGCATCTACACATACCAAATCATTACGTTGTACACCTAGAACGAATACAATGTGATATGTCAATTTCATCTCAATTAAGAAATAAAAACATAAATAGAATGAACATAGCATCACGTAGTTCACAGGACCGTTGTGAGGATGGAAGGCGGAAATGCAGACAGTGTGTCTACAGAACCCCTGGTACTCAAAGTATGTCCAAGAATGGGGAGCTGAGCTCCAGTCCTGGCTCTGACGGTCACCTGATAGCTCGGTCTCGTCCTCTTTATCTTCAAAATAAATAATCATTAGGATCTATCTTGACTGAAGGCTCTAAGACAAGGAGCATGTTCAACTCCATCTGATCCAGTCTATCTTAGCCAATGAAAGGAATGACTTAAAATGATTATCTAACATTGTACAGGCTTCAAAGTACATGCTCAGAAAATTATCAGATTTCTTCACCCCAAGAATTCCTACTGGCTCGCATTAAATAACGAAGACAGACATCACCTCCCACCTTTGAAAAGCCTCTCAAAACTACCTCTACATTTTATGTCTGTCTGCCACTGCCCGAGATCCGGGCCTTGGCACATAACCTGGAGCATGTCTGTAATCACCTCTGCATTGGTTCTGATGCCGCCACAGCCCCCTTCCTCCAATCAAATCCACAGCCATCAGTGTTCCAACACCTCCACTGCCTTCCAGATGCCTTCGCTGTAGCCCAACCTCAGGGGCACGCCTCCCTGACCCTGTGTTCCAACCACTCACTTTCCCAATGCAAATGTCCCCTGTCCCCTCTACCAGGAAGTCTGCTCCGATCCCCTAATCTGAAATGATCACTTCCTCCTGACCTTCCACAATATTCTGTCTACCTGTGTCTTACAGCACTGACCATTTTTTGCCTCAAGTTATAATTACTCACCTCAGTGCCTATCTCTACCGCTGGAATGGGAGTCGGGTCTTTTCCATCTTTGGTTCTTAGCCTCCTAAGCCATGTCAAGCCACGCATGTAATAGGCAGTCCATAAAGTCTTACAGAATTATTACTTAATTGGTTAATTGGTTTCAGCAGGCTCCTAATCAAATCTATGCTTGAAGAGAAGCAGCAGGGCTGGGTAGTTAGGCAATTCATGATCACAACACCTTTTCCATCACCTTGGAAAGCACAGAAAGCTAGAGGCAAGCCCGTGAGACAGTAAGCAGGAGGCTGGTTAGGTTTTCATTGGGAGCAGAGAGCAGGAAAGAGCAGCCCCCCTGATACCTGTGCCCAGGGAACACGGGCAGGCAGAGCTTTCTTCTCTGCCTTCCCTTCCTTCTCTTTCTCTGTCCTCTCTCCCTTATCACCTCCATCTCCCTCTGATCTCTAATCCACTGTTCACTCAATAAGTATTTAGTGAGTGCTTACTATGTGCAAGGCATTGTTCTGGCACTAGGAATGCCACAAAATGAGGCCACTAGCTTACATTCCAGGGCAATGCATTTCCAACTTGTGTCATCTGAATTATCCGGGGACCTTGCCAAACAGCAGAACTGGACTCAGGGGGTCTGCGGTGGGCCCAAGCACCTGCATTCCTAATAAGCTTCTGGGTGATGCTAACGCCACCAGTCCATATTCTCTGTAGAAAGGTTCGAGACTAGAGCAGTGGTTCTCAACCTTGGCTGCACACGTGGAAATCACCTGGAAAGTTTTATAAGATACCGACGCCTGGGCTTCTTCGCCAGAGTTCTGATTTAATTGTTCTGGAGCGCATTAGGATTGTAAAAAAAAAAAAAAAAAAACCTCCCATGGTGATTATAATGAACGTCCGAGGTTGAGAACCACTAGTGAGAGGTATAGATAGAAAACAAATAAATATTTATTTCAGACAGTACTGTGATGGAAAAAAAAAAAAGTAAGGTAAACACAACTGAAAGTGAGAGATTATATTAGTATATGAGGTGATCAGGAAACACCTTTCTGAGGAGGTGACATTTGAGCAGATACCTGAAAAATGTGTAAGAACAAGCCATGCCGTTGTCTAAGGGAAGGGCTACAGGTAGAGGAGACAGCACGTGTAAAGGCCCTGAGGTCACAGTGTGGTTGGCGTGTTTCAGAAACAGCAGAGGAGACTAACATACAAATACAGGCACTACGAGACTTCACTGAAACAATGATTTACAATCACTGTAAAAGAGTCAATCTTAATGGGAAGTCTAGGCACACGAGACCTGAAGGAGTTCAAAGTGAGTAAGGCTTTAAATCTAAAAAACACTCTGAGCAAATATTTGAAAGCAAGGGAAATGCACATGGATCTGTTAGGTCATTTACTCATCCCCAAGAACTGTATCCAATAAATACTATTATCCCCATTTGTTTTAGAGAAGAGAAGTGACCAGAGGCTCAGAGAGGCATGCTCACATGCCCATGATCGTAAAAGGGCGAGATTAACTCCAGTCTGAACGACCTCAAGGTCTGCTCTCTTTCCATGATAAACTCATCCCACGCTGGGCTGCTCACCTTTACTCTCACTTCACACGTGCTCCCACCTTGGGCAGACTGGGAGTTGGTGGGGGAAGCAGGAGGGAAGGGGAGAAAAATTCAGGAGGTACAGGAGGCACAGAGAGAGAAGCTGGAAGGACAGCGGCCTCCCCCCACACGCCTTCAGCTCCTGACTATTCACAGCTGATGCTCGTAAAAGCCCTGGGAGCTCGTGGGGGTGAATTTTACAGGTTGATATGGCTGGGCCACGGCACCCAGATACGTGGTCGAATAGCAGTCTACATGTTGCTGTGAAGACAAGATTTTAGATGAGATGAAATTTAAATCCGTGGACTCTAACTAAGGCAGATGATCCTCTTTCATGTGGGTGGGTCTCATCCAATCAGTTGAAGCCCTGAATTAAAAACAGACTGAGGTCTTCCAGGAGGAGGGAATTCAGCCTCCTATTGCCTTCGGAGCTGCAACATCGACTCTTCCCTGGGTCTGGCCATAGAGATTTTGGACTTGGCAGCCTCCACAAGTGCATGGGCCCATTCCTTAAAATAACTCAAGTCTGTCTGTCTGTCTCTCTCTATATATATATATACTTACACACACACACACACCCTATTGGTTCTGTTTCTCTGGAGAACCCTGATTGATACAGATGGCACAGCCAGTAACATCATTCCCATTTAGGATGAGAGGATGCATCTCTGAGAGGCTTCCCGAGGTCACACTTCTAGGACATGAAGGACTGACACTGGGGTCCAGGTCCTTTACACCCCTCACAGACCACTTGTATAGCTGGCATTTCATCTTAAGTCTCAGACCAGATTAAAATGCTACAACTCTGACCACACATGGAATGTTTTTAGTAGCATTTTTATCCCTTCAAACAGATTGGGTAGATGAAACGGAGAATAAGGCAAAGGCAAATAAAAGGAAAGCACTTCACTTTGCCTACAGCTGGTAAGATCACTGTCCCTCTGACTCCTGGGATTGCTAAAAAGTGAGACAGGAGGGTCCCTGTTTACCACAGTTTAAACCTTCACCTGAGGACTAACCAAAGTGCTTTGTTTTTAGGAGGCTTCCTTGATGGGCTGGAAAATAATGATGGGAAATTAACACAATCACAGATGCCACACTAAAATTTCAGGACTGAAAAACACCCACAAGGGGCTGGGGTTTGCTGGAGCCTCGACAAAACAGGAGACAGAAAGCGGAAAAAAACAGAGAAAAGTGATTCAGTGATGCAATTCCACCCACAGCGGGTAAGGTTGGGAAATACCACACAATTCTTCCTCAAAAAACGTTGATCAAAATACTTGTTCAAAAATAATGATGTTGAAGAAAACAAGGAAATGACATATAAATCATGACTTCAGATGAGTATTCCTCTATTTTTTACTCACTTTTGAGTACTTATGAGCATGCCCCTAAAAGGACCCAGAAACCATTGTTAACCTTGTATGACCGGTGTTTTGAAAATACTTCAGGGAGAAATGTTTGGAAAGCCAAGGGTGCAGCAAGGATGCCCCACAGCAAACAATGGCATCCACAAACATTCTCTCTCCTTTGAAAAGGGAATTTGGGATCAGAAACAGTATCCCCCCCTCTCCCTGAGAGTCCAGGACAGGGGGAACCAGGATATATGAAGAAAAAAGAAGGGAGGTATTTTAAAAACAGTATTTCTGACATATATACACTACGAGATATAAAACAGATGATTAATAAGGACCTACTATATAGCACAGGGAAGTCTACTCAATACTCTGTAATGACCTATATAGGAAAGGAATCTAAAAAAGAGTGGATATATGTGTATGTATAACTGATTCACTTTGCTGTACGCCTGAAACTAACACAACATTGGAAATCAACTAGACTCCAATAAAAATTAATTTAAAAAATAAAGTTGTGCAAATATATAGCAAAAAAAATAAAGTTCCCAAATAAAACAATCTTTTACACACTTAAAAAAAAAGAATATTTCTACACTTAAATGGAGTAACTTCTACTCCTTTTGCAATTAGGATGGAGAAACGAACCTCGCAGGTAGAGAGACTCCTGGGACTCCTGGAGGACGATGCCCTTCTCTCAAGGCACTGCTATCGCTGAAAAGCTGAATGAGTCTCCACGAAAGCGTGGATCTCACTCCTTGAGAACCAGTTTTGGAAACTGAGCTGTGTTGGACCATTTCACTTCTTACCAGACGGGAAAGAGAGTTAAAAACACTGGAGAAACAAGAATAATAGGTGGAGCCAGTGCGGGAAAGCTGGGGGTTCCAGCTGGGGGCAAAAAAGAGAAAGGAGAGGCAAGGCCAAGGCCGGGCTCCATTCTCCAGGGACACCCAGGTCGCCGCTAGGATGGGCAAACTTTTCCTACGTCTTGCGCAACTCAATCAGTTAGCAGTGATGATCCTGAAGAGTGCTGTGGCCGTCATAGCAACATCTGCCACGGTCCTGGGAGGGAGAGGGAGGGCCAAGTATTTGCGAGGCCTGGCTGCAGCCTGGGACACTCCAAGCTAAGGGGCCCTCACCCGAGTCAAGCGAGGGGTGGCCTACTTTCAAGGGGCCACACTACAGTCTTGGGACCTGTTTAAACACAGAGTAGGCGTGGCTTTCTTGGTGGGACCTCAGGGGAGGCTCAAGACCCTACCCGGCCCTAATCATCCTAGAGGCCCCTACGGAACTTCTCCTAGGGGCTCAGGAATCGTGTCCACAAGAAGGTTGCTGTCAGAGGACCAGAGCTTTCCAGGAAGGGCAATATATTCCTACCAATGACCTCATTAGCGTGGATCAGCTCCTCACATGCCCAAGCTATCAACTCGCAGAGCACGGGGCCCCAGGGCAGTGGGCATATTTAGACAATAGCTCTATTTTATGTTTTCAGAGCACTTACCAATTATAATGTGTTTAAAAGGTGGTAGGAGCGGGACCTCTGAGCTCAGACCGCCCGGATCTAAATCTCACTTCTACGACCTTCCTGCCATTTTCGCACCGCAGAGCGAGCCCGATGACAGCACCTACCACCCGGGATTGTCGCTGGGAGGATAACGCGGGCTAAACAGGTCAACGGTCACCTGCATCAGCATCGGCACATGGCGACACATCATAAATACGGACGGACCACTGCCCCCAACCCTCGGAGAGGGGAAGGGGTGGGCTCAGAGAACTTAAGTGTCTTTTCTGGTGACAAGCAGAACAAGATTTCACACAGAAGGTACGGAGACGTGCAGGTACAGTTTGCACATGTGCTGGGGAGGGATGGATGTACTTGGGGTTGGGGGAGGAGGTAGAAGACAGTATCTGAGCGACCAGAGAAAGCCAGAGGACTTCAGAAGGGGACAGAGCACTAAAGAGGAGAAGAGGGACTTCCCCGGATGCCCAGTGGTTAAGACTCCACGCTTCCACTGCAGGGGCCACGGGTTCGATCCCTGGTCGGGGAACTAAGATCCCACGTGCCACACAGCATGTGTGGGGAAGGGAGAAAAAAAAAAGCTGAAGCGGAGAAGAGAGTACTCCAAAATCAAGGTTTCCCCTCCAGGGCCTAGGTCAGAATGAGACAAATGCTTTCCCCGCATGTGACTAATACCCTGCAGCTCTCCTGAAGGAAGGACACTCCGCTCATCAATCCTGTACAGCTACCGACGTGGCATGTGGAGAAGTGCGATGTGCTGTATTAGTCAGGGCTTTCCGGAGAAACAAAACCAGGGGCCTGTGTGTATATACATAGGAAGGGATTTATTTTAAGGAATTGGTTCATGCGTTCAGAGACCGGCAAGTCCAAAATCTGCAGCTGGTGGGGGGGGTGGGGGGGGTGCTGGAGACCCAGGCAGGAGCCTGTGCTGGAGTTCAAGTTCACAGGCTGTCTGCTGCGTCCCCTCCCCCTTGGGAGAGGTTTAGTCTTTTGTTCTGTTCAGGCCTTCAACTGATTAGATGAGGCCCACCCACATTATGAAGAGCAACCTACTTTACTGAGTCCACCAGTTTAAATGTTAATCTCATCCGTTAACACCTTCACAGAAACATCCAGAATAACATTTGGCCACGTATCTGAGCAGGGTGGCCCAGCCAAGTCGAAACATCATGTTAACCATCGCGTATGCCCTTGCTGCCTTCAGAGATTCCGTTTCAAAGAAAATGATGAGGTCTCCAATGAAAACATATGAGTTCTACAAAGACTTTCAAAAAAGTTTTTTTTTCAAAAGAAAGGCAGGAATAAAACTGACCAAATTAAAGATGGTGGCTAACTCGGGTGGGAAGGCAGGCGGGTTCATCTTCTCGCTATGCTTTGTAACTCACGTATCTCCTTGTGTATATATCAAATAGTACATAGAAGAGAAAAGGGAGAAGAACCAAGCCTTCCGGCCATGTACTGAGACCCTCACCTCGATCCAGCCTCCTGACCCCTCCTGAACAGCACTCTCGCCTTCTCTGATCACTTTATGTCCTCATCCACGGGCTGAGATTCTAGATGACTCTTCATGTGCTTAGCCCTTTCCTCCTCAAATGGATTTTAAGTCCCTGAAGTTCTGGGGCAGTTTCTCACAACATCTTGCTATTCCCCCAGGGAGTCTAGACGAATGTCTGAGTAACTCAATAAAAACTCACTGAAGGCTGCAAAACAAGGCGGGTGGGGCAAGCGTGACAAAAATAAGCCGGCGGCGGAAGAGCAGAGCTGCTTGAGGGGCGCTCGGTTTCAGCTGTATGGAAGGCGTTAGCAGCTCCAAAAGTTGGCTGGAGGGATCAGAAGGCAAGCAGGGTCACACGCATGATTTCTACGTGCCTAGAAGGTACGTAAAGTGCGCATCCCACGTGGTGTTCTACAAATGGTACCCGTGTTAATCAGGATAACACAGCAAGGCTTGTAGACGGGGATACACACAAGACAGGTGGGGCCTCCGAGATGTCCAGACTGCGAGCAACCAGTGGGAAACACCTCCCAGGGATGTGGAACCTCAGCCCCAAGTGTCCTTAAGAAACACACTATGGGGGCTTCCCTGGTGGCGCAGTGGTTGAGATTCCGCCCGCCGATGCAGGGGACGCGGGTTCGTGCCCCGGTCCGGGAAGATCGCACGTGCCGCGGAGCGGCTGGGCCCGTGAGCCGTGGCCGCTGCGCCTGCGCGTCTGGAGCCTGTGCTCCGCAACGGGAGAGGCCACAGCAGTGAGAGGCCCGCGTAACACACACACAAAAAAAAAGAAAGAAAGAAAAAAAAAAAAAAGAAACATACTATGGCACCAGAGCCAAGTGCCCAAGCAAATTTCCGATCTTCCGGCAAGCTTCCTGCCTAGTCCAGGCAGTAGCTAGGAGGCAACAGGAATCCCCAAAGAGCCCGCAGCAGGAGTGCTTTCTTCAACCCCTAGTCCACACACTTAATTTTTCTCGTCAGGACTCCGCAACCCTGAACTTCAGCTGCTCCCATTTGTCCCATGAACCCCAGCTCTGGCTTTTACTTTTACTCCAGTTTTGGTTAAAGGCGATCAAGGCTGTGTGTGGCGGTGACCGTTCTCCCGTGTGGGAACCACATTTTAGCCTGGAGAAGAAGTATAGCTTTGAGTGTGTGCTCGCCACAGAGCTGGATGGGGATGCTTTCTCTGCTCACCAAACTCTAGGGGATCAGGTTGGGAGAATCGTAAATACCGCTGCTGAGACAGGAATGGAGAGACTTCAGGTAGCTTACAAATGGATCCTGTTCAAAGGTCACTTAATGTGCTATAACTTAAATGAGAGAAGGCTGAGATTAAAATTCCCGTAGCCATGGTCCAGTCCAGTCTCATCAATTAACAGGCGAATATGGCCCTGTGAGGTGACACAACCAGCTTTGTGACACATCAGCTCATGGGCAGGGTAAGAACTAGATCCAGGTCCCTGCCCTCCATGACCAATTCTCTTTCCAGCACGCTGGACTCTAGGATAGATCGTTTTGGCCACCTGCACAAATAGGACTTGGAGTTTGTCTAAACCGGCACTGAATCCAAAAAAAGGTCCAGGTTGGAACGCACCGATCTATATGAAGGAGGCTGAAGGGTAGTAATTGAGGGGAAAAGAATTCTCGGCCGACACTCAGAGAAGGAACATCTTCAGGGCTAACCCAAACCGAGACCATTTCGTGGACCCACCCCTAGAAAACCCTCCTTCAAGATGACAGAATTCTCAACATCAGCCTGCTGCCTGGAACCAGAGGGAACAAACGAGGGCATGAAAGCAACTTGTTGGAAATGCAGGGCACAACTGGAATCAAACTTCTGTGTGCAGCTCCCGTGGGGAAATCCTGCAGCTCAGAGAGGGCGTGATTCCCACAGGGACGCGGAGCTCCGGGCTCAGGAGGCCACTTCTCAAGGGTGAGCTGCCCGCTGGCAACCCCCCTAATGGAGAGCCAGGCCCCACAGCAGGATTTCTTTCTTTTGCTTAAGACTACCCTTTCGAGAAGCAGGGGATGAGAATTTTTGTTTTTCCTCAGCAGCACATTTTTTTTTTCATCTCCAGCCTCTTGGACACCAGGGCTCTTCTTCTGGAATCTGAAATCGAGCACTCTTGTTTACTTTCTTACTAGTTCCCTGAGGTTTGATTGTTGATGTCTCACAAGTTGCTGATTAGCATTCTGACCTCAGTTCCCTCCTCAGAGTCAGCCAAAGGAGCCCAAGAAGCTAGCCACAAGCGCTCCCTGGGAACAATAGGCCCTTTCTACAAAATACAGGTTTGTCTTCCTTTTCAGACACACAGGAGTTGGTCCCTTGGCTTGGCGGACGGGCCTCCCGGACTATGCAAAGTGTTTGCTGGAGAGAAGAGGGCTCCCCAAACAAGAGAAACCAACTTGCAGACCCCGTTGTCCGGCGGGGTCAAGGTGTCACCCCGATTCCATTGATAGAACTCGAAAGGTAAAACACGTGCCCCATCCGAAAGCAAAGAGGTCCGGCCCCGGACGCAGTCGTCCTGGAAACACCTGGGTCCTAGCAGTCCGGGCCTGCAAGGGCAGCTGGGCTGCAGGAAGCGAGGCTGACAGGCACTCTGCCACCTTCAGCCCCTGTCAACGCAAGAACTCCTCTGAGCTCAGTCCACGTCAGACCCACTCCGTCGTCTGGCCTGCTCTCAAGAGACCCTGCTGTTTCTCCGGCACTTAAACTTTAGGTCAATGGAAAACAGTGCCCTTCTAGGTGAGGCCTGGGCAGCCTAGAAGGTACAGAGGCCTCTCCACCACCGAGACCCAGAGGACACGGATTCCCCGTGTTACTAATAAGGAAGAATGAATACTCACTAGCCTCTAAAAGCCAAAGTTCACAGCATCACGTTCTCTATGCTTTTTTATTTGTCTTTGGGACCGCTTCACAAGAGCCCATCTTGCACTGCGTCTGCCTTTGCGGTGAAACAACGTGGAGTCTGGCCCCTGCTCTATCCTTTACCGAACCGGGCGACTTAACCTCTTTGTGCATCAGCTCCCCGCGTGTGCACAAGGACAAGAACACCACCATCCTGCTTTTCTCACACAGTTACTATCAAGATGGAACCAGATAACAAAAGCAAATATTTTGGAAGCAGCTTGACAAATGAAAGGCGCTGTTATTCTCATTCCAAGGGCTCAGACACAGGCGCTTCGGCAGAAGGAACACTTGTTCCTTGCCGCCCCTGTTCTCAAGAGGTCTTGGCAGAGGACCTCAGAGCCACTGCAGCCCAAGGCCATCCAAGGATGTGTGAAACCACGGGAGATCAGGGATGGCTTCAAAACACTGGAGCCCCACTGCTGCAGTAAGTCTCTCAAAATGATTCTGGAAAAACCCACAGGCTCAAGGCTCTCATTGCATTTCTCTGTGCTTCTGTGGTTATTAAAAGCACTTAACACTGGTCAGAATGGCCATCATCCAAAAGCCTACAAATAATAGATGCTTGAGAGGGTGTGGAGAAAAGGGAACCCTCCCACACTGTTGGTGGCAATGTAAATTGATACAGCCACTATGGAGAACAGTATGGAGGTTCCTTTAAAAACTACAAATAGAACTACCATACGACCCAGCAATCCCACTACTGGGCATACAGCCTGAGAAAACCATCATTCAAAAAGAGTCATGTTGGGCTTCCCTGGTGGCGCAGTGGTTGAGAATCCGCCTGCCGATGCAGGAGACACGGGTTCGTGCCCTGGTCCGGGAAGATCCCACGTGCCGCGGAGCAACTAAGCCCGTGAGCCATGGCCGCTGAGCCTGTGCGTCCGGAGCCTGCGCTCCGCAACGGGAGAGGCCACAACAGTGAGAGGCCCGCATACCGCAAAAAAAAAAAAAAAAAAAAAAAAAAAAAAAAAAAAAAAAAAAAAAAGAGTCATGTACCACAATGTTCGTTGCAGCTCTATTTACAATAGCCAGGACATGGAAGCAACCTCAGTGTTCATTGCAGCTCTATTTACAATAGCCAGGAAACGGAAGCAACCTAAGTGTCCATCATCGGATGAGTGGATAAAGAAGATGTGGCACATATATACCATGGAATATTACTCAGCCATAAAAAGAAACGAAATTGAGTTCTTTGTAGTGAGGTGGATGGACCTAGAGTCTGTCCTACAGAGTGAAGTAAGTCAGAAAGAGAAAAACAAATACTGTATGTTAACACATATATATGGAATCTAAGGGGAAAAAAATGTCATGAAGAACTTAGGGATAAGACAGGAGTAAAGACACAGACCTACTAAAGCATGGACTTGAGGATATGGGGAGGGGGAAGGGTAAGCTGTGACAAAGTGAGAGAGTGGCATGGACATATATACACTACCAAACGTAGGGTGGATAGCTAGTGGGAAGCAGCCGCATAGCACAGGGAGATCAGCTCGGTGCTTTGTGACCACCTAGAGGGGTGGGATAGGGAGGGTGGGAGGGAGGGAGACGCAAGAGGGAGGAGATATGGGAACATATGTATATGTATAACTGATTTACGTTGTTATAAAGCAGAAACTAACACACCACTGTAAAGCAATTATACTCCAATAAAGATGTTAAAAAAAAAAAAACTAAACGAAAAATAGGGACTTCCCTGGTGGCGCAGTGGTTAAGAATCCGCCTGCCAATGCAGGGGACATGGATTCGAGCCCTGGTCCGGGAAGATCCCACATGCTGCGGAGCAACTAAGCCCGTGCACCACAACTACTGAGCCTGCACTCTAGAGCCCGTGAGCCACAACTACTGAGCCCACATGCCTAGAGCCCATGCTCCACAACGAGAAGCCACCGCAATGAGAAGCCCGCGCACCACAACAAAGAGTAGCCCCCGCTCGCCGCAACTAGAGAAAGCCTGCGTGCAGCAACAAAGACCCAATGCAGCGAAAAATAAATAAATAAATAAATTTATTTTTAAAAAACTAAAAATAGAGCTACCATACGATCCAGCAATCCCACTCCTGGGCTTATACCCAGCCAAAACTATAATTCAAAAAGATACATGCACCCCAATGTTCACAGCAGCACTATTCACAACAGCCAAGACACGGAAGCATCCTAAATGTCCATCGACAGATGAATGGATAAAGAAGATGTGGAATATTATGGAATATAATTCAGCCATAAAAAAGAATGAAATACTACCATTTGCAGCAATATGGATAGACTTAGAGATTATCACATGAAGTGAAGTAAGTCAGAGAAAACACATATTATATGATATCACTGATATGTGGAATCTAAAAAAATAACACAAATTAACTTATTTACAAAACAGAAATAGACTCACAGACATAGAAAACAAACTTATGGTTTCCAAAGTGGAAGGGGAGGAGGGATAAATTAGGAGTATGGGATTAACAAATACACATCACTGTATATAAACTAGATAAACAACAAGAATTTACTGTATAGCACAGGAAACTATATTCAGTATCTTCTAATAACCTATAACGACATTTGAAGCTGTATACCTGAAACTAATGCAATATTGTAAATCAACTATAGTTAAATTAAAAAAAAAATTTTTTTTAAGCACTGAAATGCAGGCAGCTGAACAGACTCGCAGCCTGTGTTCTCATGGTGAAGAGAGTGCAGAGGTGGCAAACAGTGTGATAGGCTGACGGGGGTTAGAATTGTCTCTTGTGGCCTTCTACTCTTCCCCTTGGAATATTCTGGCTAGGAGGGAACCCCAGTGGTTCAAAATAATTTCCCTGGAAAGCTCCATCAGCATGGGACAGTTTGTAAGGTGAATTATTTGCATGCGGGTGGGACTCTTTGTTGGGGAAGAGTTGATTTTTTTCCCCCTTGTTTTAATTTTATTTGTTTTGCCCTTTTGTTAATATGTGAATGGTTTAAGTGAAACATTCCAAGATCTGGGACTTTGTGTCCTTAAGTTAGACTACAACAGACCAGACCAGACTAAATCAAGATTTCTTTTGGCTACTCAGGACAAGAAGAGCTCAACAGTCCAAAGCACAGAGGCAGTTCGCCACAAAATTGCTCCATTAGCTCAATGCAGATAATCTAATCTAGAGTGGCTCAGAAAACATCTGAAGGCCAGGGTCAGAGAATATAAATACGGGAGTCAGATGCCTGAAACACACACACACACACACACACACACACACACACACACACATACACACGCTCCTAGATGACTTACAAACCAGGAAAACTAGGTTTTTTAGAGAGCCTTTGGCTGTTTTCGAAAAAATTTACAGACTTTATCAGTGGCATGTCATTGTGAATTGCTCCTCAGAGTTAGCTTAGTGTCTCGGCACTAGCCCATGTTGTCTCCTGTTTTTTATGTCACTATATGTCTCCCAGTTTTAGCACATTCTTACCTAATGCAGATGCAACAACAGGAGAAAAGGCCTTGTGGATTCACTCTCCTTCCCCTTCCTTCCTCTCTCACTCCCCTCTCCCTTCTCTTTAACCCCAGGAGAGCATCCCTTCCAGGAGACCATTACCCCCTGACTGGTCTTTGTAGCACTTTTCTCCCCTTGTCACCCCTCTTCTCCCCGGGGCACACCCTCAACTCATTCACTCATTCAACCCCTATTCTTTCTTTTTTTAATTTTTATTTTATACTGGAGTAGAGTTGATTAACAATGTTGTGCTAGTTTCAGGTGTACAGCAAAGTGATTCAGTTATACATATACATGTATCTATTCTTTTTCAAATTCTGTTCCCATTTAGTCAACCACTATTCTTGAGTACCTACCATGTGTCAACATTGTGCTTGATGCTAGAAAAACAGTAAAAAAACAAAAACAGACACGGTGCCTGTCCTCCTGGTGCTTACCTTGTAAGGGTGAGACAGACAAAGGAATGAGGGGGGAAAAAGAAGGAATATTTGCAAGCTGTAATCATTGTTAAGAAGGACACAAACAAGAGTGAGATTAAACTACAGAAGGATACAAATGAACTTACTTACAAAACAGAAACAGATTTAGACTTTGACAACAAACTTATGGTTTACCAAAGGGGAAAGGTGGGGGGGAAAGGATAAATTAGGAGTTTGGGAATAACACATACACACTACTATATATAAAATAGATAATCAACAAGGACCTATTGTATAGCACAGGGAACTCTACTCAGTATTCTGGAATAACCTAAATGGGAAAAGACTCCGAAAAAGAAAAGATACATGTATATGCATAATTGAATCACTTTGCTGTACACCTGAAACTAACACAACATTGTGAATCTTCCAATATAAAAGAAAAAGAAAAAACTACAGAAGGAGAACCTGAATATCCTTTGGGATGACCAAGACAGCTTTTCTTTTTTTTAATGTTCAAAACCTTAGAAAAACACATTTGTTTTGGGTGTTGACACTTAATACAGGGCAGTCAATGAGCCATCTATCCCTAAACTTTCCTTCTAATCTTAAAATGGAAAGGAATTACATAATTGAGATCCTTCAGTCCAAATCCCTCAGGACGCTCTCCAGCTCGGCCCTCCTAGACTCCAGGAAGGAAATTCCTCACCTCCCAGTGGGTGGTTAAGGCATTCTGCTAGGCTCTGTGGATCATTCAACATAACGCCCACAACTTCACGTGCATTTCCTTTCATTTAGTGCTTCTTCGGAACTTAAAATTTTTTTCTTTCATTAGTCAACTGCACAGTGAAAATCTGGCCACTGGATTAAACCCTCCAGAGGGCAGAGTGTGTGGTTTAAACGTCTTGGCAGCATTCACACAGGTTTGCCTGTAAATAGTCTTTCACTGTTTTATATATTGAAGGTAACTAAGTCAGCCCGTTTTAATCCCCCCAAATTTCTCTAACCTTATCTCCTAAAATCCATCTCCTACATCTTTATATATATATATATATATATATATATATATATATATATATATATATATATAAATTTCTTTCTTTATTTTTGGCTGCGTTGGGTCTTCTTTGCTGCACGCGGGCTTTCTCTACTCGCGGCGAGCAGGGGCTACTCTTCGTTGCGGTGCGCGGGCTTCTCACTGCGGCGGCTTCTCTTGTTGCGGAGCACGGGCTCTAGGCACGTGGGCTTCAATCGCTGTGGCTCGCGGGCCCTAGAGCGCAGGCTCAGTAGTTGTGGCGCACGGGCTTAGTTGCTCCGCGGCATGTGGGATCTTCCCGGACCAGGGCTCGAACCCGTGTCCCCTGCATTGGCAGGTGGATTCCCAACCACTGCGCCACCAGGGAAGCCCCTGTCCTACATCTTAAATTGTTTTAATCTCACTCCTCTTGATCCTCTATATTTATACACACTTTTAACGCAGTGACTAAAACAGGAAAAAATATTCTAATAAGGAACTGACTAATGCAAAAGTTAGCAAAAGGGTTATTTTCCTTGAAACTCATTTTATTTTTAGTATATTTCAGCACTTTTTCCTCAATCAGCTTTTAGTCAACTAATGACTCTGGGTATTTTCTTTCAATACTTGTACCAAGAGGTATTTTCCCTTTCTGTATGTCAATGTTTGGGTCCCTCCTGACATATCACTCTTTAAGAGTCCTGACCGCTGAATTCCATTTTCTTTCATTTTCCAGAGTAACTACTACTATTTTACGACTTAGAATATAAACTGCATATGGGCAGGGACTATGTCTTTTCCTGTTACGCTGGCTTTCAAAGCACTTCGTGAAGAGCTGAGTTTTTTACGGACCATTAGAGAAGCTCTGATGGCCGCGCCACTGATCTTGGAGCTTTGTTCTTCAAAGTTTCAGTTTATTCACTCATAAGAAAGCTTGAGTTCTTCAGTTACCAAGAGGTCACGGGGTGAGCAGAGAGCACTCCGGCACAGTAGCTTGGCCCATCTGTGCTAATTTCGGTTACATTCCAACTATTCTATGTGTATTACATACAATCTTAACAAGTGTATCTTTCTAGGTGTTGCAGCCCACATCACCTAGCACGTGGCAGACTATTAAAACTACGCCCAAAAGTGAATTACTGAGTAGCAAGCCTGGAGGTCAGAACCTGTCCAGTTGTCCTTTATAAATCAATTTCTTCTTGGCACTCTGGTTACAATAAGAGCTCTAATGGAAATGTGACCAAAACAAAACTCTAAATTGGCATTGAAACGATACGAATTTCAGAATATTAAAAATGGCTAGCTAGGTGGGGCTGGTCCTATGAACTCTGATGTCAACAAACCCGATGCTATTGACCAGGAGCGAACTCTTGTCTGTGGCTGCCTTGGTCCAGGCCCTCAGCATCCCTTGCCTAAAGGTTGCAACCACCTTGCTACCCCCCTCTCCGTGCCCACAACGCACACACTGCTCTCCAATCCCCACCTCTCCTACTCAGGTCTATCTACCACCCTGTCAAACCACGGATCCAATCGAGTCCGTCTCACGACATGAAGTGGCCAAGTGCTCCCCCGAACCAAACTCCTCAGCGGTGCTCAAGCCCCTCTAAGTCCCCCACCCCCCTCCCACCCCCCTCTGCTTTCCACATCCACAGTCCTTTGCTATCTTTCCAACAAACCACATGTTTTCACTTGCCTTGGTTCAGGCTATTCGGGGAATGCCATCCCGTATTTCTCTGTTTTGAACACCTATTCATCCAAAGGCCGGTTTGAGATATCACCCTTCTTTGAACTTTTCTTAACTTTCACTGACAGCCCTCAGCAGATGAGCGGATCCCTTGAGGTACCTCTTCTAGAACTTAGCACATGATACTACAGTTAGCAGAGTATAGAGTTGTCTCCTCCAAAAGACTGTGCAAACCATCTCTGGTCAGGGGACTTCCCTGGTGGTCCAGTAGTTAAGACTTCACCTTCCAATGGAGGGGGTATGGGTTTGACCCCTAGTCAGGGAGCTAGGATCCCACATGCCACGCACAGCCAAAAAACCAAAACACAGAACAGAAGCAAGATAGTAACAAATTCAATAAAAGACTTTAAAAACGGTCCGCATCCAAAATATATATTTAAAAAAAAACCAAAACTCTGGTCAGAAGTAGAGCCTCTGACACCTAGTAGGTGCTCATTTGTTGCTCTGACATTAATTGCCTCCGTTTTGCTACTCAGCTCCCCAGAAGAACACCCTTCAGGAAGAACAGGGCATGGGCATGCTCTTGGGAATGTCATTCTAGGAAAACGCCAAGGATAGATCTGGGAGAAAAATCCGCTTCTGGCTGCAAAAACTAAAAACACTGAAACTCTCAAGTCTTAAAAAGACAACGGCTGACTTAACGGAATGAAATTCTGACACGTGCTACAACGTGACGAACCTTGAAACGATGCTAAGTGAAATAAGTCAGTCACAGTACGGTTCCACTTACATGAGGCACCTAGAATAGTCAAATCCATAGAGATGGAAGGTAGAATGGTGGTGACCAGGGACGCGAGGGAGGGAGGAAGGGGACATTCTTTTTATTTTAATTTTTAAAATTTTTTATTGGAGTATATAGTTGATTTACAATGCTGTGTTAGTTTCTGCTGTACAACAGTGAGTCAGTGATATATATATATATATTTATATATATCCTTTATCATATTCTTTTCCATTATGGTTTATTTCAGGATATTGAATACAGTTCCCTATGCTATAGAGTCGGACCTTGTTGTTTACCTATTTTATACATAGTAGCTTGTATCTGCTAATCCCAAACTCTTGATTTATCCCTTCCCGACCCCCTTTCCTCTTTTATTACCGTAAGTTTGTTTTCTGTTCCTGTGAGTCTGTTTCTGTTTCATAGATAAGTTCATTTGTGTCATATTTTAGATTCCACATATAAGTAATATCATATGGTTTTTGTCTTTCTCTGACTTACTTCACTTAGTATGCTAATTTCCAAGTCCATCCATGTTGCTGCAAATGGCATTATTTCATTCTTTTTATGGCTGTGTAGTATTCCATTGTATGTGTATAAGGAAGGGGCATTCTTGTTTAACTGGTACCGAGTTTCAGTTGGAGAAGATGAAAAAATTCTGGAGATGGATAGTGGAGACTGTGAATGTAATTACACTGTGAATGTAACTAGTGACACTGAATTGTACACATAAAAATGGTTAAAATGGTAAATTTTATGTTATGTATATTTTACCACACTTTTAAGGGGGTGGGGGCAGAGACAATGGCTGAGAGTCAAGATAATTAAAATGTAAAAAACATAGGCACAATTTATAAGCAACTCATGCAGCTCAATAACAGAAAAACAAACAACCCAATCCAAAAATGGGCAGAAGACCTAAATAGACATTTCTCCAAAGAAGATATACAGATTGCCAACAAACACATGAAAGAATGCTCAACATCATTAATCATTAGAGAATGCAAATCAAAACTACAATGAGATATCATCTCACACCGGTCAGAATGGCCATCATCAAAAAAATCTAGAAACAATAAATGCTGGAGAGGGTGTGGAGAAAAGGGAACACTCTTTTGCACTGCTAGTGGGAATGTAAATTCATACAGTCACTGTGGAGAACAGTATGGAGGTTCCTTAAAAAACTACAAATAGAACTACCATATGACCCAGCAATCCCACTCCTGGGCATATACCCTGAGAAAACCATCATTCAAAAAGAGTCATGTACCACAATGTTCACTGCAGCTCTATTTACAATAGCCAGGACATGGAAGCAACCTAAGTGTCCATCAACAGATGAATGGATAAAGAAGATGTGGCACATATATACAATGGAATATTACTCCGCCATAAAAAGAAATGAAACTGAGTTATTTGTACTGAGGTGTATAGACCTGGAGTCTGTCATACAGAGTGAAGTAAGTCAGAAGGAGAAAAACAAATACCATATGCTAACACATATATATGGAATCTAAGGGAAAAAAATGTCATGAAGAGACTAGGGGTAGGATGGGAATAAAACACAGACCTACTAGAGCATGGACTTGAGGATATAGGGAGGGGGAAGGGTAAGCTGTGACGAAGTGAGAGAGTGGCAGGGACATATACACACTACCAAACGTAAAATAGATAGCTAGTGGGAAGCAGCCGCATAGCACAGGGAGATCAGCTCAGTGCTTTGTGACCACCTAGAGGGGTGGGATAGGGAGAGAGGGAGGGAGGGAGGGAGATGCAAGAGGGAGGAGATATGGGGATATATGTATACGTATAACTGAGTCACTTTGTTATACAGCAGAAACTAACACACCATTGTAAAACAGTTCTACTCCAATAAAGATGTTAAAAACGAAACAAAACATAGGCACATGAAGGATCGTAGATACAGTAGATTTGAATCTGTTCACAAACTCTGAGATTCCAGGAACGAGAGCATCCCCGTCAGAGCCTTAAAATATAAGTTTTAGAAATAATGGTTGGAAGCCCTGAGTTCTACAGCAAGAGTATATGGAATGTACTTTATACCTTTCACTCAATGCAATCAATATATTTTGAGCACCTCCAGTGTTCCAGGCCTCATGCTAGTAGGTGCTGAAAGATAGCCAAGTTGATTAAAAAGAGCCTAGGAAGAATGAGACATCTACCCAAATAACTACAGCACTGGGCGGACTTGGATTGAGGTTTATAAGAAGAAACACAAATGTCGTCTAGGAGAAAGTCAGTTCACGGAAGGTTTCCAACAAGGGTTCAGGGAAGGCAACTTCATAAGCATTTAATGAAGGAAGTTGGATGCTGACCCTGGTCCATTTATACCTTTGCATCCCCAGCAGGAAGTGAAGAGGGGGCACTTGGCATGCTCCAAGCGCTGAAGGACTCTGCCATCCTCCATGCTATAGAATATATATATATATATTCTATAGCATAGAATATAGAACATATATATATTCTATAGTATATGTATGTTTTATATATATATTTACATATATATATATATATATATATATATATATATAAAACAATACGTAATGCATGCTATGTGACACGAGGGTGGCCACAACACTTTGGAGGTCTGGCTAGATCTGACCCGGTGTGACATTTTTCCCTCCTCTTGACCTCTTATCTGCAGCTGCTCCATTCTACCACTCATGAAAAAAGCTCAACAATCAACAAACCTTCTCTGTATTTTATTTCCCCTTGGTATTTATAGATTTTACAGTATCCTGCAGGATAACTCTCTAGTTTCCAGAAATACAGAAGAAATACACACACAACTAGATATTTTTACCCTACGTTTCAGTTTCTAATACTCCAATCGAACCTTGCCCATCTCCCAACAAGCTCCCTCTACATAAATAGTTTTATAGGGTGAAGAAACAGACCTATTCTGCCTTTTCTAGATTACTGGTGTTTTATGGAATAATAAAATGCAAAATGCTGAACTAAAATGAATGTTTGAAATGAATTAATATGAACAAGCTGTAGTCTATCAGCTTCGAGGAGTTTGTAAGTTTGGTTTTTTTGGATGTGTATGCAGCAGAAGCGTTATTAGTACACACAAATCCCACTGAATTCTGGTTTCCTTCCATTTGCCCCACACGTCTTCAGGAAAATGAGAAAGCCTGGTTCAAGTAGAAAAGAAAGAACATTGTCCCCCCGTTTTATTAATGCATCCTTAAAGAAACACCCTATTCCAAGTACCCCTTTGCGATCCTGCAGTGATTTAAGTATCTGATAAAGGAGAGGGAGAATTCTGAACATGAGTAGCATTACGTTCTAATGGAAAGATCTTCAGAGTAGAGTATGTGCTGGCTTCTATCACCACCTTAGTACTACGGCAGGAATCCTCCTGTCTATGTTCCCACCTAGGTATTTTCTGTCTGCAAACCTTAGGCAGGTTATACAACCCCTAATCCTCAATTCCCCTACCTGTTAAATAGTTTAGTAATAGTTAGTTAACCTAACTCAGAAAGTTATGCTGAGAACTGAACGGGCCTGTGGTGGGGTCAGCTCTGAGCACATATCTTATGGGCAGTAATTGTGTACAAAATGTCAGCTTGGGTTATTAATCACATTGTATTCTTACTCTAATGCAACCACTGGCTGCTCTGCAAATTTTGGCAGCTTCTTAGTTCTCCCTGCTCCTCCCTTCCCTTACAAGGATAACAGGGGGGAAACTGAGGTTACATCCATAGTGAAATTTGAACTGTAGGAAAACATCAACTCCCTTGCTATTTTGAAGGTACAAGTTGCCATGTGTGGGGTGCCTGTGTCGGGAGGCCCACAAGATAAAGGAGCTGAGGGCAACCTCCAGCCAACAGCCGACGAGAAACTGACACCCTCTGTCCTATAACCGCAAGGTACTAACCTGCAAACAGAGGCAGATTCTAGGCAAGCTTCAGATGAGACCACAGCCCTGGCTGACACGTGAATTGTGGCCTTGTGAGACCCTAAGCAGACAATCCAGATAAGCTGTGTCCAGATTCCTGCCCCACAGAAACTGTGAGATAGTAAATGTGTGTTGTTTTAAACCACTAAGTTTGTGGTGATGTATTATGCAACAATAGAAATCTAATATTAATGTGGGGATTGGGAATGCCAGCGGATACACACAGTACAACACACACACACACACACACACACAAGGATTCCTATGATTTAATGTCACTGCTGCAGTGATTTAGCTTATTGGAACACTACGGTAGGAAAGGACAGTAAACCAAGATATTTAGGAACAATCTTCTCCACAGTGATGGCGTATGGGAAAAAAAATTACATTTTCTGTGGCATTTCACCAAACGAGGAACAACCAAAAGGTTTTGTTTTCAATTTATTTTCAAATTAGGTAAGTCAGGCTTTCTGGAAACCAAATTGGGCAAGAGATTTTGTCAAGGTCCAAACCCTCGTGCCAAATTGCATTACCTTATAGGCATGACTGGAATCCCTGGGGACTTAGTTATGGGAAAGGCCTACAAGTCAGATGCCTAGATCCGACGGCCAACATGCAACTTAGTTCACGTTGAATAAATGGACCCAAACCAGGAAATCAGAAAAGCCTTCTGTTAAGATGTGGGTTCTGATTCATTTTCTAGTTAAATACTAAAATTTCCCAGTTCCTCTCTCAAAAGGACACAATCTGCCACTTGCTACTTGCCCAATGCTCCTACAGTAACAAGCCCTTCCATTTTACCGGTATCTCCGTTTAAACCTCTGACCTTTGTTTAATTTGTTAATTAACTTTATTTTTGGAACAGTTTTAGATTTACAGAAAAATTGAGATGATAGTACAACGTTTCCATATACCCTCTTGAACAGTTTCCCCTTCTGTTAACATATTACCTTGTTATGGTACATTTGTTATGATTAATGAGCCAACAATGATACATCACTTTTTTTTTTTTTTTGTGGTACACGGGCCTCTCACTGCTGTGGCCTCTCCCGTTGCGGAGCACAGGCTCCGGACGCGCAAGCCCAGCGGCCATGGCTCACGGGCCCAGCCGCTCCGCGGCACGTGGGATCCTCCCCGACCGGGGCACGAACCCGCGTCCCCTGCATCGGCAGGTGGACTCGCAACCACTGCGCCACCAGGGAAGCCCCCGATACATCATTATTAATTAAAGCCTCTGACCTTAAATTCTTAACCAGTCTGGAGCCTTCTGAAATATTCCGCACAGAATCAGTAAATTCAACAGGTAAGATGGTTCACTGGAGATCACCCAGTCCTATTCTCTAATTTTACTGGAAAAACTGAGGCCCATGGAATTCAAATGACTGGCTCAAGTTTAAAAGCAGAATCTTTGTATCAATACAAACTTTAAACTCTTTCTTGAAAACAGGAGGAGTTTGTTTCTCTCTTAACGTTACCTTTCGTCTTTCCTGCATCTGTCTGTTCAGATGCCTGCAGCCTCTGCTAGGCACTCCCCCTTGCCAGGGAAGCACTTCTGTGAAGTACCAACAATGAATGAAAGGAGATCTCAAGTAACTGCTGGGGACCAAACAGGCTGGGGTGATATCCATCACCCACCAAGTTTCAGCCATTGCTGTCAATCCCCGAGAAATTCCAGCCAAGTCACAACAACAAAAATAAATTACTGGCTCCACTGCTTAAGTGATGAGAGGGAAAATAGCATTTCCGTGGGGAAGGAAAAGAATATTTTATTCCACAGACCAGCAGGAATATTTCTACAGAGAGAGATGGGACAAACACACACCACAGTACAGGTGGATAAATTGTTACGACCCTGAAGAGCTAAATACATGAGAGCAGAGAGAAGGCTGTAACGAACACAGAGGCAATAACCAGGTGGAGAAAGAGATTTCACTGGGAAAAGTTCCTTAGGGGAGGAGAGTTTTCAAGCAGTTTTGAAATTGAGGGAGGGCTTCCCTGGTGGTGCAGTGGTTGAGAGTCCGTCTGCCGATGCAGGGGACACGGGTTCGTGCCCCGGTCCGGGAAGATCCCACGTGCCGCGGAGCGACTGGGCCCGTGAGCCGTGGCCGCTGCGCCTGCGCGTCCGGAGCCTGTGCCCCGCAACGGGAGAGGCCACGACAGTGAGGGGCCCGCGTACCGCAAAAAAAAAAAAAAAAAAAAGGAAGTCCGTGACCCATGGCCGCTGAAATTGAGGGAGAGCCACGTTTAGGTAGATGCGCCCACTCTGTCTGTATATAATCAACCTCCTTTTTAACCTCGGCACTGAATAATATTTAAAATGTGTTAAATATTACGGAAAACAGTCCACTTGGTTTCAAGATGGGCATCTACCTGGCTGGCACAGCTTAAAGGGTGGACTGAATCTTCTTATTAAAGCAACATATGGGCCGAGGCACTGGTGGAATAGTGGTTAGCGTAGCTGGCTTCCAAAGCAACATATGGGTCCAAAATTCACATCATTCCACAAAGAAGCCACTGTAATATATTTTGTGCGCATTACCTCTCCTGTAACCCTCACAAGAACCCAGTGTAGGAGCCAAGTATTAGTGGCCCATTTCTCAGCTGAGGAAACTGGGCCCCGGAGGTTAAATAATACGCCGAAGGTCACAGAGCTAAAGGGTGGCAGAGATGGAGTTCCAACACAGGCAGGTCCGTCAAACTTTAAAAGCTGTGCTCTTAACCACTGTGCTAGGTAAGTACACAAACACAAAGAAATTACAGCTCCAACAGGGCGAACCTAAAATAAAGACTTCCCCCAAAGCATCCAAAATATGACACTACATTATGCCATGGCATAATGAAAGGTGTTTCTCTGCCACCATGCATTCAAATAAAAATTTTATTGAGTACAACTCCATCCACCGTGTGTGCGTGCGTGTGCGTGCGTGTGCGTGCGTGTCCGCGCGTGCGCGCATGCGCTAGCACTGTGCCTGGATAATCTCTCTAGTTCGAGGGAGGACTAGCTGTTCTCTCCGAGAAGAGACCCCTGCTATCCATCCCTCCCCTCTGGTACTCTCTCTTTCCCCCAGATCACCATTCCCTCTGCTTTGACCGTCTCCGAGAACAGGTGGTCAGTGATGGCCTCGAGTAAGCCCAGGCTTCATCACTAGAAAGCAAGTTATGTGAAAGCAGCTGGGGGGCAGAGATAGGGCAGAGAGAGAGCCCTGGGGCTAAAAGATACCGGAAGTAGTTGACTGACTCCCCGGCGTGTGCTTTTGTTTCCCCTACAATGGAGTTATCTTGGGCTAATCCCTGGAGAGAAAAACTACTCCATAACCCCAGACTGGTACTGAATGCTACTGTAGGTGAACTCTGCTGTCCAAGCAAACCAGAGGTCACTGGGATCTTCCCCATCCCCTGGGCACATGCCCAGGACTGCCCTCTTAGCCAACTGGATACGCCATGAGGGGAAGGGTGACGGACATCAGTTAAGTACCAAAGACCCAGCTGACCGGCATGGGGGTGGGGTGGGGTGAGTGAATGCCTGTGAAATCCTCAAACAGTACTGAGTACACTCATTGCGCATGAGCGGAAACGACCTGGGTCTATCTCCAATTCTCGAAGCTGAAGACACTCCCCAAACACGAGCACGTTTGATTTCTCACCTGCCTCTGCTTAACTGAGCAGGACATGTTCTAGTCAAAGCCAACCGCTTGCCAGGGCCCTCTAACTTCCCTGAAATAGTCCACCCCTCCCTCCTCCCCAGTCTATCTTGTGAGCTCTTGCTCATTTTCCAAATACCAGATCCAACACTCTCTCTCCCTCCCACCCCCGAAGCCTTCTCTCCTAGGGAGAGGTGAGCTCCCTTCCTCTATGACCTAAGTGTTACAGCACATGTCATAATGCATTAAAATGCTCAGTTTAGAAACATCCTCTCCCCGCTAGATGAGAAGTTCTTGAAGGGCAAGAACCATGCCTTAGTAAGATGGAGCCTGCCCGGTTGGTGGCAGGTGCTAAATAAAACAATGCAAAGAACTGGCTTGAGTAGACACAGGGAAGCACCAGAAAAGACTGGTCTCAGAGGGATATGGTTTGTACCTCCAAAGAGTTTGAAATAAGACAAAGTCAGCAAGCACTGACTGCATCGAAGCCACGTACAAAGAGAGCGCCTGCTGGGCACCCAGAGTCGTCCAAGCATCGCGGTGGGACCAGGAAGATGGTCGGAGGAACAACGTAGAAATAAGACGGTGGCTTGTCTCTCAGTTTATGTGCTACTTCTTCACTCCAAACTGAAATAAAAAGCACAGGGGATTTCTCTTCCCACAAATGTTCCTCTAGCTCACAGTACTGCTGGCTTCAAAAAAATGAAGTCAGATACACAAAGTAATCCCTTGCACAGGGACAAGTGATGACATGTACAAGAATATTTATAGCAAACACGTTCGAGGTAGCCAAAATCCCAGCACCAACCTGTGTGTCCATCAGCGGGAGACTGAATGACTAAATGGTGTATCGTCACACGACGGAACATTCTAGAGCAGACAAAGCAATGACCTACACTGACATGGAGCAATGCAGACGAACAACAGCAGTAAAAACATTAAAAAGTCCCCAAAGATTATATATAATCTGATACCCTTTTTATCAAGTTAACAGACGACTAAAATGAAATACGCATCTGTATCGATACATACTTTTTATATGTTTCATGTCGTCCTTTTCAGGACTCATATAGTTGAAAGAGACTATACAGAAAGGAAAGTAAGGAAATGATGCACACAGAATTCAGGTGATGGGTTACCTGGGGGGGGGGGAGACTAAGATGTGAGGGGGACCATCATCCAGTCACATGTAGGTTACTTTCAAGAGTTTAGCTTTTGTTTCAGGAGATGGCTTGATGGTTACTTATTATTTTAATTTAAATAAGTTAAAATATAAAGATAATGTGTCATGAAGTAAGGATTAGGATTAATCCAATTCTTTGCATAGAAAGCCCATTAACAGAACAAAAAACAATGAAGTTACAGGAATATCGTAGCACGGTGCCTGAATCTATGCAAAATGCACAGGTGTCCTGTTAAGGGGGTGAGGAGGGCAGAGAGAGAGGCCAGCTCACGCCCCCATTCTGCACGAGCTGACTTCCCGCAGCCAGTCTGTGTTCCCCAGACTACGTTACCCATTGAAAAGAGGCAAGAAATCTGCATCTACACGTCCCACTGTCAGTACTCGGAGCCCTCTGTTTCCTCTGGGCGTTTGCAGGAGGAACTCAAGCTCTGGAGAACACCAGATACCCTTGGGTTACCTCGGCACCACACAGCATTCATGGACCAGCATGAACCTCATCTTTGAGTATTCTGACCCTTTCCCAATTGCATCATAAATTCCTGTTTGTGACACTGAGTACGTGGAACTTCTGGCAAACACATCCCTGTATTTGGGCATGAAAATCAATCAGTTCTGTCTTCTTCCAGAAGTTTATACTAAGCAGACAAAGCTCTCGGGTGGTTTGGACCACATGCCCTGGAGAAAGGGTGCAGCAGAGTCTGAGAAACAAACCCAGGAGGAAGGGAAGAGTCTCCCAGTGGGAGACAAATGATTCTGGGGAGGACGCGCCCCAGGGGAAAACGTGGTCAGCCAGGACACTGATACGCATCCAATGTCCACAAAAAACATGGCAAAGAACGCCTGCTGCTCTGAACTCCCTCCCACCACGCCCTTAACCTGAAATTTCAGTTGCTGGCAGTTTATTTTGTTCTTTTATAAAAAGCTAGGCTGTGAAACCTTGAAACCAGAAAGGCAAATCTTCTCTGCTCACCTAAGCCTGCCCATTAGCATAACTGTGGACATTTCTATGCCAGGATGACGGCAAACAGTCAAAGTTTTCTTCCTGGAGGAGACTGGAGAAGAGCTAGCCATGGTTTAAAAAAAAATAAAACTGGGAGGTAAATGTACTGTGCTCTGCCTCTAAATATTCAAAGCATGGCTAACCGTCCCCCACCCCACCCCCACTGCAGCCCATTCCCTGACTGTCAAGCAGGTCCCTTCCTCTATTTATTTTGGCTTTTGGGGGGGATCCTTCAATAGCATGAAACTGTACTAGGGTACTCCTCACCCTCCAGACACAGATGTTCATGCTACTTCCACACTTTAGAATGTTCTTCCACACCCCCAGCAGACACCCCACATTTCCCTGAGTCCTGGGCCTCCTTCCCAGTAAATAATCTCAGTGATATCTTGCCAAAACATTTTTTTAAATTAATTATTTATTCATTTATTTTGGGCTGTGTTGGGTCTTCGCTGCTGTGTGCGGGCTTTCTCTAGGTGCGGCGAGCGGGGGCTACTCTTCGTTGTGGTGCGCGGGCTTCTCATTGCTGTGGCTTCTCTTTCTTGCGGAGCACGGGCTCTAGGTGCGCGGGCTTCAGTAGTTGTGGCACGTGGGCTCAGTAGTTGTGGCTCGCGGGCTCTAGAGCGCAGGCTCAGTAGTTGTGGTGCACAGGCTTAGTTACTCCGTGGCGTGTGGGATGTTCCCGGACCAGGGCTCGAACCCGTGTCCCCTGCATTGGCAGGCAGATTCCTAACCACTGCGCCACCAGGGAAGTCCCCCCCAAATATTTCTTAATCACATATTTTCTTTGTCTAAAAAGAATGACAGATGGGGTAAGTAACCTTTGTTCCCCGTCCTTCCCACATTTCCAGGGGCCCCACGTCATCTAACGGGAGCTTGGTTTGCCTGGAGCCTGTGTTTAAATCCTAGATTCATCAGCACGCCGGAGACAATTGTGGCTACTCCCTGTAACTTTGCTCTGTAAACGTATGCAGTCCTGAGCAGCTGACCACAAAGGATTCCTCTAATTAGCCCTTGGGGACCCAGAGCCAGGCTTGGAGGGGCAGCTGGGGCTGCAGTTATTCCAGAAGGTCCTCCGTGTGCCCGCACCGTCCTCCTGAGTTTCTAAGACTGCTCTGAAAGGTGGTTTTGCGTTCTTTGGCCCCAAATCCAGAAAAGAGTCAAGGGATCCCAGAGGGGGAGTGATACCACCTGGGTCTCTCCCTCCTCCCAGGTAAGCAGGCAGGTTACCCTCCAGCACGTAGCCCTCGTGCAAGCTGCTGGGAAGACGAGCGGGACACAGCGCTCGTAGCGCCTGATGACTGAGATCTGGGAGCTATTGATCCCCACAAGGCCAAGGGAGAAAGGCCGCATGGAAAATCAGATAAACCACCGGAGAGTCACAAGACTGAAGCAGAAATGATCAGAAAGCCAGACTCAAACCATAATAGTTGCCCTGTGACACACCCAGTGTTCACTGTGAGAGCCACCCTCCCAGGGTGCTGGGTGATCATGTTATTTTCTTGATGAGTTCATTCATTGGTTCTCTAACTGCTTTTCCCGTCAAGTCCACATGCTTTTCACTTGCATTGAAGGCCTCTGAAATACGCCTCTGAAACCTCATCTCTCACTCTTTCCCTGCCTACACCGGCTGCTTCCGTGAGGTGGTCTGCTTCCTTTGCCTAAAAGGTGCCCCCTTCGTCAGGCATCCCTGGACCACCCCGGTATGGATAAGACCGTGGCTGTGGCGTGAAGCAGCCCAGCATCTTAATGGGGGTCCCACCATCCCCTTGGACCGTGCGCCAGGCCAGCTGGCAGACGTGCCTCAGTTTCCTGATCTGTAGAACAGGAACGAGAACGGAAATGCCCATCTCCCATGGCTGACGTGAAGACTGAGTGAGTGAATGCCTGTAAAATCCTCAAACAGTACTGAGCACACAGTAAGCACTCAATAAATGCTGTCTGCTGTCATTATCATTATTAGTCTCGTTCTACTGCAATGAACTCTCTCCCTCTTTTAAACCCCTTTAGCACACATTCGCAACTGACATACTGCTTTTGGATGCTACGTATCTTCTTATACATGTGTCTTATCTCCATTAGGCTACAAGTTCCTTGAAGGTAAAGAAAGACTGCAGCTCATGTGTTTTTCTTTCCCTACAATGTTGGAAAGTGTCTTAAATGCAGGAACACAATGAATGCTGGCTATGTAACAACAACACACTCATACCGATTAAGCCCTACTTTGGCTATAACTGTACTAAGTTCTTCACATGCACTAGCTCACTTAATTCGCTGATTTCTCATACTCCTTGAACTTGACTGAGTGTTGAACTCCCAGAGACCTGTCTATCCAATTTCTTATTTCAAAAACAAATTGCCAAGCAAACTTAAATTTTAAGAAAACAGATACTACAGAGCGTTGAGAACCACAGCAGACGAAGTCGTTGATATACAGTCCAGGTACCACTCCAAATATCAATACATCCCGGACCCCTCCTGACGATCAAGGTGTGCAGAACGTCTCTGAAGGCCATGAAAGCTCATACAAGAGAGAATGAGGAATTCCCGACAGACGTAAACAATAATTTCCTGGTTTGCCTTTGACAGCTCCAGGCCCTGGAAGAGTGGTTGAGTAAATAAAGACAAACTGAATCTACCATAAACTCTCTAACTCACTAACTGCCCACGTCCTGGGCAGAAAAATCCAACAGTTAGTCCCCAGGGAACACAAGGGCACTGGTGTTTGGTAGAAGATAAATTAGGATGAGTAACAAGTTCATATATTGCAAAACTATCCAACAGACGTGAATGTAGCTGATGGTTAAACCTAAGATACCGGAACCTTTCTCAGGAGTGAAGGCGACAGAATTTTCTAGATTCAATCAAAAATAACATTTTAAGCTGTTTTACATACAACACAATGGAATTTTACTTTGGGTTACATTCAGTGATGAATACTAACCTTGAAGCTTTTCTTGTACAAAGAAAATATGTGAATCAACAAATATCTCCTCTGTGGACTAAATGAAATGTCTACCAATGTTTAGTCTGACTGTGGCTAGCGGTGTTTGAAGAAAAGGCTGACAAACTCTTTGTGTGTATACGTAAAGAATGTTTCTTTCAAACTCTTCTTTTAATGGCTGAGAAGAAAAATGCTAGAATCATCCACTTTTGTTCAATCATATGGACATAATACCCCATTTTATCTTTGTTACAGAAAAGATTAAGACAAGAATGTTCCCTAATTTGCATTACATTTAAATCAGATGTGACAATGACCATCTTCCCTCTGTATATCCTTTCCCTCCTCCGTATTACCCACGTATATATTCACATTCACATGAAAGTACATACGTGTGTGTGTATTGCTGGTTTCTATACATTCATTTCCCACTTCCTGGTTTTTACCCAGATAAGAAGGAGAAGTATGAAAAAGTCACAAGAAAAAAAAAAAAATAGTCACTTTTATTTTACCCAGAATCAGGAAGTGCCCCAAATCTCAAGAGGGAACCTGCCCTGCAGAAATTAGAGCTCTATTATTATAGAGAGATAAGAATTTGAGCCCTTAGGAGCTTATGTATTTCAAAGGGTCTTTAAGTAGCCTGAATTTTCGGTTTCTTTTTTTTTCTGGAAGGTCAAGAGGCAATTAAACATAACTGACAAACAAATCAGCCAAAAATTATCACGAAGTTCAATATCAGTGCAGTCTGGGTGGTTCTTTCTATTTATCTTGCCAAGAAGGGAAGCACTGAAAAGTTACATATTACAGACGATGACAATTAAAGCCAGCATTACTGGTGAAAAAAGTCTGCTTGGTTGGAGGAGCTTCCACAGGCCCCACCAAACTCTTAGCGCACTGACGGACACATCCCCCCACCCTGGAGGCTGTTCCCAGCTCCAGCTCACCATCGGTCTCGGCTCCTAGGACGCCTCCCCCGGGCTCCCCTGACCACCGTACAGGAAGCCTCCCGCCCTCCACCCGGGCCATTTTCCGTCCTATTATCCAGCACTCAGCATTGACAGAAATGATCTTTTAATTTTACTCATTTTGTATCCGTTTCCTCATACTAGAATATTGCTTCAAGGATATTAAAACCTTCTAGCCCTTACCTTTATAGGCTGTATGCTCAGTGCCTAAAACACTAGGTATTACATTTGAACTCCAGATATTAGATAACTTGAAGGAATTTCCATTAGCTTTGTTAGGTGTGATGATGACATTTTGTTTATTTTTTTTAAAAAGCCTGTTAAAGACCCACACTTGAGTATTTATAGGTGACGTTACGGGAGGATTTATACTTCAAAATAATAGGGTGGGAAAGAGGTGAGAAGGGTGGCCATAGGATACAGAAAGAACAAGATTAGAACTGCCTTGATCAGTGTTGAAACTGAGTGATGAGCATATACAGTTCCTTAGCCTGTTCTCTTAACTTTGGAATATGTGTGAAAATTCCATTAATAAAATGAAATTTTATTATAATATATATATATTAATTATATATTATATATATATTAATTATATATTATAATAAAGTTTAATGGAAAAATGAAACAGGTCATCTTCTGTATATTTAACTGAATATTTATTTGATCCTAGGGTAGAGAAAGCCTAAGTAAAATATCAAAGGAAAAAAAAACACAAAGAATTTTTTTAAAGCTAAATAAAATCAGATGCTCATTTAGTTTGTCAAACTGGCAATGAGTCAAAGCAAACCACAGATGAGAATCCATCTATGACGCACTGATTCATCTATCACTAAGAAAAAAACAACGTATCACAATTATTTTGTACTTATTGAAAGAACTCGTAGATATACACAGGAGGTTTACATTCATCTTGGGCAAATACTAATAGGAAAATAAGTGAAATTAACTGGTCACGCTGTCCCTGGAACTTCTCACATGCAGGGCCAACTCCCCTGAATCACTTTGACTCCACTGTCAACGTCCATGACAAATGACCATCCTAACTCTCTGTCCACGTGACAATATGCATCCGAGGAATTAAGTATCAATTAATTTCGCAACGCAGTGTTTAGGAAGGTCTGGCTTTTCTTTATGCCCATGTTTGCACAGGAACGAACCAAACGCCTCTTCCAAAAGAGGAACTAAACAACGCAAGTCTGGGAGACAACTTTATGAAGTATATACTACTATATGGAATCCTACAAGAAAACCGGTAACATCAGGGGAAAAGTAACAATAGTTCCTGAGGGAATTTCTCTGTGGGCGGTCTGTTTCTGAGTTTACATTCTGAAGACATTTCTAGGAAAACAAACTTTAAACTCAGGTTCTTGGTTTGCCCTCAGTTCTTTGAGACTGAGAGTTACAGAAAGGAACAGCCAGACTTAAAAAGGAGTCTGAAGGGAAAGCTGATGCCCCTTTCCTCTTTGCATTCCTAGTATTCTGAACCTACATATAAGTTAGCCAGTGACAGTCTACTGGTATACGCATCATGGCTAAAAGTAGATCAATAAATGAATTAATAAATGAATAAATGAATTTCTCGAGAAAGGATGAGTAAATTCCATTAGTGTCCCTTTTACATTTTGATTTTACTTTAGTTGCATTATAATTTAAATATCTTATCTATAATGTAGGCATTAGTACGAAAAGTGTGGCTAAGTCTGTGTGTTACCTGTGAAATGTGAAGTCAAAACGGTCTGGTAGAAAGTCAAACAGATTTCATGAGTTTATGTCTAGTAAACTGAACCTCATCAAGGCAGAATCTTTCAACTAAAAGTGCTAGCCTTGACAATCAATGCAAAACATGTACATATATATGCCGTATAGATTTGCTCACTGAGCTATGGTCTGAAGCCTTCAGCCAGTGGTGAGAAAGAACACCACACTTATAGTCAGGAACTTCATTGCTAACGTCGGTCTGACCTCTTGATTTTCGGCCTCAGCCCGTGCAAGTCACTGGACTTTGTGGTTTCTGATGTGTGAAAACAAAAAAAAAATATCAGAAACCCACCAGAAAGGGGCATGAAGTTGGCTAAAAAGTGTTAACAGCTAACTTTAACAATGTAAATGACTATCTAAGGCCCAGAACCCAAATCTTTAGCACACTGTAACAGAAAGAAAGGGGGGGACTGTGTCTGTTCCTCAACGTATGAGCCAAACAAAAATTATCCTGAAAAACAAAGAAACCCAATGGACTTGGTAGAGCTTCAGCTGCTAAGAACCCAGATGCAGGTGACTTAGAGCTGCCTCTGCATGACAAAGATCAATCACCCTTATCCTCCTTCCATTACAAAGCAATGAAGTCTAGACTGGCCCAGTGGGCTTCCAGAGAAAAGGTCAGCTCGCTCCTGCGCCTCCAGGAAGGGTGGACCAGAACCGGAGGACCTCGACATCTCCTAACTCTCTCTATATGATATTAATAACGATGCACATTTTCCTTGTCCACCCTGGGATCCAAAAGGAAAGATGCAGAAAGGAGCATCACAGGGGACTGAAAAACCTGCTTAGAACAACCAGCCTAAAATAAAAGGTCTCTGAGTCACTTGAAGGAATGGGCCTCTCTCCACCTTCTCCTCCTCGAGGGAGGTGGGCGGAAAGGTGGAGAGATTGGCGCCCCGTCGCAGCCGGGTCCTGACATAGGCAGGACTGTCTAGGAGACCCCGGGAGTGTTCAGATTACAGCCAGGAGAAGTGGATCATCAGCACCGTTGGGGAAACGCTCTAATTAGTTTCCAAGTAGATTGCTTTGCTGCTGAAGGCGAAATAAGGACAGTCCATCATTTTAACAAATACTTTGCTATCTGTTCTTCCCCTCACGTGAGTCCTCCATGGAGGGAGTTAATCCCTGGCTGCAAGAAAATCAATGTGTTCAGCTGAGTCAAATTAGATGCGAGGTGCCTGCCCTGATGCAGTCCCTGGCTCAGCTGGACGTGGACATCGACTTCTGGGGATGAAGTCAGCTTTAGCTTCAGCATCAGCACTAAGGGGGAGAGGGGTCTGCAACCAAAAACAAAGGACGCAAAATACTCCACCATCAGAAGTCATTTAGAAATAAGGAAAAGGTAAACATGGAGGATGTTAAATAATAGACGTGGGTCAACTTCGCAATCTGGTTTCTAGATTTTGATCAACAGAGCTGGAATACACTGATTGCCCCCAACAACTGTAGGGTTTTTATTTTTAGCAGCTACCACCTGAAGGGGCCAGCATCGTTCCCTTTGTTTCTCACGGGAACACAGATTTTTTGAATCACTCCCATGGCTGAGCAAAATGCTCCCAGAAAGCATAAGATATGAAAGATTGAAATCCCGCCTGCATCCTTTCAGCGTTCAGAAGCTATCAAGCTGGATGTCTCAACTTCTACAGAGGAGAAAACTACCAACCAGAAACACTGAGTGTCTGATCCAAAGACACAGCTCGTCCTAATTCCCAGCCAAGTGCTAGTCCCATGACATCGTGATGGCAAATGAAAATGAAATCAAGAGATTTGTAAACTCAAGGAGAGTAATATGATGAGAAGTTGTGTGAGACCCAGAGGATGTCACAATGGTGGATGTCAGTCGGAGAGTGATTCCTCCCCTAGACTGCTCACAGACCCTAGAACTAGCATGCTTGAAAGTATGGAACTGCCTGTTCCTCTGGCTCTGATACCCGGAGAGAGACAATGGTCTCTATGAAAGACACAAATCATTGAATGTTACCAATGAGGGAAATTCTTCCTAAATGTGCCAGTTCCCTTTGAGTGGAGAGAAGAATGAGGGAGGGACAAAAATAAATACAGTCAAATCCCGTGATGGCCCCATTTAAAAAAAGGTTTATTTATAGACTGGAGAGACATCAAGATCATTTAACATCCCCTAAGTGAATTCTGCAGCAGCCCTGCAAAGAGTGAAAGGAGATCACTCTATGGCCCCAGTTTGCAGAAACCAGGGAAGGGACGGAAGGAGACTCTGGGGAGAATCACCAAGCTTGACTCAAGAAGGAATGTTCTTAAAAACATGTCCGTCTGTCCGTCCGTCCATCCATCCATCAATCGCTAAGAACTTATTCTACCTAGAACACTGTACACACTGCTGACTGGCTCTTCTTTTCACACAACCATCTGACCTTACCATGACTTCAATGCCGAGAGCCGAAGAGATGAGTAGAGAGAGAAAATAATCCTTCAAGACACGATCTTTTCCCAAACGTTCTTACCCCTTAATTTCCCACACGTTCAGACTATGTTGAAGATTTTACACACGTATCCCACAATGGAGAAGAACATTTTCTTTTCAACTCAGATGTTATTAATAATCATATTAATGCTCTAGCTCATATGGACAACAACGAAAAAGACGTATGGTCAGAGCAGGAAAAAGGCGACTTGGAGAAGAGAGACACACTTCCTTCTGCGAGATGGGAGGAAACTGGAGGAAGAAGGTGCCGACATGTGAGCTGTGGAGAACATGGCATAAAAAGACCAAAATGAGCCTCTCCTTGTCAACCACCTAGACCTGTGAGTCTCGTTAGCTAGTGAAGCCATGGGGCTAACCTGCAGGTTAAGCACTCAGTACACTTTCGCTCTGACCTCAGGGGGTTTCTTTATCTTGATGTCTGATCAAACAGGCCAGGCTCTCCTTTCAATTCTCCAGGGCCTCAAAGCACTCTCCCTTTTTGTTCTATTTTCTTGCCCAAAGTTCTTAGAATCACAATATGATATGTGTGGTACTTGGTCATTCATAAAGCTTTGTTCTTTAATTTATTCAGCAGCAAACACACATCAAGTACCATGTGCTACTATTTACAATAGCCAAGACATGGAAACAACCTAAATGCCCATCGACAGATGAACGGATAAAGAAGATGTGGTACATATATACAGTGGAATATTACTCAGCCATAAAAAAGAATGAAATACTGCTATTTGCAGCAACATGGATGGACCTAGAGATTATCATACTAAGTGAAGTTAAGTCAGAAAGAGAAAGACAAATACCATATGATATCACTTATATGTGGAATCTAAAACATGACACAAATGAACTTACCTACGAAACAGACTCACAGACGTAGAAAACAGACCAGTGGTTGCCAAGGGGGAGGGAGGGATGGTTGGGAGTTTGGGATTAGCAGGTGCAAACTAGTATATATAGAAGAGATAAACAACAAGGTCCTACTGTAGAGCACAGGGAACTATATTCAATATCCTGTGATAAACCATCATGGAAAAGAATATGACAAAGAATATATATATATATTTTTTATATATATGTAAAACATACACACAAACTGTATATAAGATAGATAAACAACAAGGACCTACTGTATAGCACAGGGAACTCAACCCAATATTCTGGGATAACCTATCTAAGAAAAGAATCTTAAAAAGAATGAATATATGTACATGTATAACTGAGTCACTTTGCTGTACACCTGAAACTAACACAACATTGTAAATCAACTATATTTCAACAAAATAAAAAAAAATTTGTAAGTGCCACATGCTAGACACCTCGAGGGCCCTGGATTATAGAGATGGGTACAATGCAGCCCTTCATCCAGAAGAGTCTGGCCCAGGTGCAGGCACCAAAGCAAAGGATGCCACAGCGAGGGGTAAAGTGCCCCAGCTGCCCGCTCGAGGGGCCAGGGAGGGCCGGAACGCAAAGCTCTGCTGCGGGAGGTCGGAGGGCCTGAGAGACGTCGAGGATCAACAGGGGCTTGTCAGATGGGATGTGACCAACGTAGACACAGCAGACGAGCTTAGCAGCCCTATAAAGCAGGTGCTACTCTCCTCACAGCACCCCTAGGTAGGTGCTCCTACGCTCATTTTACAGTGAAGAAATGGGAAGTTTAAAGAGGATAAACGATTTGTCCCCTAAAGTTACAAAGTGGCACTAGCTTGACCGCATTACACACCCAGGCTGTTGAATCGGAGGCCTGTCTTCTCCACCATGGCAATTCCAATAGTATCCTGGCTATCACAGGTGCTCAGTTCGTATTTGTCCAATTAATCCATGTCATTGGACCCTATCTCTCATGTTATTTTAGCTATATGCCAATAAACCAACCAAGAAAGAGTCACATCAACATCACATAGCAGGCCAACTGCTTAGGAAACAAGGACAGGTCTTCACGTAGGGCCATCATGTCAGGCCAAAGGCTGTGTGTGTGTGCATGTACGTATGTGTGTGTGCCACATATGCGTGCGTGTATGTAAGTATATTTCCAAAGAGTCCTGATATGCATGTGCTATCTCTATTGTCTTATTCAGAGTCAGGAAAGAACTTGGATTCTCAGCAGGAGTTCAGTTCAGCTTTGTAATTAGTGGCAGAGGGGGGGCGGGGAGAGAGAGAGAGAGAGAGGAGAGGAAAGGAGGAGGAGGGAAGAGAGAGAGAGGAAAGGTTCCTCAAAAGCCAGACCCATCTATCTTCCTCACCTTTTCCAGAGGCAGCAACTAGAATTGATCTGTGAAGGCTTTTCCTGTCTTACAGGAACATCCAGAGAACCGCAGTGTCTCTGCAGGAAGGAGCAAACGATAAGGGAGACCTTCCTTTAGATGATTTGGTTTGGATTTAACGGTAAGCAGAGAGTCCATTTTAAAAAAACCACCACAGCTCATGTATAACTCAAGATTCTGAATTCACAACTAAAAATAAAAAACTCCATGTTGTCCTCTGCATAAACAAACTTGTAACGACCTGACTACATCTGACAGTACTGCAGATCTGCTCAGCAAACAGTCCTGCAGAGCGTGATGATAGGAAAGATCGGGATCCGAAGAGCATCAGACACTGAGCTACATACAGAATTAATCAAAGATCATATTCTGTTTTCTACACGTCCCTTCAGTCAACAAGTATTTATGGGGGCCAACTCAGTGTCCTACACTGTGGTCCCAGACACAAAACCAGGGTGGGCCCTGGCTTAATGGGCTTATTGTCAAGTGCTGGATGTAAACAGGCAATTCCAAGACCAGGTGGTAGAAATTTCAAAATGGGTGCACCGAGCAGGACATCTCATCCAGACTCCAGGGGCCAGGAAGAGTCTCCTGGAGGTGAGACCTGAGGATGAGTAATCAGTTGGGAGAAGAAAGATGGGAGGAGTGTTTCCAGAAGATGAATGGCATGTGCAAAGGCCAGGAGAGCAGAGGATGGTATCCGTGTAGAATCCTCAGGAGCTGGTGTGGGTAAAGCAAGTCTCAGAAAAGAGGGGAGGGGCGGCGACAGACCACAAGGGTGGGCGTCGTAGACCAAGAAAAAGGCATAAAGCTGGCACGCCCCCATCACTTTGCCTCACTTGGCAGCTCCCAGTCCCAGTGACTGTTTGCCATCATCTCCAGAGCCATCGCCCAGCCTGGGTCCCTTCCAAACTAATGAGGAAAGTGAGTGACATGAACGAGCAAGTAGTGGCCAAAGACTGTGGCCAGAAACACAGCGCAAGGAGCAAGATAGGAACATTCAACTCACCTTCGATGGCTTTTCCTTTACAGGATTGTTTCATTTACCAATTTCTAGGTACACTTCACTCCTCCTTAAGTATGTTTTTCTGGGAGGGGGAGGGGAAAGCCCACGTCTGAGCTTCAAATTGACATTTCCTCTGAATGTGCACTATGCACCGACTTTAAGGGCTGTATCATGAAGCTTGGGAGGGTGCATTTTCCAAAGGAAAATGGGTATAGATGCCCCTGCTTGGTGACATATAATAGTTTTCAAATACATGTTAGCATCACTAAAGGACTTCCAAGGGCTTTTTTTGTTGGATCGCTTGCTTCATTTTTGCCCTTTGTAGCAGAAGTACAAATGGCAATCTCTACCGAGGTCCTTGCTGAATGCTTTCTGGGTGATTCTGAGATCAGGCCAAAAATACCCAGGAGCTACAGGTGCTTTGGGGCCACAGGATACCTTAAGAAAACACTCCTGTGTTCTTGTTCCTTATAGTAATAAACTTGCGTGTGTTGGACAATTGGCTCACCTCTGTGGCTACTGCTAGGTCTGTAACGGTAAAAAAAAAAAATACGCGCCCACAGAGGGGCAAGTCCTGCCCCAGGAGCTGGAGCGGGGACCTACACAGCCCAGAACACATTTGATCCCTTCAATAAGTGTTGACCGAGAGGCTGCAGCTTCCCTCCAACGTTAGTCAGGCCATGGCCTCCATCACACCACCGCCAGGCTCTGTATGGCCCTCGGCAAGGCGAGGACACAGGCCCCCGCCTCCTGAGCCCCGGCACCCTGTTCCCAGCTCCTGGAGGACAGGGGAGCAATGAGAGAGCAGAGGCCGAGCTGTCTCCCTCCTCAGCGCTCGCCTCCATCATCAGGCCGGGAGATGGCCACTGACGCTCTCCTGGAAGAGGAGCAGGAAGCAGCTGCCTCCCAAGTGCGCTGTTGCACAACCCGGTCATCGTGGGGAAAACACCAGAAACAAACCCCCCAAAATCCCCTAAGTCCTGAGCCACAGGACACATTTTAGCAGGGCCCCAGATGGCGCCAAGCCAAGGGTGTTTCCATTTTCTGTTTTCTGTACATCTTCATGACACAAAAGAGACTGTCACCTCTTCGGATTGTAAACCCTTGAGGACAGGCATGCTATGACCAACAGCTTCTGGAATTTTCCAACATGGAGCTATGGTGCTACTTAATGAAAATCACTCGTGAGACAAAGTATTACTTTTTTTTTTTTTTTTTTTTTTCCACTTTAAAAGCCTGAGCTTCCCTTCTTGGGTCACCGGCCGGCCATCTGCTCTCTGGCCCAGAATTCCTGCTTTCCCTCTTCCTCCACACGCCCATTTGCACATCCTCTGGCATTTTACATCGCTATGTCCCAGGGCCTGTGCAACTCGCAAGCAAGGACTTCCCAAAAATCTAGGCAAAGAAGGAAGGAAGCTAACGATCTGGCCACGCGAGCTCAAGCCCTTTATTGTTTGCTGGGTTCCGCACATTGTCCTGCCTGGGGGCGGTGGGGACGTCTGCTGTCCCCAAGGTAAACGCCAGCCAACGCGTCACATGTGCCTTACCGTTACCTTGTACCTTTCAGAGGAAGCGGGCACGGAGGTCATTCTCTCCGAGTAAAGGTAAAGTCTCTGGGATACATTTGCATTGGCAGAGGAATAAAACTGACACCTGCTCCAACCAAGCTCCATGAGCCAGCCGCGCCATTCCTGAGCTTTATTTCTGAACTGCACTCACAACAGTCGTGAATCACTGCCAAACCCCGGTCTGGAGAACACGGGCCAGAGTCTGACCGGGCTGGTCGGGGGAGAGGAAGGATCACTGCAACGACAGTCGCTGGCAATTTCGGGCCAGGATCAAACGCAGGACCATTAGGCACGAAAACAACTGAAAATGGAATCCGGCAATCAAACTGAGACCAGCCGCCTTATGTAAGAGATAAAACCGATGTATCTGGACCAACTCCAACTGTAAGATGTGGAGGCCTTGGGAGGACCAAACACTGATTTGTGAAGGAATGCAATCTTTTAACCAACATCACTCAGACACCTCCTACGTGTGCTCTGTATGGCTAAGAAGTTCAAGGTTACGACCTGGCTTTGCTGCCTTTTCACACGTAGGACTCTTCTGAGTTGTCCCTCAGTTACTCAGGCAGCAAAAGGTTTAATGCCCCGACTGCATCCTCTGGATGCTACGAGAGCCTTTCTTTCATTCTGCGTGTACGATGACCTCTCCCCTCCCGCCTCAGCCCGCTCTCCAGAGCCATCGAGCTCTCACAGACACCCCCAGACCGTTTCTCCCAGAAGAAAGCCACACACCCCCTCCCCACTCGGCCCCCCCACCGCCTCAGAGCACGGCCCCCCTCGCGGCCTGGCTCACGCCCTCAGAACAGCCGGGCCTGGCACCACCAGGGCCACGAATGGGCCGCAGGAGAGCCGCTCACAAGTACCAGCTCCAGCAGCTGAGATGCTCTCCCTTCCCTTCTGTCACTGGATGTTCAAGTTCCAGGTTAGTGAGGAAGGCCAGGTTTTAGAGCCTGGAGGGAGCATCCTCCAGGGAACAGGGAAAAGGCTGAGGGATTCGCAGAGGGCTTTCTCATCAGCACCCGGTCTTCCCAGGCAGCGAGATGGGAACAGCGTTCATCCCGGGAGAATCTGGGGTTTCCCACAAGGGCAACTGCAGTGGGGGCTCCTGAGGTCCCAGGGGACTTGGGCTCGGCACCTTGCCTCCCTCACTGCAATCCGGAGCTCAGTACTGCTGGGTGGTCCCTTTCCTGAGGACGTGGCGACTCTCCAGAGCAAACATTTCACACCGGGGACCCCAATTACGCGCGGCGAGGGTCACCGAGGTTTCAGGAAGGTGGCCGTCGGCCACGGGTGGCGTGGCGCGCGGGCTCTTCTGCTAATTAATTCCCTCTTAAACTGTCCTTCAGCTCTGCCTTTCGGCGAGTAGCACTGTCTATCACGCGCAAGCTTTGTTTCACCCCATTAACGGAGGACAACTGTATTAGCCGTATGAGTCTGAGTCCCCGTGTTAGTTAATTGCTACACCGCTGTGTTAACGAAGTTAGGAGGGGGCTTTGGCAAAAAGCACGGACATCACCTTCACGTACAGATACTTGCGGTTTTATTTTTCCTTCTGCCAGCTTGCCTCTGCTGCAACTGCCTGCCATCTGCCTCTGAACGATCTAAGTGCGAGCAGATAGATTTTATTTGGAGGGCGCAACGCTCTGAGCTCATCCTAGAAAAGCATTTTCATAGAGTGGTGTTCAGAGCATTGGGCGCTTAATAGGATCTCGGAGGCCATTCAGTTTCGGCCGGGAGTTGCTTTCTTTTCACAGTCGAAGTACATTATAAAATTTAAAGCTCATGATCACAGCTTTTTTTAGCGGAAGGAAACAGAGTGGTCAGGAGGCTGGAACCAACCTCTCACCTTAAAATGAGCCCTGAAACACCCAGCCGGAGTGCAGGCGGCCGGACAGGGGAGCCGATGGTGTGTTACGTATAAGGTCTGTTTCCCACTCCACCGTCCTTAATCGCTTTGAGTTTTTTGGGTTTTTTTTTTTTTTGCGGTATGCGGGCCTCTCACTGTTGCGGCCTCTCCCGCTGCGGAGCACAGGCTCCGGACGCACAGGCTCAGCAGCCATGGCTCACGGGCTCAGTTGCTCCGCGGCATGTGGGATCTTCCCGGACCAGGGCACGAACCCGTGTCTCCTGCATCGGCAGGCGAATTCTCAACCACTGCGCCACCAGGGAAGCCCTTTTGGGTTTTGTTTTTTGGTTTTTTTGCGGTACGCGGGGCCTCTCACTGCTGTGGCCTCTCCCGTTGCGGAGCACAGGCTCCGGACGCGCAGACCCAGCGGCCACGGCTCACGGGCCCAGCCGCTCCGCGGCACGTGGGATCTTCCCGGACCGGGACACGAACCCGCGTCCCCTGCATCGGCAGGCGGACTCTCAACCACTGCGCCACCAGGGAAGCCCTGTTTTTTGTTTTTTGTTTTTAATCCAAACATGAAGACCTTCTGAGTTTGTGGTTTTCTTCACATGACCAAAAACACCCAACTGAAAAGGAGATATCTTCACTCTGTGCACCTGGTTGATTTTAAAGTTTTCCCACTAAGTAGAGTGATTTGACTTGAACGGATCTGTTATTTAGAAAATACTCCTAAAATAAAACCACCTACTGAGTTAGAAATCAGGAAGCTGGCAGGGAGTCAGAAGACCTGGGTTCTAGTTTGAGTCTTGCCTGAAACTCCTCAAAGCTGTAGCTCTAAGTGTCTAAACCCTAATTCTAATGACCATCTTCTGAACGACAAGGGCTCAGCACTCAGAACATTTTTAAACCCTACAAGGCAAGTTTCAAGGCGTTAATACTTACGGCAGTGTCATGCTGTAAGTGAAAGGAAATTTCACCTACCACCAAACCATATTTAAGCTCTACTTCTCATTTACAAAGAGGGAATTTAGTATGTATAGCTGGCCTGGTCTTAAAACTGAGCGTATAAGCCACCTCCCTAAATCTTCTCCCCACTATTTTTAGAAAAGTGAGAACTTCTCTGCTTTCATTACTAAAATGAGGTTGCTCTTTGGTGGGCTATGACTCAAACAGAATTCCCTCAACTCTTTCCCTCCGTTCCCAGAACAGGGTATGCTGAAACTACGCTTATACCGAAAAATCTTACAAACGGGCAGTAATAAAATGTCAAAGAATATGGCTACTTCAGTAAAAGTCTGACGAGGAAAGCCCATTTAAGGAAATGCAGTTTTACTACTTATGTGTAGTACACTGTGCACTATAAACTCTACTCTAAGATGAGAAAATTATAATTCCCAATAAGCTAATACCCTACAGTAATATGTCACCAACATTAAAACGCTTAACATACAAAAATTAATTATTAGCTGCCGAAATTAAAGCAATAATTATAATAATTTCTAAGGCCATTAATTGAAAAACTCACACATTTAAACTGGGTTTCTTACCCAAACTGAATGAGATCCACATAAATTACAAAAAGAGTAACTTTCAAGCTTCTCCTCTGTAAGAATCACATGAACTATTTCTCAATTTATAAATTTGGAATTATCACTATACCAAAAGCTGCCAAAAACCTACTTTCCTTCCCCTATTTCCAAAGGGCTTGCTTGATATAAGCACCAAATACTCACTATTATGTCCATTTAGCAAATTTAGGTAATGAAAACTGGTATAATAATCTCTAACTAATAGGAAGGAATACCAGCATACCCCAAAGAATGAGACAAACTTAAAGGGAAAAAGGAAACAATAAACTACAAAATGAACAAACCAAGATGAACAAGTACTAAAACAGTAATTTGGGACAATGGGCTATCACCTCACAGCTGTCAAAGTGCCTATCAACAAAAAGAACACAAATAATAAATGTTGGCAGGATGTGGAGAAACGGGAACCCTTGTACACTGTTGGTGGGAATGTAAATTGATGCAGCCACTATGGAAAACAGTATGGAGGTTTCTCAAAAAACTAAAAATAGAACTACCATATGACCCAGCAATTCCGCTCCTGAATGTACATGCAAAAAAAATGGAAATACTAACTCGAAAAGATACGTGCACCCCAATGTTCCCAGCAGCATTATTTACAATTGCCAAGACAAGACATGGAAGCAGCCTAAGTGTCCATCAACAGATGCATGGATAAAGAAGATGTGGTGTGTATACACACACACACACACACACACACACATACACACAATGGAATACTACTCAGTCATAAAGAGTAAAATTTTGCCATTTGCAGCAACGTGGATGGACTTAGACGGCATTGTGCTAAGTGAAATAAGTCAGACAGAGAAAGAGAAATACTGTCTGATATCTCTTGTATGTGGAATCTAAAAAAAAATACAACAAACTAGTGAACATAACAAAAAAGCAACAGACTCACAGATATATAGAGAACAAACTAGTGGTGACCAGTGGGGAGAGGGAAGGGGGAGGGGCACGATAGGGGTAGGGGACTCAGAGGTACAGCCTATTAAGTACAAAGTAAGTTACAAGGATATATCGTACAGCATGGGGAATATAGCAAATATTTTACAATAACTGTAAGTGAAATATAAGCCTCTAAAAATTGTGAATCACTATATTGTACACGTGTAACAATATTGTATAGCAACTACATCTCAGCTTTAAAAAATAGTAAAATAAATGAAACAGTAATTTGGGGAAGGAACATGATTCGGGCAGAATCATCAAAGAACAAAGAGAAGGGCAAGAGAGAGTGAAGGTAAGCCAGAGGCCACCAGGGGAACCAGAGGGCCCCGTCCTGGGATGGAGCAAACCTGGTTTTGGAGAACTCAACGTCAGCACACACTGTTTTAAAGGTTCACAAACCACACATTATGTGCTGGAGGGTGAGGCTTTCTATTCTGTGAATATGAATGAATGCATGATGAAATGAAGGAGAAGATGTTATCTTAATAAAGAAAAAGAAGGATCGCATCTGAACTGAACATGGGAAGTGCTCCCCAGAATAACTTCACAGGGAAAAGAAAGACTGGGGGAGGATGAGGAGGGACCCGGGAACTGAACAGGAAAGCGAAGTCAGCTAATAATAGAGACAGAAGGAAGTGCTGCGCCGCAGGAGATACAGACGCAAAGGAAGAAGAAAAGGCAGGCCGGCCAGCCTGGGAATCGCGGGTAATTACCCTATTGCACAAGAGACTGTACAGCCCGGGGCCTGACCAAAAAAAAAAAAAGAAAAAGTCCGTCTCTCCCCACCCCCTAACTTCTTTTAGATCAGACTTCGAAGTCACTTACAGCACAAGCTTGAGATTGGCCCCTGCAAAGCCTTAAAGAATTCGACTATTAGCTGTGAACAGCATTTTGACGTTCTGGGAATGTGTGTGGGTTTGATGTGGTGTCGGAACCGAGGTAAAGCTCAGGAGAAGTAAATTTATGCAAAACTCTTTAAAGATGAGTATGTGTGTGTGTGCGCGTGCCCGCGCGCATGTGTCCACGTGCACACGTGAGTGGGTGTGTATATACTTAGAACCAATTGCAAAGTGAGAGCTGCAAAGAGTTTTGGGGGTCTGAAGACACGGCCCCGAGGTCAGTCCGGTCGGTACGGCTGGAGAAAAGCCAAGCCCAAGAGCATCCGGGGCAGCTGCCCGCCATCTTAGGGGGCGCAGGACGTGCCAAAGGAATCACGCTGCTGGCCAAGGAGTCCAACACCCTGCTCTGAAGATGGCCAGTAAGGAGGCGTGTGCTGCTGGGTGTGTTTAACAGAGGGAGCACACCTGGCTGGGCAACTGTGCAATCTGATCCCACAGGGGGGAAACTTCCTGATCTCATCGCGTGATAGCATTCTGCCCTGAAGCAAAAGGGCTTAAGTGTCCTTGCAACTTTGATCCAGAAGAAAGACAAACAGACTCACTAGGCCTTCTCAATACCAGCCAAGGGTCATAAAAAAATGAAGGAAGTACAGAGGAGCCCCACAGTGTGGTGTCTTTGGTCACTGAGTGTCACCTTGGCCACGCTGGAAGGCTGGCCGGCAGGAAAGCTATTCTGCAACCGGCCTGATCTCACGCAATTTTATTTCTGACAAGAGCTAAGTTGTTAAAATATAACAGCGCACCCGTTTGTAAGCCTTGCCACATAAACGAAAAACACTGAGGAGTCCTTTATCAGATGACATGTCACAATTTAGGGTTTGGAAGACACCGTAACTCCTGCTGGGGGATGGGGGATGCCCCCCTACACACAATTTCATGGGCACTTGTTACTTCGTTCCTATTTCTGTTTCAACAGCTCCTTAAGGAATGTGTCCTGAAACTTTCCTCGCAGGCAGGTCAACTTTTAAGCAACGCAAGTGAAACCAATGACCGACGGCCCTAATGCAGTTACAGAGGTTGGAAAATGTGTCCGTAAGGAGGTTGCTAGAACTAGGACTGTGATGCCTCGCGGGGCCACAAGGGAGGGAGTCCCAAGATTAAACTGTCTGTCCTGAGGCTCAGGAACCCAGCGCCCACCAGGGCGAGGCCCAGGCTCCCCTGCTCCCAGAGTAAGCTTATTACCCGCGGGTCCGGTAAGGCCGGAAGGGAGAAAGAGGAGGAAATGGCCCCTCCATCAACAGCCTTGGCAGTGGCCGGGCCGGGCCAGGGGAGTGACTGCAGGGGGAAGCCTGGCGGCACCACGTCGTCCGGGTACGAGGCGTGTGAGTTGAGGGTTCTGAAGAAGGCACGTGCTTCGTGGCTACCCGCACCCCAGCAGCTTCATGGATGTGTCTTTTCACTGGGCGCCCACGGCCCTAGGCTTTGCTGCTTCCCCACGCGGCTCAGAGGTGCATCCCTGCAACAGCACCTGACCTGCCTGCCACAGAACCCCTTGTGGAGCCTGTCTGGAAGGCAAGGGGAACCTAGGACACCCTGCGAGGACAGAAGGGCCTGGGGGTCAAGCACCGTGGAGACGGCCCCACCTACAGCCAGGAAGAGCCCAAGGCCAGGAGGGCTGGCGGGCAGCTGCAGGGCAGCTGGCAATCGAGAGAGCTGCTGGCAGATGAGTTTGGGGGGAACTGTAAAAGAACCCTGGCTGGGGTCTGGCTGGGTCTGGGAAGTTGCAAGTTTTCACCTGCCCTGATGCCCCAAATCCCACCTGTCTGTCAGTGGCAACAAGCGTAGGGCGGAAAGGAGTCGCCTGGGCCCCTGTGGAAGGCCCAGGTGTGTCTGCTTGTACCTGCAAATACCTGCCTTCTCCAGACTGGTCCATCTCACATGCATCAGATTGTTCCTAACTCTAACATACTCCCCTGACGGTCTTGTCTTTAAGGACACAGCACTGAGTTCTCCACTGTAAATGGAAACGTTGAGGCTGTCATACCATCCATGCGACAGGACCTGGGGCTGGTTTTCTAGTCCTGTGGTTCTCGCTGCTTTAGCCCCCAGGGCAACCCACCGGGAGTGAACTAGAGCTCCAGAGCGACCATCCCCCAGGTTAAGCGTGGAAGGGAACAGGGATGTGGAGAAGGCCAAGGAGCTGACGGACAGAGGGTCAGATCCCTCCCTTTTCCTGGAAGGGCAAATCCCAGACTTCGCAGAAAGCTCACCAGCTGCCCTGCTCCCGGGCCACCTCCGCCACCCAGTGAGCAGACGGGGGTGAGGGAGAGAGCAGCCGGCGGCCCCTCGCTCCCGGAGGACCACGCCGGCAGTGTCAGCACTGCATGCGCTACGACTCACAGCCCCCAGCTCTCCCCCAGACCCGAGAGGCTTCCTGAGCCAAGAAAAGAGGACGGATTTCTGATGTGTTCACGCGTTTGGGGCTGTCCGTGCTTCGGCCTGCACCACCGGCCTAAAGGTTCTCAAGCCTCGTCTCCAGCTGCCTGTGCTTCTCTCTGGAATACGGGCAGTCGAGATGGAAAGATCTAGCAGGTGCTGTGTGTGTACGTGTCAGTTCAGGGATTGAGTCTCACGGGGGCACTTAGGCATTGGTGTGGCCCTGCCATGCGGTCCTGACACTGCAACAGAAATGAGGTCTCTCCCTTTCTTCCTCCCTCTACCCTCAAGGGGTACTTACTCAGGACTTCAACTGTGCAAGGTTTTCAACTTACACTTCTCTTATGGAGCACAGAGCCTAGCGGCCACCGAGCCCGTTAACAGAAGATGAATAGATACTTGCTGATTTTAAAACTTCCATTCAACTAGAGGATACTGGACCTTCTCTGTGCCGGGCCCTGAGCTGGACACTGGAAATATAACACGAGTCCATCAGCCTCCTGCTGTCAGTGCATTCTGAGGCCAGCCAGAGGATGGGACACAAGTAAACTGTAACAGGATCACCGCCAGTGACGGCCGGAGACAAGTTCAGTGAGGCTGTAGGATGCTGTGCCTCACGGCACCAGGGAAGGCTTCAGAAACGGGATTCGGGTGACAAGCCGGCTATACCAGGCAGAAGAACCGGGGCGGGACTCCAGGCGTCAAAGTTCATAATGTGGTTTGGGAGAACGACAGGTATTGGCTGGACTCCAGCGTGGAGCAGGAGGGTGGAGATGATTCTATGGATAGACAGGCAGCCCTTCCAGGGCCTCGATGCCCTGATGCAGAGCTGGGTTTCATCCTGAACTGCAGTGTCAGAAAGGGCCCGGTGTGATCCATCTCTTGTTTGCCGGGAATCATTCTGGGCTGGTTAGGAAGGAGCAGGGGGTGTAGGAAGGAAGTCAGATGGGAGACACAGCTGAAGAGTCCGGGGCCAGAGGGAGACCGTGTTAGTCAGCATGGAGAAGAAAGAACGGCGTGAGAGGAGACGTGGGCTGTGGACCGCACAGGATCCAGAAGCCTGGAGAAGCAACCATGGATGAGTCGTTAGTGCCCCGTGGACCAGAGAACGGTCCTCACTCACCACCCTCGTCTTGGGTGGCTTCTGTGGCCACACTGGCCTTTGAAGCAGAGAGGGGTGACTTGGCAGAAATATTCTGACTACCCTCCTTTTGGCTCTTCTCTCCGGCGACTCGTACCCTGAACAGTTTTCTTTAGCCCTATCTTTATGCCCTGAGACTCTTAGATTCTTTTAGGAGAAACCTCCACCAAGGAAAGCTGCCATCTTCTCTCCCATTAACCCCACTCAGCAGCACCTCTTGGCCCTTATCTAACCTACGTGGGACGAAAATAAATAAATAAGTAAACGATAATAATAAGGCTCTGCCAGGCTAGCAAACTGATCCAGGCAGGGGATTATAAGAGACACCTGTTTTTCAGCACAGCAGCTGCGAACACAGGAGAAGCGTGGCACCCTGGAAACAAGAAAGAGTTCTCAGTAAAATCCAAGAGTAGCAGAAAGTGCCAGGGACCCATTTTCAGCTGTGTCACCTGAATGTGAAAAGGAGTTCAAATAAGACTAGACACATAAAAGGAACTCTGCTTCACTGAACTTGGAATTTGAATGTTAGTTTGCTTATGGGGAGGTGATTCACCTATTTATCCAAGTAGTCTAAACCCTTCAAGCAGCTCTTATGCACTCAGGGTGTTATCATTAACATACTAAGGCTTTTTGAAGTCTGGTTGATCCATACCAAACACCTCTTCGTTTAAACCAGAACACAGCCCAATGGAGAAAGTGGACACTGACATAGGAGCAAATAGACAACATTTAAAATTATCTTTTCAAGATACATGCACCCCAGCGTTCACAGCAGCACTACTGACAACAGCCAGGACACGGAAGCAACCTAAGTGTCCATCGGCAGATGAATGGATAAAGAAGATGTGGTACCTACATACAATGGAATATTACTCAGCCATAAAAAAGAATGAAATAATGCCATTTGCAGCAACACTGACGGACCTAGAGATGACCTTACTAAGTGAAGTCAGTCAGAAAGATAAAGACAAATATTATATGATATTACTTATATGTGGAATCTAAAAAATAATACGAATTCCTAAAAACTTTACAGAACAGAAGCAGATGCACAGACATATAAAACTTATGGTTACCACAGGGGAAGGGGGGTGAGGAATAAATTAGGAGTACAGATTTAACAGATACACACTACTAGATATAAATAGATAAACAATAAGGTCCTACTGTAGAGCACAGGGAACTATATTCAATACCTTGTAATAAACTGTAATGGAAAAGAATTGGAAAAAAGAATATAGATATATACACATATATGTATAACCAAATCACTTTGCTATACACCTGAAACACAATATTTTAAATCAACTATACTTCAATTTAAAAAATTATCCTTTCAGTTCATTCACCACTGAAAATACACACACACACACACACACACACACACACACACACACACACACACACAATCTACCAACATATAAGCACCACAGGCAAACTGTTTCATAGCTGCAATATGTATGTACACATTGCCTTTTCAGACCAGACCAGGGAGATGCTCTTAGAAACAGCTTGTTAACAGCCCCTCGCATTGCTGTTTAACAATCCGTTTATAGCCCATCAGGAAGCCAGCCCTCCAAGGAGATAATATTTTACATCTACATGTAGGGTTTCTTTGCCACAAGGCTGGGTTTCATGCAATCTTTCACTCTGTACCCTGGAAAACAGATTATGCCATAATTGCTGGGACATATGATCCTATGAGCGTGCAATACATCTGCGTATGTACAAACAGAGTCACAAGAACAAACCCCTGGAATAAAGGCAGAATGATGTCCAAGGAAGCACAAGCCACCCCATATACAGTCCCAACCAGAACCAAAAATAGTGCGAAAAGGCCTGGTGTCAGCTACCCTCGCACTGTTCCCTCTAGAACACGCTACTTCTAACCTCCAGTGTTGGTTTTTAAGCTTAAGCCTTCAATAACTTTACTTAGAAACCTTTCCCTGACCCAAAGAAGCTACTTTCCAGGCTTTGGATTGTGGAGCAATAGTTCAATGCACTTCAATTATGAGGCCATTTATGCACACAAGATGCAAACAAAGAGCGAAGCTGAAATTGTGACTTTCCCCCAAAGCCTGACATGCGTGCCCTGGGGACACTAGGGCCAGCTGAGAGATTACCTTTCTGGCAAATGGAAACCCCTGAAGCTCTAAGTACCGTCAACGGCCCAAAGTGCAGCCAGCTGGACCAACGCTTGCCTCACCACGCCTGGAGAAGCGTAAGGCCAAAACTTCCCCAAAGTGAGGCAACCTTGTCAACACAGCCCCAGGCAGAGTCCCAGAAGGATTAAGAGAGAAAAGCACCCTAAGTATCTACAAGACCCCAAGAAGAGTCACAAGCGCCAATATGGGGGCCAGAGCTGTGGGGTGGATTCTTCCTAATAATCCATCTGGCGTGCAGCCTGGCAGTCCACAAACACGTGTATCAGGTAGGATAACGAGATTTGCCCAAACTGGGCTCTGCAGGGCAGCCTGAAATGGACCCAAATAAGGAACAGGAGGTGTTGCGAACACATTTTCACCTATAACCTAGATCAAATAAACCAAGAAGCAAGAGGACCATACTCCCGTCCGCCCACACCCCCGCCATGGCAAACCTTTAAACACCACAGTGGAAATGGAAACGTACCCAGAACCATCGTTCCCTTAAATGGGACAGTTCAACACCACGGCTAACCACAAAAACACGCGCAGGCATTCCCCCTACCTTACAGAAGCTCCATTTGGCCATTTCACCAAATTTTTCGAGACAGACAAGTTCTCAGAAAAGCAGGCTAAGGTTAACAGTGACTTGCACCCCGGGGCCCCGCTCGTCCCTCTGCTGGAATAACAGGGCCTTTCGGCGAGGCGTGCGTGGCTTTCTGCCTTTTCTTGCATTTCTAAGGTTCTTTTCCCTCCGAGGCCTCGTCCCACACATCTCCGAGCAGAGCCCACGACCTTGCACCCAGAAAATGAGAAATAAATCTGCCGTTGATGTCAGGGGTTCTTTATTCATTTTCTAGGGTAGGGAGCTTAGAAAAGTCAAGGTGCCGGGGAGGGTGGGAGCATGTAAGACGGGTACACTAATAGGCGCCCTACTTGAGATGTAACCCAACACCCAGGTCATTGTACCTCTCTCCCTCCCCCCTCCCGTCTGGGTGAAAGTTAAAGATCCCCTTACAGCATGCTGAAAGAGATTAGAGGATCACCGCTGCACCCTTCCTGTGCTCGCCAGCATTCCCCCAGGATTCCATCGGATCCAAAAACTGCTTCTGACCTGCAGCTGACTTCTGCTTCCGAGAAGCGTGCCCTCACCACTCCCGCACGGCCCCGCCAGGAGCACAGAGCCTCCGAGACGCACAAGAGCAGGATGCCAACTTCAGAGAGAGGGAGAGCCTTTGTTTCTCTGGGTCTGAGGGCAAAGCCTCTTGCCTTCCCAATGGGCATGGTCTCCCATTCCGCCTCACCCAAAAGTGTTCAAGTCAGCAGACCCAGGGCAGGACTCGGCGGCACAGAGTCAAACACGGAGCTGGCAGCCTTCCAGGGGGACTTGAGATGTCGTCAGCCAAATGGGGTCATTCAGGTCTCCACATCCGGGAGAAGAGGAGACTTACCCAGACTGGGGACCTGGGCCACTCAGCATTCACCCTTAAATGACAGTTCTCCCACCCAGTTCACCTCACTTCGGAGACAGGCCAGACCAAGGGGTGCAGAGTGAGAGTGACCCTGACCTGCTGTCCCCACCCATCACTGGCCATGACTGTCAAGACCATTATGGGAGCCACGGTCTCGACAGAGCAAGGCACCAGTCAAGTGATCTCATGACCCGGATTTTTCAGATCTCCCAGATCTCAAGTCCAAAGGAGCACACGGCAGCTACCAAATGCACGAGGGGGCCAATCTCTCAGATGGCCCGGTTCCCAAAACCAGATGTGCCAACTCCAGGGCAGGAATTTGGACACCAGAGCACACACGGAGGCCCAAAGAAATGAGAACTCAGTTCTGTCCCTTTGGGGGCCCAGCCTGTGATCACAAATCTACACACGGAAAGTCGGTGCTGGACCAGATGGCTGACTCAGGAGACACTACCATGTGGTCTGCTCTGGCAGGAGGCCGACGTGACGGTCAGAGATAGTGTCTGGGAAAGATATATGGTCTAGAACAACGAAGGAAGGAAGTAACATGGAAAACAGTTGCCTTCCCTTGTCTGAGCTTCCGCAAAGCAGTCCAGAAGGGTACTCGGCACACGTCTGCTCCCCTTTTATAAAGTCTCAGGTATTGGGTCCTCTTGGCTACACCAGTGGCAGATCTATTTATCCGAGTACTAATTATTAGGCTTCAGACAATACTGGTCCCAAGCTGTCTCTTGACCTGGAGTCGTCAGGGATGCCAGCACTGACCTGGCCACACCACGGCCAGGCTGGCACACGCGAGGCTACCGCTGCACACCTAGACCCACACTTTCCCCAGAGACCCAGGGAAGTGTTAGGGACACGGGTGACTTCAGAGACAGAAAAGCTGTTCTTTGGGGGTTGATTTTTTTTTTTTTTAATTACAATGCTGATTTCTATCTGTAGCTCATTTCTTCCAGGAAATACTTGAGAGTCAGTATCTCCTCGTTGGTTGCTGCTTCCTCGTGTATAGGGGATGTGACAGAATCAGGGATTAGTGACCTCATGATACAGAGAAATCTTCAGAAAGATGAAGTCACCTGGCCTCATCATAACCCACCGGAGAGGGCTGCAGGGCAGCTGAGCAGAAAAATCACCAAAGTTCTCTTGTGTTTTCCAGGGCGAAGGGAGAGGAACGGTTGCTCTCCAGACCTAAGCTCTTTCCTCAACGGCCTAAAAGCGCCCACACCTGCTTCTGGGGACGGCGGCGGAGGCCGCAAACATTCTCTCCACTATTCCTCAAAAAGGGCTATTTTCCAGGCCCCATTTCATCTTCTCACTTAACATGGCTGTCAGTGGAAAACGCAGGAACGCACAGTAAGTCCACAGCAAAACACTGCTAACAAATACTTCAGCCCCCCTCTTAACATTTACTAAAAACAAAGGTTCCCTCATGCCCCAAAGTTACAAATTTGGCTTTTTCAAACTCTTCCGTCTAAACCGCCACGAAGAAGAGCCATCCACTCCTGACGCTTGGAAATTCACCACCCACAGCAAACAGTGTCTGCTCTGTGGTCAGACAGACACGGGGCTGCGGGCCACACAAAAGCGGACTGAAGAATGGATGCTCCCTCTTGAGTCTTGGCCCGGTCGCAAATAATAAGCAACTGTATGAACAAGCAGATCCCTGAATAGGTTTGAATACTTGAGGGCTGAGTAATAATGCCCATCAGAGGCACTGTACAGTACTTCCAGGCTTCGGGTTTTTTCCTTTCCTTTCATCTCTAGAAACTTATTCAGAACCCTACTAGCTCTGCCCTCACAATTTTAAGATGCAAGAGGCATCTGTTTCTACCATGTAATTGCAGCTGGCTCGCTCCTCGCTCCTGTTATTGGGGTCTGTCTTCAATGAAAGTCAAAAGCGAGGCTTTGCTGGGCGCTGACTGAGTGACCCCAACCCTGGGAGAAACTCATGGCGACGGTGGTAAGAGCCCAGCCTGGGAACTGGCCCACCTGCAAGGCCTGGAGTTTAGCTCAGGCGGTGCCACAGTCGAGCCACGGGAGCTCGACCAAGACCATAACTTCTCTGAGCTCCATTTTCTCAACAGCGTAATGCAGGCACAGGACTAGAAAGCCTCTCACCTCTTCTAGATCCCTGTGATGGGAGGATATATAAAGAGGGAGAAGAACTAAGTTCGGGTGTTTTTAAAACAACATAAGGCAGTGCCAACAGCCCCCAAAGATAGGTATTTTTATTACCACTTCAGATGACTTAACGGGTTCAAGCTTAAGATGAACAAGTTCAAGAAGCAGGACGGATTCACACTCAGGTCTGTCTCCTGCAGGGTCCGTCCTTCCCCTGGAAGCTCTTCTCGGGAACTTACCATCCCCTTCAGGGAAATCAGCGTTACAGAGAAGAACCAATGAACAGCATCAGGCAGAATCAAGTGCAAATCGAGCCTGAAGCCGCGCCGATTGGAGCAATAGTCACACCGCTGAGCGTTCGCACCCACGGCGCTCACGCCAGCGGGGCCGCACACCCTTTTCAGGTCATTCAGGAAATGAGACCGTTTTCCATGGGTCTGACTCCCGCATACAAAGGGAAAATACCCCCAAGGAACACACGAGCTCCGGTGAGCGTGCAGATTTACTGGGTAGCTCTTTCCTGTCTTCACTGGGGGGGTAAGGTATTATTTTCATAAGTCACTCGTCCAGATAACCGAAGCGTGCCCTCCTAAAAACGTAACATTGTTTCTATGCCAACCATTTTCGTTGGATAGCTTTCCAAAATGCATGACACTATTTCCTAGCTTCCTAAATCTCAATTTACAGTTTGTCTTCAACTTGGACAAGGTCATGATGATGATCATTAATACTGTTGGTCATTGTGTGGTGCCAGACAAAGGGGCTTCACTCTCTAGATACGAGTCCTCACGATGAAGCAGGCTATGTAAATGCTGCACGAGTCAGTTTCCTCCTCTGTTTCATGAGAATTAGGGCTTAGGCTTCCTTAGTCCCTTCTTAACTCCCTCCACACCATGTCTCTGTGTGCTTCCTTCCCTATGTCTGCTCTGAAGACAGGCTTCATCAAAGCTGTTCAGATTCAGAAATGTATAAAGTCAGAGGGCCCAGATTCTCCCTTCATTCTGGGAAATTAGAACAAGGCCAGCAGGGTCAGATATCAAGCTATCAAGAAAAGAGATAGGGCTCCCCTGGTGGTGCAGTGGTTAAGAATCCGCCTGCCAATGAGGGGGACACGGGTTCGAGCCCTGGTCCGGGAAGATCCCACATGCCGCGGAGCAACTAAGCCCGCAAGCCCCAACTACTGAGCCCACATGCCACAACTACTGAAGCCCGCGCACCTAGAGCCCGTGCTCCGAAACAAAGAGAAGCCACCGCGATGAGAAGCCCGCGCACCGCAAGGAAGAGCAGCGCCCGCTCGCCGCAACTAGAGGAAGCCCGCGTGCAGCAACGAAGACCCAACGCAGCCAAAAATAATAAATAAACTTATTTTTAAAAAAGAAAAACGATGATTCCTTTGGTGGTGGGGGAAATCAGGGAACACCTGAAGAGATATCAAATAGATTCCTAGAAATCACAGTGTCTTCAGATGGACATGAGGGGTGGTTTTTAAAAAGCATTGCATTCGTGGATTGTGTAAAAAGTTTGAAATTGAAAAAAAAAAAAAAAGCAGTGGAAGGAGAGAGACTGACCAGGGTGTGACCAAGGTGTCTAGCTCCAAGCGTGGGCAGGATGAGAGCACATGGCCCCGGCCCGTCACCCACCTGATCACCTGATGATGGGGTAAGGAGACACTGGGGGAAAGCAGAGAGAGGCAGACAGGGAAAAGATTTCTGAGAAAAACATGAAAAGGGCACAAATGAACCCACCCAAAGACAAAGTATCACTAGAGAACATCAGGGATTGGTGTACAAATGGCAGGTGTGGACGTCCATTCCAAGGTGGGTGGTGCGACGAGACCATCTGGCTACCCTGCCACCAGAGGGCCGGCTACGGGGCGCCCACCCAGAGAGGGGAGGAGCATCTCCGCCGGCTCTTTTCCTGCGACTCATCTTGGCCGTGGGAAGCTCCTCCACAGCCCCATTACTCTTGGTTTCCTAACTTTCCTCATAAAGGTAGCTGTCCTTGAGTCTTGGGTCAGGAGAGAAAGTGCTTTGGAACTGTAGTCCCCAGATGCAGACTGGGTGAAGCTCGGGCCAGAGCACAGCCTAGAAGATCTCAGGCCAATCCATCGCTTCACGGCTGCGGGCTTCAGGCTCCTCCTTTGCAAAAACGGAGAAAACCTGCCTCCCGGAGGGAGTAGTAAAGAGCAAATGAGATAATGCAGATCAAACGCTTAGCCCAAGGGCCAGCACACAGCAGTATCCAATAAACGATGGTGGTGACGATGGAGGAGGACCATCAAGGCAGCACGCAAACCCCTTTAATTACCTAGACTTTACAAAGCCCCCAAAACACAGGTGTTCCACAGTTTCCCGAACGCTCAGTCCATGGGCCTGAAGAAGCAGTTAGCTCATCTGGGGCTCCACACCTAACAAACACAGGCTAATACCTTCCTTGTCACCACCCCACATACTCCCCGAATTCAAGGTCATTTAGCCAAAGACCAGGCTGAACTGTATATTTTCACCATCTAAGAAGAAAGGGTGATCAAGCAAATTAACAGAGCAAGTAATATACTGATGGTACTATTTCGATACGAAAGGTACCGTCTCCAGCACACAGCAGCCCTCATTTCTCACCAGCTGATGGTGCGGACACAAGTCATTTCTGCCTGTTCACACGGAGGTTCGGCCTGAGACGCCCTGGAAAGCCATACTCTATTACTCTGGTTCCTGTACGTTCAAAAAATCAATGAAAATGTGTTCGTTTTTTAATAGGCTATCATTCTAAATTCTCACTAACTTTACTCTTTCTCTCTCCAAATACTAGGCTTGGCAGCGAATGGTCTTTAAGCTGGGCCCCTTCTGGCGTGGGAACCCCGCGTCAACTTACACTCATGCTATTCAACAGATCCACACAGAGATTGGTTTCTACAACAAATACGGCAGTGAAGGACTCTGCCAGAAAACCAACGCCAGTGCTTCTCCTAGAGTAGCATTCACAGAGACAAATACTTCGTTTGTATACCCCACACCCTAGGGGGCTTCGTTTGGCACTGATTCACTCAGCCGGGAGATCCACACCACAGGGCAACTTTTCAACATCCGTAACAGAATGCACCTGCTCTTCAAGTTGGTCTTCACATCCCCTCCCCACCTGCACCCAACCTGCCTCGGCGTACTCAACTCAGACGCACAGAATTTGTTTTAGTTCTGCCTTCCTCTGGTGCCCATATTTGGGGTGTTTTTTTCCCTTCACTTACCTATGCTAAAGAGGTAAGCTACTTCCCTAGGACCAGCTGCCATGTTTTTAGCTGATGCAGAGCCTACTGTGTATAAATTAAGGTGTATATCTGAGCCTAGGGCCCCCTCAAGGATTCCTCAGAAAAGGCCCTGCTAACAGGTCCAGCACCCTCAGCCCAAAACAGGAGTACCAGTCCCTCACATGGTATAAAAAAGTACCACTGCACCCCACCCTCCCATCTTTGGGTATCAATCCAAAGAACTCAAAGCAGGATCTCAAAGAGGCATTTGTACACCCATGTTCACCGCAGCATTATTCACAACACCTGTGAGATGAGAGTAACCCAGATGTCCATCAACAGATGAATGGATAAATATGGCATGTCCATAAAATGGAATATTACGCAGCCTTGAAAAAAGGAAATCCTGTCACATGCTGCAACGTGGATGAGCCTCCAGGCCATTATGCTAAGTGAAATTTTTAAAAGTATGATTCCACTCATATGAACTATTTAAAGTAGTCAAAATCATAGAAAGAAAATAGGAAGGTGGTTACGGAGGGCTGGGAGAAGGGGAGAGGGGAAATGGGTGGTTAGTGGGTATAGAGTTTCAGTGTTGCGAGATGAAAAAGTTCTAGAGATCAGTTGCACAACAACACAGACAGACTTAACACGACTGAACTGTACCCTTAAAAATGGTTAAGATGGTAAATTTAATGTTACATGCTTTTTACCAGAATACAAAATATTTATCGCTGTAGATGGTGGTGCAAATACAAGTCCATGAGGCCCTTCTTCCCTCACCCCCCACTCCTACTCCTTCCTCTTCTCACATCTAACAATACACCCTCTGGACCCAGGGCTCCCACACACGCCATCTTCCTTGGCACGTACCTCTGTGCCCTCATACCAGCTGGCTTGCGATTAAAATGGACCAAGCTGGGAAGTGCCAGACAGTGTGCAGCCCATTGTATCGAATTTCCTTGGCCTCTTATAGGGATGCACCGTGAACCCAGCCACTGAGGGACAGGGGCCTGAGAACCAGGGGGTCTGCGTGGCTCTAAACCTGGCTCAGTCACCGGTCAGCTGAAGCAAACAATTTAGCTGTGTGGACCTTCTCTCCATAAAAATCAGACGTTGTAGGGACTCCCTTAGTGGCGCGGTGGTTAAGAATCCTCCTGCCAATGCAGGGGACACGGGTTCGATACCTGGTCCGGGAAGATCCCACGTGCCGCGGAGCGACTAAGCCCGTGCGCCGCAACTACTGAAGCCTGCGCGCCTAGAGCCTGTGCTCTGCCACAAGAGAAGCCACCGCAATGAGAACCCCGCGCAGTGTGACAAAGAGGAGCCCCCGCTCACCGCAACTAGAGAAAGCCCGTGCGCAGCAACGAAGACCCAACACAGCAAAAAAATAAAATCAAGTCAGACGTTGGCCCAGGTGATCTTTATAGTCTCTCAGCTCTGAGATTCTCAAAGTTCCCTGATTCACTTGCTTAAGACCCTGGGGAAAACTTAGAAGCTAATCTGAACCTTCTCCAGTGATTCCTCAAGCCCCCCGTCTTGTATCTTTTACTCAGTTCCATTGTTGTTTGTTGAGACACAAAAGCAGTTTTTGAAAATGTTATCAACATAAGAAAAACATGATTATTAGGCCAAAATTCTACCAGTAATAGCTTTTAGGCGGACACCCAAGGGAGTGCTCTAGGCCTCCCTGTGACAGCAGAGTGGCCCTAGTAACCACTTTATGCAAGACTGTGGGTGAAGTGTTAAGTCACTCCGAGCACGCAGGACAGAGAGCGGAAAGGGTACTGACCTCCTTCCATGCTTCACTGCAAATCAGCAAACATTACTGACACATTTCTGAGCCAGGTGCCAAGGTGGGCGCCAGGACGCAGGATAATTGCCACTAAAGCCAAGGAGCTCAGCGTCCAGGAGGGGGAACCCAGAGACTCCCGGAAAGCAGCAAAATAGAGATTTCATTCCGCTAAAAAGGCCAATCAGTACGGAGGGCAGAGAAAGGAGAGGCCAGGGATGTTAGGCGACTATTTTTCTGTCTCTCCTGGATAGTTCTCACCGGCCGCCCGGCCGAGCCTTGCGAAGGGCTGTGTCTGCTGGGCCAGTTACTTTCCGCTGCAACTTGGCTGAAGTTAAAACTGAACAGGTGACTTGAAGGTGAAGGCTGGTGATGGAAAAGATAGCCTCTTCCTTTCTCCCGCACCCAGAAGTCGGCCACACGATCCTCCGAAGAAAATAATTTGACTTTTTACAGTTTGGTGACCCTGTCCTCACATTGAAACAACCCCAAATGGTCAGGAATGGAAGCATTTAATCTCTCACGATGAGAACGCCCAGTGCAGACAAATAGTGGGGCGCAGCCATAGTTTGGGTGACCTTGGGCTGGGCAACCTGTCTTCTGCTATAAACATGTGTCTGATATTAACTCCCCTGCCGTGCCGGGAACATGCTTATGGTAAAGTGCAAACGAAATAGAAAAGCCAATATCAGGCATTCACCGGCCACCACCACCATGAAAGTGATACCTACAAAGATGTCACTGACTGATTCAGAAACTTTCACCCTGGAAATTCCACCGAAATCGTACACTACTCTTTTCTAGCAGAACTAACACTGCTCATAAGTAAACAGAGTACTTCCCTCTGTGGCTGCCTCTGGTCAGGCTCCTCTGTGCTCCATCACACCAGCTGCTGAGGAATTTACTGCCTGCTGACCAGCTGCTTGTAAGGAATGAGAGCCAGGGAGGAAGGTTGCAGGAGTAGACGGCAGGAGTGAAGGAAATCTCTCCACACCGAGAGCCTTCCGCGTCACATGTCCTCAGGATATCAGAGCCATCGGGTCATCCCTGAAAGCTCCTGACTTTCATTCTCTACTCCACAGAAAACTCTTGTTTACTGGACTGTAGAAAAAAAATCCCAGTTCTTGTGGGTTCCCAGTAAACATTTTTTATTATGCAGTCACTGTGCCACATCCCAAGGACTAAGGGAAACACCGCACACATCACCAGAGCATTTTCAGACAAGCTAGAATAATCCCAGTCCTTGATCTCCGGCCCTTCTTACTGGAACGTTGCAAACTAAACAAACTCCGTGGAAAAACGCACTTCACATATGTGCATTTAGACATATGCACGGTCATATTCTGGTTCCATAAAGAACAATCCAAAATAAAAGTGCTACTTTCATTACTAGCGAAGACCATTCAATCTATTCTAATTACAGAGAAATACAGAGTGAGGAAAAGAGGCTCCCGAAAAGAACTGAGGGGTAAACGATACGGGAAAAAACGATATACAAACTACGGCTGCAATTTTAATGTCACACGGAAGACAGTGTGCTGTCTGGGTTTGGGAATGAGCCCATCCGTGTGTGTAAGGAAAGGGCTGCTGTAGCCTCCCACTGGGGCACAATAAGATGGGTACCTGCAGCTCCCAAACATAAGCCCCTCAGAACAGCGGGCATATGCAGTCTCTTTAGAAGAGACATCAAGAAAAGTCACAGAAAGGCTTGTTTTTTGTTGTTTTCACCCTAAAATCACTATCTCATACTTGGTCCAGGTTCTCCCGAGGTCAGATTTATTGCCATCGGGCTAAATGCAATTTACTGATTTCATACTCGAGTATTTAGTTACCTCTGTTTGTGTTATGAAGTATCAGATAAATTAGATCTGGCATACCGTAGCATTTTCCTGAACTCGTAGAATCAAATTTACACAGCAAAAGAAACTGGTTTTGAAGTATCAACCTACCTAACATCTTTACTCTGACACCTCCCTGCCACCGCAGACATACTGCTATCCCCAGATATGTACAAACCCAGAAACCCGAAAGTTCCACTGGGCATTTTTTTGCGAGGCAAAGACAAAGAAACCCAACCCACCTTTTCAGTTCACATTAGCCCTAATTCAAACCCCCTGAGAATCTTTCCTGATAAGAAACACTAACACCTGAGTATAATTATGAAACCCTAATAAGCAAACATGATAAAATACTGTTTCCTCTAAACAGATCCTATGGAAAAGCCGTGTTAAAGCAGGAAAGGTTTCTCGAATTCGCCATAGATGAAGAAAACTGGTTACTCGTTCATTGTCTCTGCAGGGTCCCCTCAATGAATATATTTCATGGGCCAAGCCACAAACAAACTTCAGGAGCTTCAGCCTCCCACAGAAGCAAAAGGCTTTTCCATCTGGGTACTGATGGAACAGTGAAATGGAAGTGCACACCAAATGCAACGACGGGCGAAATAACTGGGGGAGATGGACAAATCAGTCTGCCTCCTCACGGTGGCAAACTTTACGACAACTTTCTAGAAGCAACAAACCGCAGCACCACTAGCCTTTATAGACACACACAGATATATAAACGTACACACACGACTACTTGGAAAGTAAATGCTGTGTTTGCAAACATCCTTCACCATTCTGCATTTACAATACTGAAAACTATGACCAGAAAGCTGGGAGATTTCTACTCTTAGCTCTCCTCTCCGCACTGTCAAACTGGGAAGGTCATTTTGTCTGGTCACTTAGATAATTCTCCCTCTCTGCAACACGGGAGTTTTCTACTTTGGGATTGCTCAGCGTTCATATGCATCAGAGCAAAATAACCATTCAGCGACTTTATTCACCTTGGTTTAAAGGGGAAAAAAGAAAGAAAAGAAATTCATTGTGCAATGCCCAGGAAAAGCTGACACCACGACTGTCTCTCCGACAAGCGCTTGCAATTACAATGCGGGGGTGGGGGGAATCTGTCTGATCCGACTCTGTGAGCCCTTAAAAAAAAAAGAAATGATTCCAATCCCAATGGAGCCGGAGAACTTTTTTTTTCTAAGGAGACCACCCCTCGGGAACAAAAGTTCCATTTCGGTCACATGTTGGGAGTAGGAGTAGGGGACCAGGTTTTTTTAAAAGCGCACTAATTACGGGGGTGTTTTACAGTCCTGGAGACCACTCGGGTTCCTCCAGACCGACGGTGACTGGCATTTCATTGTCAAAAAGCAAAGGGGTGAGGTGAGGGCGCAGGAGCCGACAGGGCGCTCGGCGGGAGGGGGAAGCAGCAAGGTTACACTAAAGGGTACGCTGCCGCCGCGAGCCGCGTCTCCTTCCCCGGCGCCCCAAATAATTTCCTGCGAACAGAGCGACTGCAACACTCCCCTCGCAACTGAAGAGCCCAGTACGCCTGGCCGGGCCGGTGCAGCTCAAGGTTTTCCACCCCGGAGAGGGAGGGGGAGAAGATCTTTACCTTAATGCTACACTGAGCAGGAGTCTCAGACATGTCTCACAGCGAGAGAGATCAGGAAGTTCTCAGTTTTTTTCCACTTTCCTTTCCTCTCCCCAACCCAGAAACGCTCCACGGCCGGCCGGACGCGGTCATTTAAGAAGTTTCTTGCAGCATCTCTCCCGGCGGCCGCCCCGGGGGGCCGCGAGCGCGCGGGGCGGGGCGGGGCGGGCGCCGGCGGAGTCGCCGCGCGGGGCGGCGGGGGCGTGGGAGCCGGGCGGCGCGGCGGCGGGGTCTGCAGGTCGCGGTGCGGCGCGGCGACCCGGGGCGCAGCCCGGCCGGCCTCCCGCTCTCTCCTCCCACCCGGGCCGGCGCCCCCGCCCCCCGCCCTCCCGCCGCTCTCTCTCTCGAATGTTTTCCTTCCTGGAAGAGAGAAACTGAAAGGCAGAACTGAGAAAGCTCTTTGCTCATTGATCTTGAGAGTTTCAGTGCAGAAACTGACGTGAATTCCCAGCACTGAGCTCTGCCTCTTAAAGGAGCCACCAGGAAATAAAAGATCGGGTTACAGCCCCGCATCGGAGAAATAAAAGCCGGGCCGGGGCGGGGGGGGGGGGAGGGGCGGCGGCGCGGGCGCGGGCGGATGATCCCGGGGAGCGGGGCCGCGCGAGGCCGCGGCTGCTAACTAGGCGGGCGGCGCGGCCCCCGCCGGCCTGGCGCGGGGCGTCCTAGGCTCCGCTGGGCCGCCGCCTGGCTCGCGGAAGACACGCCGAGAAACGTTCCATCGGGGCCCCAGAAACCTCAGAACAGGTTTTATTAAACGCCTCCCCCTCCCCTAGCTCCGTCTCTTGGATACATTGAAAGGCACAGGGTTTCCCCACCCCCCGCCGAGCGCAGACGCCATGAAAATAATTATATAGGAAGGGTCATTCCGGTAAGGACGCGGAATCCGAAGGAGGAAGTAAAACAATAGCCTTTGTTCTGCTTCTCGACCGCGGCCTCTTTAAGAGAATCCACCAGGAAATGGGAGATCGGGTTACAGCCCGCACCGGGGTAAAGGGGCGAGCTAGCGAGCGAGCCAGCCGCGGAGCGCGACGTCGGAGACAAAGCGGCGCGGCCGCCGGCTGAAGCCCTGCCTGGCCGCGGGGGATTCCCCGCGAAGGTGGGCGCCCGGAAAAGAGGAGGCGCGCGCGCCCGCCAGGCCGGGGATGCGGCGCTGCCCCAGCCGAGCACGCGTCCTGGAGAAGGAAAGGCCGTTGGGCGGTTATCAAAGGCAGTTGAGTTCCTTTTCCTGACCCCCGCCTTCCTCCCTGTTTCGAAATCCTCTTGTCTTTTTTAAAGCAATAGCGGCCGCTACCAACCGAAATAGGTGACTCGACTGCAAAGTTGACAGGACGTGTTCCTGGAGATAATACCCCTCCCCAGGACCGCTTCTCTGAAACCGTCACTGGCGGATGGGACGACCCCGGGATCCTGCCGGGGGAGGAATATTTGGTTGGAAAAACAATTGAGAGGAGGTTAAAGCCTGTCGGGCTGAAGGTTCTAGCCTTGAGTACGTTGCAGTCTGATCACTCTTTTATTTTTATTGTTATAGTCTCTGAAAATGCGCTGAAGTGTCCACTGCAGAAGGTTGAGAACATTATAATTATGTTTAAATTCTAAACCCTGCTAGTACGTACGGCTTTAATGTATGGATGTGTATTAAATTACAAATATATAAATACATATGTATAATGTGTGTCTATAGTGTATACGGATAAACCAGGACAGATTTCCCAGATCCTCCCCGTCCTACGGATTTTTCCTACCCGCTTGCCTTCATCTCTACATAATAAATTGTGTTCAGACTTCTTCACACGCTCATTCGAAGGACACTCTGCACCAGAATTTATTAAAGGGGTTGGAATGGGAAAAGAGTCCTGTTGCTGGGATGGTGGCAATAATGGGATTTCGTGAGTCTCCGAGGACCTCAGCCGTCCACGTCACCTGGGAGTCCTGTCCTCCCCGAGAGCGCTCATGTCCACACCAACTCTCCTGCCCTGGACCACCTGCTGCTCCCCACCTCAACCCACACACGTGCCTGCCTTTGATCCCTCGCTGGTGCTGCGGTGTTGGTTCTGATGTCCCATTGCTGGGTTAAGTCCTGTAAACCTCTACATCCCGTACTTAGCATGATCTTTGGCAACTCTCTCAGCCTGGGTAAAATGGGGTGGGGAATATTACCTATCTCCTAAGATTCCTGTGAGTATTAAAGGAGCAAATATATACAAAGTGATGAATTATCTGGGTTCTTACTACATATTTTATCTGCTCAATGAACGTTACTACAATTATTTAACCTCAGGACTGAATGAACTCTCAACTTCGTTCTATCTCCTCCTTAACGTTCTCCAGGTGACTCAACGAAAGTGGCGTGTAAAGGAGACTGTGTGTGGTTCCAAAGCAAAATACGCAGTTGCAGCTGTGGAAAACATTGCATTTAGCCAGGGGTTGGTGATTTCTTTCTGTAAAGGGCCCAATACCAAATATTTTAGGCTTTGTGCCCCAAGAGACAAAATTGAGAATATGTAGATACTTATATAGCAATAGAGAAAACAAATATCCACAGGTTGTTTTGTTTTTTTTTTGACAAAATATAAGGTGTAATAATAAGAGTTGTAGGGGCTTCCCCGGTGGCGCAGTGGTTGAGAGTCTACCTGTCGATGTAGGGGACACGGGTTCGTGCCCCGGTCCGGGAAGATCCCACATGCCGCGGAGCGGCTGGGCCCGTGAGCCATGGCCGCTGAGCCTGCGCGTCCGGAGCCTGTGCTCCGCAACGGGAGAGGCCACAGCAGTGAGAGGCCCGCGTACCGCAAAAAAAAAAAAGAGTTGTAATACAGGTCTAACAATGAGAGGAATGGAACTCTTTTTTTTTAAGGCGGATAACATTTCACTTAGTTAAACTCCAGTTTAAACTAAATGTTCTCTATCATCAAAATTGACTGCAAATGTTTACCTGCTAATGGTGATCTGTCATGAGATTTTACATATTTCATTTGGAAATATCTTTTCATCCAGATAGGATACTGCCAAATATATCAGTCCATGAGAATATGGTTTTACTTGAGCATATTTATTGCTTATAAGGCATTTATACAATTTTATTGGAAATCTATAAATTCTCTTGATATTTCCCCTTTAGCGTGTCATTACATTGCAGATTAATCACTTCTAAGTGAAAGTTAGGTGGAAATGCCTCAACTGAACAGTGAAGTGGATTTTAAATATGAAAATATTCTTTTCACTTGCATCAAAATCCAAAAACCACTGTTGGAACTGTAGTTTGAGTTCAGAAAAATAGAACTGCTGCAAATTTGTGTTAGAATGGACGTCTTGCTTCTTATTTTAACTTCTGACAGCATAGGAAATGTATAAAGCAGCTTTATATTATTTGTGATTCCAACAATGTTAATTGTGTCAAAATGATTTAACTGCAGTATAAGCTTCACACATAGCTATATTTTGCCTTGTAGTTATAGGTTTAATTCATGAAAAACAGACTTGATAAAGTCTGTAGCAAAACGAATTTCCAAAACCACTCAGTAACAGTAGTTAAGGGAAGTTGTTTTCATTCACTCATTCCCACTTGTCGGGTGTTTCTCTCTTCCTTGTTTCCTGACTTCTTTGGGGTAATTAGGTATTTTTTTCATATTCCATTTAAATTCCTAGATGGTCTTTCTAGTGTTTCTTTTTTACATTAAATATAGTGGCTGCTCTAGAAATTACAATTTGCATCTTTAATTACCACAGTCTATCTTCAAATAATATTATTCTATCTCATAAATATATAAGAAACTTACAACAGCATAATTTCATTTATCCCTCTCCCATCCTTTATGATATTGTCCTATATTTTATTTCTACCTGTGTTACAAAACCCACCATACATTGTAGGGGATTTTGATTTTTTTTTTAATATTGTAAATATGTGTGTATAATGAAGGTACTAAAATATATGTCTCTTTTTAATCTGTCCAGCTATTTATCCTTTCTGGTACTTTCTTATTCCTTCTTGCAGATCTAGTATCATTTCTGTTTGGTCTCAAGAACTTCTTTGGCATTTCTTGTTGGAGATAAAGTCTCTCAGCTTTCTTTGTGTCAGAATGTCTTTATTTCACATTCATTTTTGAAGGATAATTTTCAACTGTATAAAATTTTAGGTTGACAGATTTTTTTTTCCTTTTGGCACTTTAAACATTTCATTCCATCTCTGTCTCCATTACTTTCAGGAGTCATTTGTAGTTCATATTTTAGCTCCCTGTGTGTAATGTCTTTTTTCCTCTGGCTGTCATTAAGATCTGGTCTCTAAATTTGGTTTTCAGAATTGTGACTAGCATGTGCCTACATGTGGGATTTTTGGTTTGTTTGTTTGTATTTATTCTTCTTGATGTTGGCTACAGTTCTTGGACCTATAAGTTGGTATCTTTCGTCAGTTTTGGAAAATTCTGATCTGTTATCTCTTTGAATATTGTTTCTGCCCATTCTTTCTACTCTTTTTTTTTTTTAATCCAATGATACAAGTGTTAGACCAACTGACATTGTTCAATAGACCCAAATACTCTTGTATTTATCTTTTTTTCTCTGACTTTCAGTTTGGATGCTTTCTATTTATCTCTTTTCCAAGTTTTTTTCCTCCGTTATTGTCCAACTTACTGTTAAGCCTATCAAGTTCTTTACTTCTGATACTGTATTTATTTTTAGCATTTCCATTTTTTAATATTTGCCATCACTTTTCTGAAGTTGCTCATATCTTTATTTATGGGTTCTACCTTTTTTTAAAAGTCTTTTAGCATTTTTGTTATAATATGATAATTCTCAAATGTGAGGTTTTCTTGGTTAACTTCTGTTGGTTTCCTTACTTGACCATGAGTTACATTTTCTTGCTCTTTTGTGTGTGTGTCTTGATATTTTTTACTGTATGCTGGACATTTCATGTAAAACTACATACATTTTCTGTAAAAATACAGTAGACAATGAATTCAATATTTTCCTCAAAAAGGGCCACACACATTCTCCTATAAGATCACTAGAATTGGAGCTGAGTTGATATAATCTATAGTTGAGCTAGATGTGGGCTTTGTTGTAATTTTTCAGTTTGATTCAATTCACCATGGGTTTCAAATATTTTGAAGGCAAAATCGGAACTTTTCCTATAAGCAAATACTGTCTTAGAGCTGTTATCTCAGCTGTTCTGCCTTGCTTGATGTCTTCATTAGCTATCAAGACTTCAGGTAGGCTTTCCCTTCTCTCCTGCCCTGACCCTCAGTTTTTCTTAGCTGAAGGCCTGGAGTGCCATGGGTTTTCTCTCAGCTCTCCCACCCTCTACAAGTCTTTCTTAACTAAAAGCCCAATGTGTCTCTGAGAGTGTCTCTCAGATCTTCTTCACTGCCCTTCTGTTTATGGCCCTATCCCAGTAGTTAGTGAATATCAATGGGAAAGAATAGTGAGGTAGTATAGTTTCACTCTATGCCTGTGATTCCTCTGGATTCTAATCTGTCATATAAGCCCACCCACGGGCATTAAAATTTGTTAAAAGTTAGGCTGATTTCTCCTTGCCATCATCTATGGTGGAGTCCTATACTTCAGTCAGGGGTGAGAACCACCGTGGATCTTTTCTTTCATTTGAAGGATTGTCACTTTCTGAAACTTAATTCACTTAGGTTTCTTTGTGTTCTCATCTCTCTGATGGTTTTTAAAATTATAATCATGTAGATTATCTGGTTTGTTTTAGGTGTTAGGGAATGAATTATGGTCTCTTGTGACTTTCTACATACAAACTGGAAGAGGAACCTGAAAGTCTAGTCTTTATCCTCCCAAAGAGTGATGAGGAGTGGCGAGAAGTGGGGAAGAATGAAGTTAAGAACCATGTGGAAGTGGATGTGCTTAATTAAAAAGCATAGCCATTATTGTGGTATAATGTTATGTTTTTACAATGAAAATAATAACATTTAAAAAATATAAACTGCAAAGAAACACACAAAAAAAACACCATCCACATATCTGTGCCAAATCAGAATTCCTTAACCTAATGGGCGTGCTTCTGTAAAAAGGATCTGACATAACTGGTGGGGTGGGAAAGAAGAGGAGAAACGTTTCTGCTTATCCAAAGAAGACATGGGTTTTTAAATCTTAAGAGTCAATGCCTTAAACTATATATTTTCTTTACTATATCAGTCAGGGTGCATTCAGGAAGAATTACCTCTGTGTGTGTGTTGTGGGAATGTATTGTATATATATATATATATATATATATATATATATATATATATATATATATATATATATATATATATATAGAGAGAGAGAGAGAGAGAGAGAGAGAGAGAGAGAGAGAGTGATTGTGTATTGCTGATGGCATGCTGACTGATATAGTAAAGGAAATATACATACATACAGCAGGCAGTTGGGAAGAGCAGATCTTCCAACTGGGTGAAACCAGGAAATGGGTGAAATCTATGCTCCACTATGGGTGAAATCAAGAAAAAGCTAGAACTCAAAAGCATGAGCTGGAGAGTCCATGAGAATGGACTGAAACCCATGTCAATCTCATTGCCTCTGACCTTGCTGCCCTGGGTGATCTGCACAAGCTGGGGCCCTTTGTCTCACACACACACACACACACACACACACACACACACACACACACACACACACACACACACACACACGCCTGGCTCAGGAGGTGCAGAAGCTGAAGGAGGGTCATGGTGAAGGCGGAGCAGTCAGAAGCTCAGCCACTGCCACACACCAATGAGGGAGGCAACAGATGAGTGACAACATGTGTGAGCTACAGAATGTCTGCTGCTTCATTTCTACCTTCCAGATCACTCCAGACTCTCTCCTGGGTCCCACGCTAACTGGAAACATACAGAGAAGGGAATTCTGAGAATGTATTTCAATCTAGCTAAGTTGTCACGTTACAAAGTCACTACACAAAATGATCAGCTTCCCAGAGCCCTCTCCTGCTGTTATATTTTTAGAACTTTTCAGTTCTCTGTCACATCATCCCCCATCTAACCTTCAAACTATTGTATTCCATATGCCTTCTCCCTATGGCATCCCCATCTCTCTTAATAATGCCATCATATTATCAACCTCCAAGTTAATGAAGCTCCAAATAATTTTTGACATGCTGCTCTCTTTTATGCCATAAATATCGTCTCTTCCCAAATCTTTCTGTTTCATTCACAGATTCTCCTTTATCTTTCCAGAGTGGCAACTCTAGTTTGGATTACTGCCACTTCCTTTTTCCACAGAACTTGTATAGTTTATCTATAATCACTACTGAATCTTTTATCTCCGCTTAAATCTCTTACTTCATTACTCCCATTGCCATCCTCAGGCCTTGTCCCATATTACTCAAAACTCCACCCCCCCACACAAACTATGGAACTATTTGTTTTCTGTCAAGTAGTACCTGAAAATCACCTCTTTCATAAACCCATCTCACACTGTATAAATGGAAGGTATCCAAAAGATAAGGAGTTGGAATGCTGGAGTGGCTTTATTATGTAAGAACTACCGCTCTTCCCTCATTATGACCTGGGAGGGTTCAGAAGACACTCCCTTCAACAAGGCTTTAAGTGGTGCATTGTTGAAGCAAGGGCCAGCACCCTTGCAGAGTTCTGTAGCAGCCATTCTCTAAGCCATTAATGCTGCCATTAGACTGGGCTCCCTGAATTCATTGGGGATGGTAGGATACTGGAGTGACAGGTGTCAAGTGACATTGCTTAACTATTTTAACTACCAGAGATAAGAAAACATGGTTATCATAATGGATAGCAAAGCTAAAGTGATAATTAATCACCGTGGTTTGATCTTTGGTATTGGCTAATTTATTGGGATCTCCCTAGGACTGAAATAAATAGACATCCTATTAAAGTCTTACTTGACTTGTATACACAGAAAAGCTCTAGGTCTAGAGTCAAAAATTCTGACTTGAGTCCCAATAACTGACAGTGCTGGATCCTCAACTGAATCTCAGACTTGATTCAGTCCAGATGTAGATGCAGAGCCCTTTAAATTAAGGGGAGGCAGGTCTCCTTCAGGAAGAAACCTGCTACACTGCCAAAAATGTACGCTGTATATCTTCTACCTACCCTTCCCCAAAGGCACATGTGGCCACCTACCAGTATGGTTTTGCATCAGGGAAGGGGGAACAACGAGAATCGGGGGCAGTTACTGCACATTGGCTCTGAATTAACACTGATTCCTAGAAATCCAATAGGTGGAATTTTGACTTGAGCCCAATTCATAGGGGGCTTGGTAGATACCCAAACCCACCCCATGATTATTTTCCCAGTTCTGAAATGCAGAGTTGGAATTTACATATTCATCAAATGGCAGAATCCCTGCAATGTTCCCCAAATTATGAAGTGAGGGGTTTATGATAGAAGGCCAGAAAGAAGTTCCTGGAATGGCTTTTACTTGCTAAAATAGTATAAACCAAAGGATATAGCATTCTTGGAGGAATTACAGAGATTAGTGCCACCATAAAGTTCTTAAAGGATGGTGATTTCTACTACATTCCCATTCATTTCACCTATTGGCCTGTGAACGAGAGATAGGTCTTGGACTTCCCTGTGGCACAGTGGTTAAGAATCCGCCTGCCAATGCAGGGGACACGGGTTCAAGCCGGGGTCCAGGAAGATCCCACATGCCGCGGAGCAACTAAGCCTGTATGCCACAACTACTGAGTCTGCACTCTAGAGCCCACGAGCCACAGCTATGAAACCCACGTGCCACACCTACTGAAGCTTGCGCGCCTAGAGCCTGTGCTTTGCAACAAGAGAAGCCACCGCAATGAGAAGCCTGCGAACCACAACAAAGAGTAGCCCCCGCTCACCGCAACTAGGTATAGCCTGTGCGCAGCAACGGAGACCCAACGCAGCCAAAAATAAATTCATTAACTAAGAAAAAAGAAAAAGAGATAGGTCTTGAAGAATGATGGTGGGTTATGGTGAACTTAATTAGGTCATAACTCCAAATACATCTGCTACTCCAAATGAAATTTCCTTATTGGAGCACATCAATACAATCCTTGGTACCTAGTATGCAGCGCCTGATCTGGTGAATACTTTTTCTCTTGATTCCCATAGTAAAGACTACAAAAAGCAGTTAGCTTCCAACTGGTAGGGCTGGCAAAACCCTTCACTGCCCTATCTCAAGCCTATATCAACTCTACAGCCTTCTATCCTCATCTAGTCTGAAAAGACCTTGATTGCCTCTCCATTCCACAACATATTGTTTTGGTCCGTGACAGTAATGATAGCATGTTGACTGGACCTGATGAGCAGGAACAAGCAACTACCCAGAAGGTGAGAATAAATTTCACAAAAGCTGAGGGGCTTTTCACCTTAGCTACCGCCTCCTCTGATCTGGGGCATGGTCAAGATGTCTCTAGTAAGGCGAACAAGTTGCTAGATCTAGGCCTTCCCACTCCAGAGAAAGAAGCACGACTTCTACGGCGCCTCCAGTTTTCAATGGGACCTCACGTAGAAGACTCTGCAACAGCCTCAAGCTGTGTGACCGCTCCTCTGCCCGTTGAGCCCTTTGATCGGAAGACCCACTGAGATTTGAAATGCCCATGACAGATAGGGATGTTGTAGGGGCCCTTGGCAGGATTATATGAATTACACTGCAGGCCTTTAGGATTCTGGAGCAAAGCTATGCCATCTTCTAAAGATAAACATTCTCCTTTTAAGAAACAGCTTCTGGTTTGCTACTGAACCCTAGAAGAGATTGCATGCTTGACTTTGGACTGCCACGTTGTCACGGAACCTGATCTGCCCGTTTTGAATGCGGTGTTGTTTGACCCGGGAAGCCACCGTGCTGGACACACAGCAGCGCCCCGACTTGAGTGGAAGTGATATACACGAGTTCGGGCACAAGCAGGTCCTGAAGGCACGAGTCAGTTGCCTGAGCCACTGGCTCAGATTCCTACGGCTCTTACTCCTGTTACATCGCCTCCTCTCTGTCAACCCACACGTACGGCCTCAGGGGAAGTTCTCTATGTCGAAAAAGTGAGGCTAAGGACGAAAAAGTTCAGGCCTGACTGCAGAGCGTTTCTCAGGCACCGTGCTGGCACCATCTGAAAGTGGAGCACTGTGGCAATACTGCCCCACTTAGGCGTGGCTCTAAAAGACGGTGGCTACCAAAAATCCCTCCAGCAGTCAGAACTGGTTATGGATTTGCCTTTTTTGTCTGCAGTGCTTCTGGAAAAAACACCATTTGTGGACTTACAAGATGCCCTATCCATCCTCAGAGTATTCCATACAGCGTCCCTTGTGAACAGGAAGTTGATTTTATACCAAGTAAAAGACAGCAATGGGCTGGTGCTTATGGAATTCACTGAGCTTATCGTGTTCCCCATCATTTTGAAGCAGTTGGCTTGATAGGGTAGTGGGATAGCCCCTTGAAGGCTCAACTGTGGTACCAGATGGGGGGCAACGCTCTGCAAGGCGGGAGTAACTTCTTCCAGGATGCAATAAATGCACTGAGCAAGCAACCACCATATGGCGCTTCTTCTCTCATTTCCAAGAATCAGGGGGTGGAAATGGGATTGGACCCTCTTATTCTGAACTCCAGTGGTCCACTAGTAAAAATGACACTTCGTGTCCTCTGAACTGTGTGCTCTGTTGGTTTAGAGATCTTAATTCCCAGAGGAAGAGTGTTTTCGCTGGGGACACAGAGGTGTTTCTACCAAAGTGGAAGCTGAAGCTGCAACCTGGACATTTTGAGCTTCTCGTGCCGCTGAACCAAGCAGCCAAAAAAAAACCCAGGCAGCTGAATATATTAGCTAGTGTGACTGAACCCAATCCTCAAGGGGAAATTGGGTTGCTATTACACAATGGGAGCAGGGTGGAGTAACTCTGGAATTCAACAGATCCTCTGGGGACACCTCTTCATATTCCTAGGTAGTATGAAAAAAGTTGACAGAAAACTACAACACCCCAATCTAGCAGGACTGCAAGTGCTACAGATCCTTTGGGAGTGAAGGTTTGGGTAACCCACCAGGAAAGCTGAGGTGCTTCCTGAGATCAGAGAATACTAACTGGATAATGGGAAAAGGAGGTTAATAAACACCCACCATGATCAGATGACCAATTGCAGAAATGAGGGTGGTAGTAGTTTCGAGTGTATTTTCTCCTTGGTATGAATGTGTGTGGGGGGTAAGGTAGGGAGCTGTTGCCTCTGTCTGCAACACACATACACACACACACACACACACACACACACACACACCATTTTTTCTTCTTTTCCTCTCCCATTCCTTTACCATCTAACATAAAACATTAACTGTATACATTAGTATTTAAGTTACAGGATATTAAAAGATGAGTGAGATCCAGCAGTAGGACAAATGGACGTCACTGAAAAACAGATCTCGTGTGGATTGTTTTGGGTAGACGATCAGTGCCTTTTCAGTTGTATAAGGGGTAGTTACATCTTAAGTGGAAACATGATTTTGCTATTATCTGTATTTAGAAGGGGTTAAAAGAAGATGTCTAACTGCCAAATTGGGAAACAGTGGACTACTCTAAACTGTGCTGCTCTTTTCCAGAATTCCCTTTTCCTTATGGTTCTGAGTTACAGTCGGCTATAGGAAAGCCTGCGTGAAATCTGGAAGGCAGAACTGAAGAAGTGGCCACTGCTTTCAAAAGTTTGTTGCAGTCAGATATGGCGATGGTTGGATACAGAGGACACCACTGGATTCCAGCTTGCCCTTGCTCTTAAATTCTATGATTTGCCCACAGAGGCAACAGCTTCCCACAGATTTCTCCACAAGCTCCCTTTTAGAGGCTCATTTGGGCATCTGGATATGATTGGCCTCTTGGGTTTCCCTGCAAGCTTCAACTTGTCCACCTGTGCCAGTGTTTCCAGCTGATTGATTATTGACTGCTTACGGGTATAGTCCACGTAGGAAAGACGTGATAAATGCTTAATTTAATTTTTTTTCTCTTTATTTGCCTGTTCTCAAAATAATGAATCGTTCTCTATCATCTTCCCAAGGTGACCTACTAGCTTTTTCCCCAAGTGTCTAAACTCATAGATTTAAACGTATTTGGCCTGTTTTAATGCACTGCAATTAGTGCCTTTAGTGAGGTCCTAACTGTTCATCCTTGATCATCTATCAAGTTCTAATACATAACAGTTTCATTATCATTTATTACATAGTATTCTAAAATTTCCATTATGATTTCTTTCACACATGCATTATTTAAAAGTGTGGTTTCCTTTCAAATTTTCAAAAGCATGGAATTTTTTAACTTGTCTTAATTTACTTTTATTGATAACTTAATTGCATTTCAGTTCAAAGATGGTTGTCAATTGCTACTGATATTTTGAAATGTGTTGAGATGCTTTATGTCCCTGTAGAGTGGCACAAACTTTTTCTATAAAAAGCCAGATAGGGCTTCCCTGGTGGCGCAGTGGTTGAGAATCCGCCTGTCTATGCAGGGGACACGGGTTCGTGCCCCGGTCCGGGAAGATCCCACATGCTGCGGAGCGGCTGGGCCCGTGAGCCGTGGCCGCTGAGCCTGAGCGTCCGGAGCCTGTGCTCCGCAACGGGAGAGGCCACAACAGTGAGAGGCCCGCGTACCACAAAAAAAAAAAAAAAAAAAAAAAAGCCAGATAGCAAATACTTTAAGCTTTGTGAGCCATATTCTCTCTTCACCTTATCAATTTTTATGTATGTAATTTGATGCTATTTTATTAGGTGCACATAAGTTTAGAATTTTTATGTCTTCCTGGTGAATTGGGCTTTTAAAAAACTATTATGAGTGTCCTCCGTTATACTTATTTTTTAAATCTTAACGTCTATTATTTCTAATACAAATATAGCCATATCAGCTTTCTTTTGTTTGATATTTGCCTCTTTATCCTTTTTTGCCTTTTTATTTTTATGCTTTACTTGTTCTAACATTTTTGATGGCTCTCTTCTGAACATCATATAAGTAGAGTTAAAAAATCCCTTCTGACGTTACCTGCTTTTTTACTTGTGAGTATACTCCATTTGTGTATTATAATTTATAGATTTCTCTGGACTTGTTTATACCATGTTATTTTACATTCCTATTTGTCCCGTTTACTTCTCTGTTTCTTTTTCTCCTTTTATGGTCATGACTGGCAAACATTCCTTGCACTGCCCTATATGCCCTGTGAGTGTAGGAGAGGCGACGTGAGTAAAACCCCAAGCAATAGCAATGAAAGTGACGTATCACCCTTTGTCAAAGCTGGAAACGGTCAGAGTTTTCCATGTGTTCTTTTATGCTGTTGCAACAACTTACAACATGCCAGATGGCAAAGCCTTCATCCATCAAGCCCTTCAGTAGCTGCAGAGCAGGGTCTCCTACCAACCTGCATTGCTGGGAAGTAGGAGAGAGAAGTCAGTTTCATTTGTGTTTTGTCAGTGAGATAGTGAAGTTGATTTATAATCATAGCATAAAGTAGCCTATTGTGGCTAATATGTCACTGTAAAATCTTTGCAACGATTGTGTTTATTTATTTTTTCCTTTTTCAATTTTTTTCCCTTGGTTTGGAATGTATTTGGTCTCTTTCTATTTATTTTGTATTTGTGTGTGTATATTGGGGGGGGCGGGCAGTGCTGGAGATTTCCATTACTGCTTGGTAGCCCAGCATGGCATTGAAAGTAGGTTTTATTCAGGATATAATTGTTTTTATTTGTATTGATGGATCCTTCAGAATGTCTGGGACACCACACTCCTGCCAGTGGAATCACATCCTTGTTGCAAATACACAGACGCTCACCACCGATCCCCTGTCACAGATGACGGGCTCGTAGCCCCTAAGCCAACATGCTTCGGCCAGATGTGTTTCTGAATTCAGATCTTTTGGATTTAGACAGGTAATGTAGTATACCTCTGAATCAAACATTTAAAGAATTCAGCTGCCAAACGTGAATACTGAGAATCAACAGGATAAATCCAGATAAATAAGCAGTTCACATCAGATTCTTCCACCAAATTAGTTATTAAAAAATTTGTTTTTCATGGTTTTCTGGAATTACAAATAAGAGAGTCTTGATTCATATTTCTTTAAATAGGTTACAAAGTAATTAACTTATCGCTTTGTTAGTGGCATTCTAAATAGTTCTAAGGATAAATTCTGGCCATTTTAGGTACAATTACTGTTTTCCAAGGCTCTTTGGCAACAATGCATTTCGTATTTTTGTTTGTTTGTTTTGTTTGTTTGTTTTTTGGCCGTGCCACAAGGCATGTGGGATCTTAGTTCCTCAACCAGGGGTGGAACCCACGCCCCCTGCAATGGGAATGCAGAGTCTTAACCACGGGACCGCCAGGGAAGTCCCAAGGATGACTCTTTTCTCCTGTGATACATTATTGCTGTGTTGTCAGAAACACTTAGCAAATTCATGGGACTTCCCTGGTGATCCAGTGGTTAAGAATCCGCCTTCCAATGCAGGGGACAGGGAACTAAGATCCCACATGTCACAGGGCAACTAAGCCTGCACGCTCTAGAGCCCACGTGCCACAACTAGAGAGCCTGCGTGCAGTGACTACTGAGCTCGCACACCCTGGAGCTTGCATGCCACAACTAGAGAGAAGCAAAAAACACTTAGCAAATTTAAATTTTTTTTTTAAAGATTTAAAATTCTGTTAGCAAAAACAGATATAGTAGAGTATACTTAAAGTTTCATGGAAGGGGGACTTCCGTGGTGGCACAGTGGTTAAGAATCGGCCTGCCAATGCAGGGGACACAGGTTCAATCCCTGGTACACGAAGATCCCACATGCCGTGGAGCAACTAAGCCCATGCACCACAGCTACTGAGCCTGCGCTCTAGAGCCCGTGAGCCACAACTACTGAGCCCGTGTGCCGCAACTACTGAAGCCTATGCACCTAGACTCCGCAACAGGAGTAGCTACCGCAATGAGAAACCCACACACCACAATGAAGAGTAGCCCCCACTCACTGCAACTAGAGAAAGCCCGTGTACCAAAGAACCAACACAGCCCCCCCAAAAGACAATGTGGTTTAGGGACTTCCCTGGTGGTACAGCGGGTAAGACTCCTCGCTACCACTGCAGAGGGCACGGGTTCCACTCCTGGTGGGCGAACTAAGATCCGACATGCCGTGCAGCATGGGCAAAAACAAACAAACAAACAAAAAAGTGGTCTATTCATACAATGGCATATTATTCAGCCTTAAAGGAGGAAGAAATTACGACACAGTCCACAACATGGATGAACCTTGAGGACATTATGCTCAGTGAAATAAGCCCATCACAAAAGGATTCCGCTTATGTGAGGTACTCAGCGTAGTAAAAACCAGAAAGTAGAACGGTGGTTGCCAGAGGCCGGGGGAGGGGGAACGGGGACTTACTGTTTAACAGGTATAGAGTTTCAGTTTTATAAGATGAAAAGAGTTCTAGAGATGGATGGTGGTGTTGGTGATGCAGGGGTTACTGGCCTGCTTGTGGCTAGCTCATAGGGTACCTTCGTGTGACTTACAAAAAGGCACCGCCTCCACTAACACAGTGTTTGGTGAGGGAAGGATGGGCTCGACTTCAGCCTCCATCCACTCCCTCTGCATATGGTGCCACAAAAGTGAGCCCTTCTGTGTAGGGTACAACCTACACAATCAACACAGTGGCCCTGGCTCCTGGGACAGAAAATGGATTATTATTAGCGGGATGGGAAAGGAGCTAATCTCTACTCATGCACAAAAAGATGGGGCAGAGAAACAGGTAGGATGGAAAAGGTCTCACCTGTGGGGAAAGAAGTCTTCAGTCCTGGAAGAGACTCCATACAGATTTTGTAATTACTGATACAGACGGTCTTGCCTAGCCAACCTGCAGATTTTCCTTCCTGTGGGAGAACATTCTTTAGCAAAGAGTCCAGTATAGTCTCTATTCATTTTACCACAGGCTCCTGGACTGCTTCCCCACTCAACCTCTCCTGCTACTCCACCTCCCCTGCTTCTCTACCTCCCCTGATACCCCACTTCCCCTACTACTCCACCTCCCCTGCTACTCCACCTCCCCTGCTACTCCACCTCCCCTGCTATTCCACCTCCCCTGGTACTCCACCTCCCCTGCTACTCCACTTCCCCTGCTACTCCACCTTCCCCTGCTACTCCACCTCCCCTGCTATTCCACCTCCCCTGCTACTCCACCTTCCCCTGCTACTCCACTTCCCCTGCTACTCCACTTCCCCTGCTACTCCACCTCCCCTGCTACTCCACCTCCCCTGCTACTCCACCTTCCCCTGCTACTCCACTTCCCCTGCTACTCCACTTCCCCTGCTACTCCACCTCCCCTGCTACTCCACCTCCCCTGCTACTCCACTTCCCCTGCTACTCCACTTCCCCTGCTACTCCACCTCCCCTGCTATTCCACCTCCCCTGCTACTCCACCTTCCCCTGCTACTCCACTTCCCCTGCTACTCCACTTCCCCTGCTACTCCACCTCCCCTGCTATTCCACCTCCCCTGCTACTCCACCTTCCCCTGCTACTCCACTTCCCCTGCTACTCCACTTCCCCTGCTACTCCACCTCCCCTGCTATTCCACCTCCCCTGCTACTCCACCTTCCCCTGCTACTCCACTTCCCCTGCTACTCCACTTCCCCTGCTACTCCACCTTCCCCTGCTACTCCACCTTCCCCTGCTACTCCACCTTCCCTGCTACTCCACTTCCCCTGCTATTCCACCTTCCCCTGCTACTCCACCTTCCCCTGCTACTCCACCTTCCCCTGCTACTCCACCTTCCCTGCTAACACTGCTCGCAATTACACTAAGACAATCACTAAATCAGATCAACTTTCAGAGATCTCCTTACTGACCTTGGAGGCTTTTCTGCTCCATTCAAAAATTTCCCTACCTATTAGGTGACACCTGTAGCTTCTTTCACAGATGAAAGAACCTTTTATTCTAGAATTCATTATGAAAAACCAATGAAAATGCCTGGTTGACATAGCACATCATGAAGTTTATTCATACTTCAGTGTTAAGAGTCAGTGAATGAACCAACATAAATGACTGAAAAGGAAAAGAAATTAAAGAGCAGATCCCTGAAGGCAAAGGGGGAAGACCAAAAGGGGATGCTATGGAAAGTGAGCTGAACTCTCTCAGCTCTGCAGTCTTGTTCATCTTCAACTATGCTGGACAAAGAGAAGTTGATTATGGGGTTGGTTTTCCTCGTTTATTTTGCTTGTGTGTTTTCTTTTGTTTTGCTTTGCTTTTTGATGTTATAACTCAAAACCTTGGAGCCTGGGCTTCCCTGGTGGCGCAGTGGTTGAGAATCCGCCTGCCGATGCAGAGGACACGGGTTCGTGCCCCGGTCCGGGAAGATCCCACATGCCGTGGAGCGGCTGAGCCCATGAGCCATGGCCGCTGAGCCTGCGCGTCTGGAGCCTGTGCTCCGCAAAGGGAGAGGCCACAGCAGTGAGAGGCCCACGTACCACCAAAAAAAAAAAAAAAAAAACCTTGGAGCCCTATGACACCTCTAAAACTTCCAATGAGCCTTGAAGATTTTATTTTTGTAAACACAAGCACCATTAATATAAAGAAGCTCATTTATAAGGTAGTTCATTAAAAAGTTTTTTTTAATGTAGAACTTCGACACTGAAAGGGAGGAACACTTCTTCCCTTGTCTGAACACTAAGCCTGCGTGTGCATATGTCTGTACCCTCGTAGGGAGAATACTGCTGATGCATACGTGTCTGTCCTCGTCTTGCCACCTGTGGTCTCTAACTTTGCTTCAACTCACTTCATTTCATTGTTGGAAAGCTCCTTGCCTGCGCAAGATGTTCTCACATCATAAAACGGAATGGTTAACCAAATACTTGCATCATTCGAAACAAATAATCATGTCCTGTCCTATTGAATATCTTTTAAAAGACCTTTCATGCCAGCTACTAGGGTAACCCAGCTCTTTTTCCTCTTTTGCCTAGAATTAGAGTGTTTGTAGCTATACAGAACGTAGAGCTCATCTGGCTGGTGGCTTTCTCAGTGGTTCTCAAACTTCACAGGTTTCTCAGCCAGAGGGCTTGTTACAACACAGACAGCAGAGCCTCAGTAAGTCTGGGATGAGCCCTAAGAATCTGTGTTTCTAACAAGTCCTCCCCTGCTGCTGCTGATCTAGGGGGAGCACTTTGAGAATCAGCCCAAGGCCCTCACTTCACAGCAGGGGAAGTCGAGCCTTAGACAACTGCAGGGTCTGGCCCAAAGCGACCTAGCCCATTAGCGGCAGAGCCAGGACCAGCTCCAGATTCGCGTGCTAATTACACACGTATTCTGTTGTTTCTTTTTAAATCCTGGTTCATTTTTCTTTCAAGAAAAACTTTTGCTGAGCCCTTAAACATCAACTTCTTTTTTTTTCTTGCAAAGCCTTATCCTTTCATTGTTTTGATCTCCTTCTGTTAATAACTTCTCAGGAAACCCTGAGAAGCCACCTCTGTTTCTCTTCACACATGTTTTTTTTCAAATAAATAAATCCGAAGAAGAAATCTCTTATAAATTCTAATTATTTTTTCTGATCATTTGGCTTTTGGCAGCCTCCTCCATTCCGTCAGCTGCTGCTTTCCGGGAATGTGAACACCTCCAGGGGAGCAGATCGATTTGTTGCCTTCTTTGTTTGGTCTTTCTCCCCACATTACCTTACCTCTTCAGGTATACTTCTCTCGTGTGTTCTTATTCCACATAGAACGTCTCTGTTCCTTCACTTCCTCCCATCATTTCCTTTCGATGTCTCTTGAGTTCCAGTCAGTGAGCTTCTAACTTATCCTCTGGCTGACATCATCTTTGTCCCTTCCTCGGGCTGTGTGCTTTCTTGCCAAATCTCTCTGGGAAAAAACATGCAGATGGAGAAAGGAGCGCACAGAAACATCACCGACACATGTGTTATATTAGAAAAAGTGGTGTGGACGGACGAGTCAGTTGGCTTCTCTGGCCTCACTTCCTCAGCTGTAAAAAACAAACAGGTTGGTCTAGCAAGGGCTACAAATGCAAAACTGCCAGCAGAGTCCAGGCAGGATGTGTAGATGAATTGAAGCCAGGCTGCTGGAAGCTGGGGTGTGTGTACAGTGTCCCAAGGGCGTGACGGCCGCGAGCTCTAGTCACAGCCGTGGAGAAATGCTGGCTAGTCAGGGTTGCCAGATCTTCCGATTTTTCAAATCTCGATTTTTAAAGAAATAATGTGAACTCTCCTTACTTTAAATGCTGACAACGAATTCTAATTATGAGCCAAATAAAACACATTCCTTTTGGGGGCCAGATTTGGCCCTAGGCTGTCAGTGTGTGACCTTCAGATGAGATGGGATCTTTAAGTTCCTTGCGAGTCTAAAATTTTGTGACTCTTCAGCAATACATTTTAAAACAAACTAGATCTCCCTGGGAGATCCGTAAACGGTTTCCTTGCCGTTGGTGTTTGGTTATAAGACTATCAGTCTCCAGAGTGAACACTCTGGAGTTCGCTGTAAGAGGAAGATACAACTTCTTCCCCTGCCTCTAGCGTAAAGTAACCACGTGCTTTGCTCCCAGATGCTTCGCGACCGAATCAGCTGAGCGCACGTGCTCTCCTACAATGCCTGACTGTGGCGCGCAGGTTGGTCCTGGGCTAGAGGCAGCCTCTGTGCAGCAGAGCTTGTGCCTCTGTCCCTTTGTCTGGAGGCAAGATTTTAGTCCTTCCGTATATCCTATGTAATGTACTATTACAGATCAGTCTAACTAGGAGGAAGCTGTACACTCAAAGACTTGAGGCTCAGAAGCCCAGGAAATGAATGGAAGCTAACAGTGAAAAATGGAGACATTGCCTCAAGATGGCAAAGCTGAAGGATATTCACGAGATCCTACCTTACCCTATCTCACATCTTCTTTAGAGATTTGCTGCAAGGAGAGCCTTTGGTGGGTCCCTGCAGGCCAGCCTTCCCTGGACTGGGACTCATCTGTCAGAGTTCCTCTCTGTCTTACATCCAAAAACTGGCACGTTTTTTTCTAGTGAAATCCTGGCTGGCTGGAGTTACTTCTCTTGTCACCCTTGGTCATTCAAGAGTAGGACACATTATATCTTCCCTGTAGCTGGCCGTTGAGAATCTTCACTTTTTGGTGTTTCGGTGGAACTAACTATGATGCTTTAAATGACCCACAAGATTAGAAAGAAAATAAGGCTCAAGGGCCAATGACATTAACAAGGAGGAAAACCCTTCTTAGCAAGTTAAGAGTTTCTGTGAAACAGTAGCAGAAAGTATTACAGCTTCAGTTAGGAATCCACGCATTATACGATAGGGAAATACTTCTCAACCTGCAAGTTCTCTATAAGTATCTTTAATTTTTAAATTTTTGATTATATAAACCATATGTAATATGGTTTAAAAAGTATGTTTTGAATCATTTGATAACCTTTTAGCCAAGGACTGGCATGTAGATTCAGGTAGTTCATTTATATTTATGTTTATGATTGTATTGTTACCAACTATCATCAGTAACTCCTAATTCAGTATTTCTCAGGCATTTCTTCAAGAAATCTTAAGGCTTTGTGAATTTATAAGATGGAAAAATCATTGGTGCGTGGGTAAGAACTAGGCCTTGAAATGAGGCACGTCTAGGTGTTATGTAACTCAGCAGGTGTTTACCATGTTGTGTGTAGAAGCTTAGGGAGGTTAAACACCTGCTGAGTTAAAATATGCTTCAAAAGTACTCAACACAGTGCCTGGCCTATAGAACCAATTAAAAATAAAAAGTTGACTACTACTATATGGTTATTATTACCATTGCTAGCTACGTAAAAAAATTTTACTATCTATTCTTGCTCTTGATTTTATTTTCATCATCGATGTTTCACCTAATATTTCAAAATAACACACAGGCACAGACTTAGAAAACAGGGTTGTGGATAGTGATGTTATGATCTGAGGAACCCTCTGATGAACTCCTTAATTATATTATCTTCTATCTATCTATCTATCTATCTATCTATCTCATTCTGGGTGAAAAAAAATCTTCCATCAGTTCTCTCCTCCCACAAAGCCTAGCATTTTAGATTTTTAAATTTTTAAATTCAATTATTTAAGCTACGCTAAAGAAACAAACAAACAAACCAAACAGTTCATTCATTTCTCCCAAGCCTCTGGCAACCACTGATCTGGATCTATGTGTTTAGTGTGGTTTCTTTGTTTGTTTGTTTTTATTTATTTTTTTGGCCATGCCACACGGCGTGCAGGGATCTTAGTTCCCCGACCAGGGATTGAACTTATGCCCCTTGTAGTGGAAGCGCAGAGTCTTAACCACTGGAACACCACGGAAGTCCCTGCTTCTGTTTTTACATTCCACATATAAGAGATATCAAACGGTATTTGTCTTTCTCTATCTGACTTATTTCACTTAGCATAATGCCCTTGAGGTTCATCCATATTGTTGCAAATAGCAAAATTCCATTTTTTATGGCTGAAAAATATTCCATTGTACATATACCACACCTTCTTTATCCATCAGTGGACCCTTAGGTTATTTTCATATCTTGGCTATTACAAATAATGCTGCAAAGAACATGGGGGTGCATATATCTTTTTGAGTTAGTGTTTTGTTTTCTTCAAATAAATACCCAGAAGGATCATATGGCAGTTCTATTTTTAATTTTTTGAGGAACCTCCATACTGTTTTCCATAGTGGCTGCACCAATTTACATTCCCACCAACACTGCACAAGCGGTTCCTTTTGTACAGATCCTCACCAACACTTGTTATTTCTTGTCTTTTTGATAATAGCCATTCTAAGAGGTGTGAGGTGATATCTCACTGTGGTTTTGATTTGCATTTCCCTGAAGATTAATGATGTTGAGCATCTTTTCATGTACCTATTGGCTGTTTCTATGTCTTCTTTGGAAAAATGTCTACTCAGATCCTCTGTCCATTTTTTAATCAAATTGTTTATTTTTTAGCTATTGAGTTGTATGAATTCTTTACATATTTTGGATAGTAATCCCTTATTAAATATATGATTTACAAATATTTTCTCTCACTCAGCAGGTTGCCTTTTCACTTTGTTGATGGTTTCCTTTTCTGTGCAGAAGATTTTTAGTTTGATGTACCCCAACTTATTCATTTTTTTTTCTTTTAAGTGATCAGTAATGTACTCTTTTTGTTGCTGTTGTTTTAAAATTTATTTATTTATTTATTTATGTTTGGCTGTGTTGGGTCTTCGTTTCTGTGCGAGGGCTTTCTCTAGTTGTGGCAAGCGGGGGCCACTCTTCATTGTGGTGCGCGGGCCTCTCACTATCGCGGCCTCTCTTGTTGCGGAGCACAGGCTCCAGACGCACAGGCTCAGTAGCTGTGGCTCACGGGCCTAGTTGCTCTGTGGCATGTGGGATCTTCCCAGACCAGAGCTCGAACCCGTGTCCCCTGCATTAGCAGGCAGATTCTCAACCACTGTGCCACCAGGGAAGCCCCATTTTTGTTTTTATTGCCTTTGCTTTTGTTGTCAGATTCAAAAAATTATCACCAACACCTATGCTAAGGAGATTACAACCTATGCTTTCTTCTAGGAGTTTTATGGTTTCAGGTCTTACATTCAAGTCTTTAATCCATTTTGAGCTAATTTTTGGGTATAGTTTAAGATAGTAGTCCAGTTTCATTCTTTGGCATATGACTGTCCAGTTTTCCCAATACTATTTATTGAAGAGACTGTCCTTTCCCCATTGTATATTCTTAGTTCCTTCATTTCAAATTAATTAACCATATATGTGTGGGTTTATTTATGGGCTCTTTATTCTGGTCCATTGACCTATGTGTCTGTTTTCATACCAAAACCATACTGTTTGAATTACTATAGCTTCGTAATATAGTTTGAAATCAGGGCATGTGATGCCTCCAGCTTTGTTCTTCTTTCTCAAGATTGTTTTGGTATTTGGGGTCTTTCGTGGTTCCATACAAATTTTAGGATTATTTAATCTACTTCTGTGAAAAATACCATTGGAATTTTGATAGGGATTGCACTGAGTCTGTATATTGCTTTGGGTAGTATGGACATTTTAAGAATATTAATTCTTCCAATCCATGAACACAGATTTCATTAATTTTTGTCTCCTTCAAAGTCTTTTATTAATGTCTTGTAGTTTTCAATATAAGGTCTTTCACCTCCTTGGTAACTTTATTCCTAAGCATTTTATTATTTTTGATGCAATTGTAAATGGGATTTTTTTCTTAATTTCTCTGATAGTTTGTTATTAATGTATAGAAATGCAACAGATTTTTGTGTATTGATTTTTGTATCCTGCAACTTTACTGAATTTATTATTTCTAACAGTCTTTTAATGGAGTCTTTAGGGTTTTCTATATACAATATGTCATCTGCAAATAATGACAGTTTTATTTCTCCCTTTCCAGTTAGATGCCTTTTATTTCTTTTTCTTGCCTAATTGCTGTGGCTAGGAATTTCAATACTATGCTGAATAAAAGGGGTGAGTGGGCATCCTTGTCTTGTTCCTGATCTTAGAGGAAAAGCTTTTCAGCTTTTCACCATTGAGTATGATGTTAGCTGTGGGTCTGTTATATATGGCCTTATTATGCTGAGGTATGTTCCCTCTATACCTACTTTGCTGAGAGGTTTTATAAGCGGTTGTTGAATTTTGTCAAATTCTGCAAATTTTTCTGCATGTATTGAGATGATCATATGATTTTTATTCTTCTTTTTGTTAATATGGTGTATCACATTGACTGATTTTTGGATGTGGAACCATCCTTTCATCCCTGGAATAAATCCCACTTGATTATGGTGTATGATCCTTTTAATGTATTGTTGAATTCAGAATTTGGTGTGCTAATATTCTGTTGAGGATTTTTGCATTTACGTTCGTTGGGGATTTTGGACTGTAATTTTTTAATTTTTTTGGTGGCATCCTTGTCTGATTTTGGTATCAGGGTAATGCTGGCCTCATCAAATGAGTTTTGAAGAGTTCCATCCTCTTTTATTTTGGGGAAGAATTATGATATTAATTCTTCTTCAAATGTTTGGTAGAATTTACATTGAAGCCATCTGGTCCTGGACTTTCATTTCTTGGAAGTTTTTGGTTACGATTCAATCTCCTTACTAATAATCAGTCTGTTCAGATTTTCTATTTCATCATGATTCAGTCTTGGTAGGTTGCATGCTACCAGGAATTTATCCATTTCTCCTAGGTTGTCCAATTGGTTGGCATATAACTGTTGATAATAGTCTCTTATCATCCTTTGTATTTCTGTGGTATTAGTTGCAGTCACCTCTTTCATTTCTGATTGTATTTGAATCCTCTCTCTTTTTTCTTCTTGGTGGGTCTAGATAAAGGTTTGTTAATTTTGTTTATCTTTACAAAGAACCAGTTCTTAGATTCACTGATCTTTTCTGCTGTCCTTTTAGTCTCTATTTTCTTTATTTCAGCTCTAATCTTTGTTATTTCCTTCTTTTTTTTTTTTTTTTTTTTGGTGGTACACGGGCCTCTCACTGTTGTGGCCTCTCCCGTTGTGGGGCACAGGCTCCGGACGCGCAGGCTCAGCGGCCGTGGCTCACGGGCCCAGCTGCTGCACGGCATGTGGGATCTTCCCGGACCGGGGCACGAACCCACATCCCCTGCATCGGCAGGCGGATTCTCAACCACTGCGCCACCAGGGAAGCCCTCCTTCCTTTATTAACTTCGGGTTTCATTTGTTCTTTTTCTAGTTGCTTGAGGTGTACAGCTATTTATTTGAGACTTTTTTGTTTCTTGAGGTAGGCATTTTTTCGCTATACTTTTCTCTTAGAACTGCCTTTGTTGCAGCCCATACATTTTGGTATGTTACATTTCAATTTTCATATGTCTCAAGGTATATTTTGATTTTTTTCTCTGACTCATTGGTTGCTCAACAGTATGTTATTTAATCTTCACATATTTATGAATTTTCTAGTTTTTATTGTGTAACTGATTTCTAGTTTCATACAACTGTTGTTTGGAAAAGATGCTTGATGTAGTCGTGATCCTCTTAAATTTATTAAGACTTGTTACATGGCCTAACATATGGTCTATCTTGGAAAATGTTTCACGTACACTTGAGAAGAATGTGTATTATGTTGCTTTTGGGTGGAATGTTCTGTAAATATCTGTTAAGTCCATCTGGTCTAATGTGTTCTTTAAGGCCAATATTTCCTTGTTGATCTTCTTCCTGGATGATCTGTCCATTGAGGTCAAGTAGGGTATTAACGTCCCCTACTATTATTGTGTTACTATCTATTTCTCCCTTTAGGTCTGTTAATATTTGCTTTATATATTTTGGTGCTCCCATGCTGGGAGCATAAATATTTACAAATGTTATGTCTTCTTGTTGGATTAATCCCTTTATCATTTTGTAATGCACTTATCTCTTATTACAGTCTTTGTTTTAAAGTCTATTTTGTCTGATATAAGTATCACTACTCCAGCTTTCTTTTGGTTTCCTTTTGCATGGAATATCTTTTTCCATCTCTTCATTTTCAGTCTGTGTGTGCCCATAGATAATTCATCTACTATTTCAAAATAACACACAGGCACAGACTTAGAAGACAGAGTTGGTGGTTAGTGATATGATCTGAGGCACCCTGTGAGGAACTCCTTAGTATTAGTATTTAAATCTCTCCCCTGCTAACAAACTTCTATTATTCAAGATGGAATCTTCATCTTCTCGTATCAGAAAAAAACTAGCCGTTTGTCAAAATTTGTGCTTGCCCTTCAGAGAATTTGAGTCATCACTGGAAGCAGCTACCCAGACAAAGACTATATTTCCCCTTTCCTCCTGCACCTGGCATGGCCTTGCTTCTCATGTGAACTGGTGGAATGTGAGCAGAAGTGATGTGTGGCATTTTCACATCATGATTTAAGAAGTAGGTGCACTTTATCATCTTTCTCCTTCCACCAGATGAATTCATTTGAAGATGAGGCCTTAGGAGAAGACTGAACCACAAGATTGAAGGAGACTGGATCCTTGAATTACAACATGGAGGAAAGGGATCCACCAACTGGGAACACTTACTGTAGGTGGTCAAATGAATGAGAAATAAACCTCTATTATGTTTATGCCATATACTCTGGGGTCTGTTGTTTATTGCCCCTAACATTACCCTAATTAACATAGGAATTGGCACTTTAAAGGAGGTGCTATAACAAAAACCTAAAGAAAGTATATTTGGCTGAACATGTGGGCAGCAGATAGCAAAGAAACAGATGTTCAGTACTGGAAAGATGGACACCCACGTTATGCATTGGCCAAGCGTTTTTAAAACTATGTCTATGATAACTTCCAAAGCAGAATCCATTACTGCCAGGCACCCGTGACCGCTATACATTCCTGATTCTTCTCTTTTTTTTTTTTAACATCTTTATTGGAGGATAATTGCTTTACAATGGTGTGTTAGTTTCTGCTTTATAACAAAGTGAGTCAGTTAACTTCTCTTTCTTAATAGGAGTTTTTATTATGATTATCTTGTCTGTGTTTTACCATCATATAATGAGAAGTACAGATAACTTCTCTATAGGTTTATTACCATGTGAGAAGAGCTTTAGATGGGAAGATTTCATGCCACCCAAAGATGCTGGACTTCGAGTGGTTTACTGGGACTGGATTGGACTGTACTTGTTCTTGGAGTCAGAAAAGATGGGTGTGCATGAATATTTGGCGGAAAGAACGGCAGACCAAGAAGGACCAAAATATCCACTCCCTCTTCCATATCCTACCCTGAATCTCATCTAACCTAAGATTTCACTGGTCGTCAAATACCCAAATTTACGTACCGCTAAGATATAAAAAACGCTTCCAACTAAATATGAATTTACACTGAATACTTGTTCTTGATTGAACACTGCACTCCTATCAAAGAGATGTTCAAGTGTGAAATAAATGTGTAGATTAGGAGTGATGAAAAATAATATTTTTGAGAACTGACTGTCCTATTTGAGACAATATTTCCTAATCTTCTTTGCATCCTGCTGTTGCCTTGAGACTAGTTCTCACCAATAAAGTATGAGTGGGAGTGAGGTATGTCACTCTGGGCCAGACTCTTTAAGATGTGGGTACCTCATCTGTACCCTTTTCCCTTCCATAGCTGAAAGCAGATGACAGTGGGATCTAGGAGAAGGCAAAGTCAAAAGGTGGGTGGCAGGAGGGTGGGGGAGGCTGGTTTCTTGAATCAAACGGGAGAAAGCCACCACCCATCAGGAACACCCATACCGGCTTGGGCTGTGAGAGAGAAATAAGCTACAATTTTGTTTAAGGTACATATTTTCTGCTTTTGTTTGTTACTGCCATTAATATACTTCTAATTAACACACTCTTTTACCTGGGTTGTTGTAAGGATTAAAGAAATTATTATATGTAAAGCTCTTAGAAGAGTGTCTGGCATATAAAAAGCGCTAAATGGATGTCAACTATTATTATTATTTAGAATGCTCTTTAAAAATGCAAGTAGCCTTGGAGGGGTGATCAACTTTTATCTTTGGAAGTTAGTAAGTTGTACTAGAAAACTACTTGAGTCAATTAATCCAAGCTCTGTCACTTTAGAGATAAGTAAATGAAGTCACTGAGAAGATGAATGGCTTGCTCTGAAGTCATTTTAATAGTCGTAAGTACTTTTGTATGAATTAGTTGTGTTTCAGCCAAGAAAGAGCAGGCTGAAATTGGAATGAGACGGTGGGTGGGGAGTAAGAGTGCAGATGCTTTTGGAGTTGGGTTATTACTTGTGAGGAAAAGCCTGGGATTGAGGCTTTTGGCAGCCAAAGCAAGGAATAGTGGGCTGCTTGGTGACCAGGTTGGAAGAGTCAAGGAAGATCTACACAGTAACATTTTTCATCTCATTACTACATATAATGATGCATCCAAAGTTGCTTAGTAAAACATAATAAATGTATTTGGGGTCCATTTTAGCACAAAGTCCCTTTCTTTGGAAATGACCCCCCAGAAAAGCCTCTGTGGAAGAGGTGGCACCTAGGTGGCCATGTTGATGCAATGTGTCCTGGTTCCTCTTCTTCCATGGCAGATTGGAACAGGGCTGTATGTACACCTCACCCAAGCTGAGACAATCAGCAGCTTCTCTGGAACCAATGTGGAATTGGCTCTCTGAGGGTCTGTGTTAGCTGAGGGGAGCCTATCTGTTATGTAGCGTCATGCTTGGGGTTAGTTTTATGACCTACAAAAAGCCATGTGCAGGCGAATATCACAGAAAAGCAGAAATATTGAGTAAGTGAAGGGATCTGGTCTGGTCTGCAAAGATAAGAATGGGGGCAGATATTCAGAAAAAAAGCAAAGAAGAGCAGCCGTGGGGCTCCAGGATTTACAGAGCATGACTCCCAGGCTGACAGTTTACCAGTTCTCATCCTCAGCTCCCATGAGCTGGAATGAGTGGTGTTTACATGAATTCTCTGTCCTTGAGAATAAACCCACTTAAAAAAAATCTGAGCTGAGTTGGTTTCTGTTCTTTCAGTCAAGGAAATTGGTAATAACATAGTCAATAACTAAATCAATTAAAAATCTCCTAACCATACTTGATTACTTATTGTCAAGTAACAACAATAAAAGTTCACCTCTGCCCAGAAGGAAGGGTTATAAAAGCCACTGCTACTACAACAACTGTGTCCTCCAAGTTCTACTTCTAAGGGTCTAGATTTGATGCTCTTCTGAACAGTCTCCTAGAGATCATCGTAGTAATGATTTGAGTTGATGGGATCAAAATTTTCATATTTCTACCACAACAGATCAAATAAATCAAATTTTTAGATGTTAATCTACTCAGAATTTTTGGAAGGCAGGGGATTTTTCTTCTTAACAATAATAGTACATTTTCATTGTAGAAGATTTTGATACTGTAAATAGGTCAAAAAATTCTAAAAATCACAGTTTTACCATGAATAGACAACCATCAGTAATTTTCAGGATGAAACATGAAAATGTAATCATATCAGTATCTTGAATTATCCTCAAGAATTCATGTTATTTTACTGGTTACATTTTTTCATGTGTTCATAGACTTTTTTTCCAAAGAGCTCCCCAAGGATCAGAATTTGAATCACTGGGAAGTACTTTTGGCATCAGACTTCTTTATTTTTTCTGATGAACAATAAATGCATTTACTTTATTCAGTTCCTTTGTTCTTTAGGAAATGAAAAGAAATCATCTAATTGAGATATCCTGTGTGTCACAGAGGCAAGGAGATTTAAACCATGTCCCTAGGCCTTTATATTCACTCACCTGCTTTTTATCAACAATTTAATGGAAGTGTGTTTTTTACTTCCTAGCTGTCCACTTGTGTTTCCTGTAAAAACACCAAATCTAAAATGACTTCAATTCCAGAAGGGTCTGCCTGGCAGCTCTAGAATCATGATCTTTTTCTCCTTATTTGGGGGTTTCATTGGGCTCCCCTCTGTTCACTTTCTAATATCAGATATTTTATTTTATTCCCTCCTTGGGCTAACATTCATTATCTTTGCTCCTCTTGTTTTTCCTTGCTAGATTTAATTGACCCTCTCGTTTTATTTATCATATTTAAAAATGAATTATCCTGATCCCATGTTACTTATTTCTCACACCAAGGATTTATCGTCTTAGTAAAACCCTGGTCTTTTAACAATCAGAGTAGGAATATAGCTAAGAGTTTTAGAGGTGTTTTGCTTTCTTTCACACATACGATTTTTGCCAGTAGCCAAATTTATCTCTATTTTCCACTAATAAAGGAGATATTGTTGAAATGCTAAATTTTCTAAAATCTGGTAACTCTCCACTATGGTTTTGAGTTCTTTCCACTTTTTTAATTCCAAACTTTCTTGCAGGGGCTATTTTAGGAGGAAACCATTCTCTTGATTCACCACCAAGGGCCTGTGTTCCCATTCTGCTTAATCATTATCATCTTTTATAACCAGAGAACATTCATACTTTACTTGTTATGTGAAGATTTAGCTAAAGTTTTCTTGGGGGGACTGGAGGACTATCTACTTAATCTGATTACCCCTGAATGGCAAGTATCATCACTGAATTTCAGAACTTTCAGTTACTCTCAGCATCTGGAAAAGGTGGAATATACAAAAGTCCTTCAATATTCATATTCATTAGGTTAACAAATATTTATGGAATTTGTACTATGTGTTGGGCACTGTTCACCCATGAAGAGGATGCACATGACCCCTGCTCTCAAGGACATCATGGTCTAGGAGGGAACATAAACACGTATTGCAATACATGGTGTCAGCACCTGTGACTGGGGTAAGCACAGTGTTAGAGAACAGACCAGGTGGGCAATGACAGAGAGAGGATACGTGAGCTGAGACTTGAAGGACGAGGAGAGGTGAGCAGAGAGACTATTTTAGAAAGAGAAAAGAGCTGAAAAAAAAAATTAGAGGCATGAGAAGGGACACTGGGGAACTCCAAGAACTTGATGTAACTGGTGACGGTGTGTGTGCCTTGGGGGTGTGGATGGTATTGGGAAAGGGGGGGAAGATGTGATCAGATTATGAATGGCTTGTGTGCCATGCTTGTGTAACATGAAAGGTACACGTTAGCCTGGAGAAGCTGAGTCCCTGAAGACTTTTAGACAGACATACAATGATCAGAATTGTAATTTAAAAGGAGTGCTCTACCGCAGAGCACAGGGAGATCAGCTCGGTGCTTTGTGACCACCTAGAGAGGTGGGATAGGGAGGGTGGGAGGGAGCCGCAAGAGGGAGGGGATATGGGAACAAATGTATATGTATAGCTGATTCACCTTGTTATAAAGCAGAAACTAACACATCATTGTAAAGCAATTATACTCCAATAAAGATGTTAAAAAAGTATAAATAAATAAAAGGAGTGCTCTAGCAGTGGGGGCCACTGACAGGGCTCAGAAGATCCTCTTTCACATGTATAGAGTGTTTCTCTCAAGAGCTGAGCCTAGCGTCTGTGAAGGTCAGAGGGGTTGGGGCTATCAACCAACACCAGAACATTTACCCCTTTTTCTCCTTTCCTTCTTTTTCTTCCTCTTTTCTCTCCTTCCTCCTACCCCTTCAGCCTCCTTCTCTCAAACATTCTCTTAAGAAGCTCTTAAAACTTAAACAGTTCATGGGCCGTCTTTAAAGAATATCAGTGAAAACTTTCCAATTTAGTTGTAAATGTCTTCTGTCTTTTTCTCTGTGGTCAATGCTAAATTACTTACTGGCCGAATTTCCTTTCGTGGACGCTCAGATCTCCCGCTTTCCCTTTGCAAAAACCTGTAATTCTCCATCACAATCCATCATCACCTTCAACGTGGTGGGGGGGAGGGGCAACAGAGATTCAAGGAAATTGATTTTACTGTTGACTTGTGGTTCTTGGAGAGAGTTTATTAGTAGAATATGAAAGCTTCTGGTGACTTTTAATGTTGTTCATAATGTTTTTTAAACTGTAGGTTGTGACCCATGTGTAGGTCATGAAATCAATTTAATGGGTCATAACCTGCATTTTAGAAAAAGAAACAGGACCTAATCTAACAGAATAGAAAATATCAGAGTGCCTTGAATATACTAAGGGTCAATACTGTTTTATGAAACTTTTGTTTCACTTATAGGCATACATGTTTATTCATATAGATAATATAAAATATGTCATCAAAAAAGATTAAATTTTAAAAATAAAAAACCATCATAAAAGTTTGAAAAACACTGCCCAACATCAACTTTTTTTTTTCCACTCTGAAGATCAAAAAAATTGAGAACCATAGAAGGTGACTGGTCCAAGTCCAAGAATCAGTGGCAAATGCAAAATCTGAACTCAGGTCTCCTAACAGTCAGATGTTCTTTGAACAAAAGTTGATTAATTGCCTAACATAAGGACGGGAGAGCATGGATTTCATTTACTTGATTTATCCTTGAGACCACATTGTGAAATGATCAAATGTCATAATGCTTCGTTAGCTTAGTATTTATGAGAAAACACATCATGTTGCTCTTTTACTTTGCATCATAGATTGAGCACTCAACTTTGACAGATTGTCAGTTTGTGCCTTTATTATTCTTAAAAATTTTTTTTGTGGACGACTTTGATACATATTCATATTTATGTTTTGAATAAAGATAATCTAGTTCTTTCTGTTTTTCAGCTGAATGGCCGAATGATTATTTTGGTACTTTCTTTCATAGTCCTTAACCATCTTGAAAAACAAACATTCCAGAATATTTAGACGTGTTTCTCCTGAAATCAGGGAAATATTAGGTGCACCTCGGGACTCCTCCAGCCTTATAGTTCTATTGCTTTTACCTTTGTGATCAGTCTTTATGGATTTCCTCTTCCTTTTTCCAAGAAATTAAACTTTTCTTTTTTCTTTGCACAGTATTTGACTTAATTTCAGGGAGGCATTGAGGCACAGCAAAGAATACAGGGTAGGGAATTGGAGAGACCCGAGTCCCACTCCTTTTTGTCACCTAACTGACTGTTTGAACTTCATCAGGTCCCATAACATTTGGGGGCCTTGATTTCTTCATCTGAAAAATAGGAAGTGTGTCTAGATTATCTGTAATCAATTAGTGTTTCCTAATCACGTGGAGGTTACGGATTCATTTCCAAATATGAGAGAAACCATTGCCTAGAAATTTGCACTTGAATATAGAGAAACGTGTTTTTGTGTAAAATTGTGTAGAATTCCTGGATTTTTGTAACCCATTCATAGGTTCACAGTTTCAAAAACCTTCTTTACATAACTTCTTCTATGTCATACAATGTACCAGATTCTCTACATTTCCTTTCTTGAACTTCCTAAGGAATTGCTGATTCTGCTTCCTTCCTGCTTCCTCAATGATGTTCCCCATAGTTCAGAGACTCCTAGAGCTGGAAAGAATTTTGAGCAAAAGCTAGATCTTCCATCTCATTGCCTTCCTGTCTATTACCTTCACTTATCAGTACTTCTCATTGGTCCAATTAGTAACTCAAATAGTGTTTTTACTTGGAATAATGACATGGACAATAGCCCCTTAAAATCCATTTCGCATGTAAGGACCCTTTATTCATTCATTCTACAATATTTACTGAGCATCTCCTTGGGTCAGGCACTGTGTTCCATGTTGAGGATATAATGGTGGATAAGATAGACACTGCCCTTTCCTCAAGAGGCTTACTGGAGAGACTGACAAAAAAGAAGTTACCAAAGAGTTTAATAAGATTGCTTCAAGCTCAATGAAATGGATGGATTTTGAGGCCAGAATGCCAGAGCCTGAATCCCATGTTTATTCCTTACTGTCTGTATATATCAGCTACTTCCTGTGAACTACTTCAGATACCCTGGCCTCACTCATCTCCAGGGTCTTTGGCTATGAGGGGAAAACCCTTTTTTCCCCCTCTACCTTCCTAGGTTCACTGGCTGGGCTCTCCAATTAAACTAATAAGAAACCATTTAGAAAGAGAGAAGAAACAAAAAAACCAAACAAACAGATACAGTTATATACATAGACATAGAGATTTACAAGGAAAAGAAAAACTCAAGGAGACAGTCAGATTGAGGCTTATATACCATCTTCGGCTAAACAAAAGACAAGAGTTTGGGCTTCTGGGTGGAGGAGGCAGGTTAAGGAAAGGGGAGGGAGGAACCATAGGTAAATAAGGGTTGTCTCACCATGCAGATAAGTCTCTTGGGCGATAAGCGTTGTCTCCGGTGTAGCTCTTTCTCTGGAAAGAGACACAAGTAGAAAGTGCCTTTTTATTTTTTATTTATTTTTGTGGTACGCGGGCCTCTCCCTGTTGTGGCCTCTCCCGCTGCGGAGCACAGGCTCCGGACGCGCAGGCTCAGCGGCCACGGCTCACAGGCCCAGCCGCTCCGCGGCGCGTGGGATCTTCCCGGACCGGGGCACGAACCCGCGTCCCCTGCATCGGCAGGCGGACTCTCAACCACTGCGCCACCAGGGAAGCCCAAAAGTGCCTTTTCAAATGTAAGTTTCCTGCACAAAAGGGGAAATTGTGCTCTATTTCTGGGCAGTTGGGGGGGTGAAGAGCTTTTCCTGCAACTGCCCGTTCTCAATCGCCTTTAGCTCAAAATAATTCATATGCCAAAGAGGCACATTTTGGTGCCCTTCATTCTGTACTCTGAAAATTCTTCCCCCACCCCAGGAAAAGGCATTTCTGTTAAAACAAAACAAAACAAACAAAAACCCAAAGGTTCATGGGTGGAGCAAATTATAAACCCAGTTTTGAGGACCAGAGGAAAAGTCACTCAGAAAGGTTTCTAGGGGCTTCCCTGGTGGCGCAGTGGTTGACAGCCTGCCTGCTGATGCAGGGGACACGGATTCGTGCCCCGGTCCGGGAAGATCCCACATGCCGCGGAGCGGCTGGGCCCGTGAGCCATGTCCGCTGAGTCTGCGCGTCCGGAGCCTGTGCTTCGCAACGGGAGAGGCCACAGCAGTGAGAGGCCCGCCTACCGCAAAAAAAAAAAAAAAAAAAGAAAGAAAAGGTTTCTAGATGTTGGACTCAAAGCATCTTTAGATGGTGGCAGAGGATGGCTGTGACAATCTAACTTCCAATTTCCTGATTTGCAGTTTGAATGTCTTTGGTGATGGCATGTATATCAGTGTCACAGTCATGGTTATTCTTCAGAGCAAAGCGTGGAAGCATCTGGCATTAGTTTGTAGAGCCCTTTTACATAGTCCTAATGAGGACAGGGCAGTGAGGTTTTAGTTCTCCGTAGTGCCAAGTCAGAAAGGTGAGAGAAAAACTAGAAATGTTAATTACTGACAAAATGTACAAAACAACCCACAAGGATGTGTTGTTTATTTTTAACTGAAACATAACTTCTCTCTCTCTAATCACTACAATTTCTATCAAAGGTAATCAAAGTAAGACTAATTTGCAAAAAAATCGAGTCTCATTGAACTTGGCCTGATTATTTACATAAGTGCGGCAAGAATAAGTAACTGACCATTTAGGCTCTTATAAGTCTGCTTTGCTGGAATTTTAAATAAGGGAACTCAGATTAGATTTTTAAAAGCCTCCTGAGGGTAGGAAGCCAAGCCAAGAACTTACCATCAGTCTTCATCGGCAGTACCTGTAGATTTGGGTGAATTCCTCCTTTCTCAAGGTTCCCAATGTATTTTAAGGCTCCTGGGCCTGCCAGGAAGCAATTTTTCTTACCTGTAAGACCAGGAAGCCTGTAAGGCAGGTATCAGATGGGTATTCCAAGAGGGCTTTATAAGCATTGGCTCTATACAGTGAACCTTAGTTCTCAAATACGCCATTCCAGTCAAAGCCTTGGTAATATAACCAATGTTTCAAACTGTGTCCTGTTAACAAGGACAACAGATTCTTTTTTTTTTTGCCCCTTGGCATGTGGGATCTTAGTTCCCCTACCAGGGATCAAATCTGTGCCCCCTGCAGTGGAAGCACAGAGTCCTAACCACTGGACAGCCAGGGAATTCCCAGGACAACAGATTCTTATTGAACATATGCAAATAATTATATTACCATGAAAACAAGAATATTCAATAAAAGCTTCCAAATTCTAGAGGGATCAGGTAGGGAGAAAAAGTAAATATTTCATCTTTATTCACAAAAGTATATTTTAACATATTTCTGTAAGTTATAGATAGCTTAAAAGAAAAAAGGATTCCTTAAATCTGAAAAATGAAACATTAAAGAACCAGCGATGTTTCAAACAAAAAGGCCAGAAAAATTATAATCATCCTTATCAGTTCATTCAGTCCCATGAAATTAATTCTTGTTTTACCTGATTTAGGGTTAGCAATTTTATAAATTCATCAGGTTCTTTGTTGGACTGCACCCCACAGGCCTACAAGAACTGCACTTGCCCAGCTTTAAGACCAAAGAAAGAGGACTTCCCCGGTGGCGCAGTGGTTAAGAATCTGCCTGCCAATGCAGGGGACATGGGTTTGAGCCCTGGTCCGGGAAGATCCCACATGTCGTGGAGCAACTAAGCCCATGTGCCACAACTACTGAGCCTGCTCTCTAGAGCCTCCGAGCCACAAGTACTGAGCCTGAGTGCCACAATGACTGAATCCCACGTGCCTAGGGCCCGTGCTCCACAACAAGAGAAGCCACCATAATGAGAAGCCCAGGCACCGCAATGAAGAGTAGTCCCTGCTCGCTGCAACTAGAGAAAGCCCGCACGCAGCAACGAAGACCCAACGCAGCCAAAAATAAATGAATAAAATAAATAAAAGACCGAAGAAAGAGCCCAGTATCAGCGACAGAGACATCAATGGTTGAATGGATGGGGGAGTTTACACATCTGAAGAAGGGTCCTGGAGTGACACCCCACTGTGTGTGGTGGAAGGCGGGCAGGACATGGCAGCAATCTTCACTCCTGGCGGGGAAGGAGAGACTGCCACTTATAGGAGAAACTGACTTCAGGTTGGCTCATGATTTACCAGCCGAGGGGCACGCCCTTCACTGCCCCTTTGATAAGGACAGTCCTAGCTGGGGCCTGGGACAAGTATGTAGGAAGGTCAGTTATGTGTGTAGGGTGTAGGTGAAGCAGGCACTGGTCGGGCAGGGGATGTACAGAGAGCAAGAGAGCAGCCATCTTGAGTGGCCTGACCATACATTCTCCATTTGAGTTTTTGGAATTTTTACCCAGCCCAGTGGCATTTTTATGTTGTCAGAAACCTGTACTCCAGAGTACTTGTCAGAGTCTTTTCTGTGAATCTCCTTGACGTGAAGCATTTTCCCCTGTACTTGATTGCTACAACATTTCAGGAAGAATAAGTGTAATAAAACATTAACTGTGTGTGAATGACAGATTTCAAAATGGCCCTGGTTAAAATTCTGATGAGAGTTCATTATGGCACACTTGACAAATCTGGTTATTTCTACGACATACAACATTTTATAATAACTGGAATTATGACTGAAAACTTTAAATAAGGACAAATTATGGATAGCAAAGATACTGACAAATTTCTAGGAACTTTATACAATTTCTGAAACAGTTATATGAAGAACATGTATCCATACAAATATAGCCTAAAGAAGGTTCAGAATCACTTCTCATCTGACAATGTTTCCCATGCAATTTCCAATAAACCTAATTAGTTTAACATCTCTATTTTACCAAGTGAGAGAACAAATTCTGTGAGATTTTTCAGGTGCCTTCTGGAAATCTCAAAGTTATCTTGAGGTAAAAGAGGACACCATTTAGAATTTTATTGGGGGAAATTTGTCGAAAATATCAAAAGGTTTGAACATCTGATTAAATAGGATCACAGGTCACTATGAAACAATACTTGGTTATCTCTTTAACCAAAGTGACAATAAAAGATTTCAAAGGCAAATACAGAAGGTCACATGACTATAAAAAAAACAAACTTAGCACTTTCAATATTAAGAAGTTTGTTTTCTTAAGTAATCAAAAACATAATAAAGGGCTTCCCTGGTGGCGCAGTGGTTGAGAGTCCGCCTGCCGATGCAGGGGACACGGGTTCGTGCCCCGGTCCGGGAAGATCCCACGTGCCGCGGAGCGGCTGGGCCCGTGAGCCATGGCCGCTGAGCCTGCGCGTCCGGAGCCTGTGCTACACAATGGGAGAGGCCTGCGTACAGCAAAAAAAAACCACAACATAATAAAGACAACACAAAGCACAGGAAGTTATTCTAAGACACAGAATCTTTGTTTTCTAGGCAGATTACTCAACAGGTAAAGAAAAACTTTTTACGATATCATATTAAGAACAGACCATTAATCTAAACTCCAGTTCTGTATCAGTACACTATTTATATCAAAATTCATTTTAAAACCTAATGATAGGGGCTTCCCTGGTGGCGCAGTGGTTGCGAGTCCGCCTGCCGATGCAGGGGACGCAGGTTCGTGCCCCGGTCCGGGAAGATCCCACGTGCCGCGGAGCGGCTGGGCCCGTGAGCCATGGCCGCTGAGCCTGCGCGTCCGGAGCCTGTGCTCCGCAACGGGAGAGGCCACAATAGTAAGAGGCCCGCGTAACGCAAAAAAAAAGAAAAAAAAAAAAGAAGCATCCCCAAAGAGGCTGAAAAAGATGCAGAGACAACCCCCCCCCTTCCCTCTGCACCCAGGATCAAGAGTCACTCCCAAAGACAGCTTAAGAAATCAAAGACCTTCACTGTCACAAGCAGTAAGGAAACTCTGGTCCCCCACAAAAGTGTGACACCTTCAGTCACAGACCTGCTAACCTGTCCCAGTGAATAGGCTATACTGGGATGAGACTTTTCCCTGAATGAACAAGGAAATGAAATTATGGACTGAGACCTCTCATTGATACAAACTCCCATGAGAGCTGGTATGGTCAGATGGACAATGTTACTTATGTGCTTTTGTGTGTCGGGTTTCCCAGCCTGACAGGTGCCACCAGATGCAGATCTGACAACCTGCACGTCCCCTCCCCACAAGCTGTCGAGACCAAGAAGAGTATCCTCTGACTGGGTGCAAGCCAAGCACTCAAGACCCAAAACGAAATGGAAAGACAATCTTATATGATTTTCCTCCTCGTGACACACAATGCAAGAGACAGAAACAGAGGAAAACAATGACTTTTCCTGGGAGGCTAAGGATCAGTAAACAATGAGTATTCCGAACCAAATTTATAAGAGTCATAATCCAAAGAACTAATTCTTACAACTGCTTTTCTTCTCGATTTGGAAAGAGAAAACAAAGACACTGGACCACCCTCATTCAATTAGACGGCGCAGACAGAAATCAGGGAGGGTAACTCTGGTAAGAAATTTTACCTTTTGCCAGCTTCATCAGAGGGCCCAGACCTCAGCTTCAGCCTCTGTGCAAGTGGGGTTTCCCAGGCATCCCTCTGTGGTAGAGGGAGGAAAATTGTAGAGGAGGAAAAGCGTTCTTCCTTCTATTATCCTAGGTTCACGGGTGGACCTCTGAATCAAACTGATAAGAAATAGATTAGCATGGAAAAAAAAACAGATTTAAACACATACCTACATATGCAGGCGAGTTCAAAAAGAAATGAAAACTCAAGGAGAGGGCCTTATGATTGAGGCTTTTATACCATCTTCGGCAAAGCAAAGGAAAAGGGGTGTGAGGCTTCTGGGCAGGGGAAACAAGTGCTGGGAAGGTGAGGGGAAGAAATGTCTGGTAAATAAGGGTTGTCTTGTTATGTAGATGAGTTTTCCCTGGAGGTAGCTCTCTTCCTGATAAGAGACACCTTTACAAATGAAAATTTCCTTTACACGTGGAAATTTCCTTTGCCAAAGAGGTGTATTTTGGGGTGCAATATTCTGGTACCCGTCACGTCACGTACTTGTTTTGCTCTAGCCAGCCATGTGGCAGGAGCTCTGCCTGGGCCGTGATAGACTCCAGGTAGACCAGTCTGATAGCACCAGGCACCAGTCATCTCGGGACCAGGTGCTTTCCTGTTGGTGCTAAGACTAGCTTGTGGGCATGAGTGCAACTGAGCTCATTAATGCTCCATATTGTAAACCTCCGGCCAAAGAGATGGAGGTGCCCGTGAACATGTTCCTCCCCGCTTCCCCTGGGGTGGAGTCCAGACACACGTTCATTCATACGGCTTCTCAGAGGTGGTTAGGCACGATCAAGCCGTCAGTCGGACGTGACAGCACGCAGTGGCCCCGTCACTTTGTACTCACCATCTCTCCTAACCTGACTCACTCCTACTTCCTGCGATTGCCCTCCCTGATTAAGTCGTGGTACAAATGCGTTGACTGCAGCCTCTGCTTTCTGGGAAAACATAAAGGCCTTTTGAAAAAAGTACCTCTCAGTGCCTCAGCTTCCTCATTTGATAAATATAAATTATAATAATAGTACCTGCCTCATAGGCTTGACTATAAAGCAAATTACTATATGTAATGCTCTTAGTGGAGGGCCAGTATGTGTTGCAGATGCGCCAACTTTATTATTATAATTTATTCCAAGTGCAACGGGGTGTCACTGAGGGATTTTAAGGAGACTGTCGTGGTCTGATTGACATTTTAGTATCAAGTTCTCTCTGGTACCTATGTGGGAAATAGATTAGAGAGAGACAGAGATAAAAGTGGAGAAACATTTAGGAGGCTGTTGAAATGGTAATGCGGAGAGATTTTAGTAATCTATTCGAGAGAATAGAGTACTAGCAGTGGAAACCAGTAGAAGTGCACAGAGCCAGGGAACGCTTTGGAAACAGTACCTACAGAACTCAAAAAAATAGACTGGATGGGGCAGTGAGCAAAAAAGAAGAACAACTCAAAAATGTATTGCTTTTCATAGCATGTGCATGATACATCCAGCCCTTTTTCTCAAGATACGAAGTCAATTCCTCCCCCAGCCCTAGAGCGCGGATTTAATGTTCTCTTTTCACCTGGACTGTCTTTGCTGAAGCTCTTGCTTGCTCCTCAGTCACACGTGCTACGACTTAACGACTTAACGAATTGTCATTGTCCGCCAGCCAGTTTTCAGCCGCCACGCCCTCCTGTGGCCCCAGCGATGGGAACTTTTACAAGAGCAAAATGCAAGTCTTGTGCTACTGCAAATCCTTGCCTCCTCCCAACTCCTCACCCTTTGTCCCCTTCTAGCAAGCTTGCCAGGTGGGCCCATCACCTACCCTGCTGTTTTTGCACCCAGAGCTTCAATGTACTCTTGGAGCGCCATTTTCATTTTAATTGGCTGTTTTCTTTCTCCATCTTTACTCATTAAATCCTAACTCTCTCACCTAACAGAAGCAGAAGAGAAGCAGAAACATGATCCTTGACTTCTCAAACCAACACCACTCACCCCTACTCACCATCGTCGCGGTAGAAGCCAGTCGGCCCCGCCAGCTGTCCAGGCCGAAACCTTTAGAGTCTTTCTGTACGCTTGTCTTCCTCTTACACCACTTCCAATTCGCCAGCAAATCCCGTTGGCCTTACCTTCCAAACGGATTCCAAGTTCAACCACTTCTGACCAACACTGCTTCCACCCTGATCCAAGCCACTGTATCTCTCCTCTTGATTATCTCGGTAGTTTTCCACTGGTCCCTGTGATCCTCTTTGTTGTCCTGTAATCTATTCTCAAGACAGCGGCCTGGGTGATCCTGTTAGAACATTCAGATCACGTTACTCTTCTGCTCAGCACCTTTCAGTGGCTTATCGCTCCATGCAAAGTAAAATTCAGTGTCTTTCACGGCCCCCAATATGTCGCCCACCTCCCTCTGACCCGCCCCTTTACTCACTCGTCCCCTCCCCCCATTCACGCCACTACGACCTCCCTGACCACCTTGCTGTCTCTCAAGCCTACCAGGCCTGCTCCCAACGCGGGATCTTTCATTCACTGTTCCATGCGAGGAGCATGTGATTCCCCCAGATCTCCACACGGATGCTTCCCTGCCCTCCTGCAGGCCTTTGCTCAGACGCCACCTTCTCAGCGAGTCTTCCTGACCTTCCTCCCTCCCCAACAACCATGGCCCTCACTGTTTCCCTTCCCTGTGTTACTTTTCTCCACGACACACGCTATCATACTATGTATATTAACCCCAGCTATAAAGCACTTGGCTCCCAGACTCTGTTCTCAGTTCTTTTTCTTTTTTTCTTTTTTTTTTTTTTTTGCGGTACGTGGACCTCTCGCTCTCGCGGCCTCTCGCGTTGCGGAGCACAGGCTCCGGACGCGCAGGCGCAGCGGCCATGGCTCACGGGCCCAGCCGCTCCGCGGCACGTGGGATCTTCCCGGACCGGGGCACGAACCCCCCGTGTCCCCTGCGTCGGCGGGCGGACTTGTTCTCAGTTCTTAACCAGCTAAAGTTCTTGTGTGGAGGGGCGGAGTGGAGGTAGAAGGAGTTTGGAAGCGACCTCCTCCTTATAATTGGGGTTTTTCTCAGTTCATTGTCTATCGATTGTGTATACAGTTTGTTTCCTTATCTTTATATTATCAACTGAAAAGTATTATTCTACGTTAATGTCACAATAATGGGACCCCAAATTTTACACAAGGGAATTTTTGCAGCCCTCCTTTGTTTTCACTAGTTTGCTTATCATCTATCCTGCTTGTGAGGACAGGAATTTTTACCTGTTCTTTTCACAGTGTATCTCCAGCACTTAGAACACTCCTGGCACCTAGTATGCCATTAATAAACATGTGGGGGCTTCCCTGGTGGCACAGTGGTTGGGAGTCCGCCTGCCGATGCAGGGGACGCGGGTTCGTGCCCCGGTTCCGGAGGATCCCACGTGCCGCCGAGCGGCTGGGCCCGTGAGCCATGGCCGCTGAGCCTGCACGTCCGGGGCCTGTGCTCCGCAACGGGAGAGGCCACAGCGGTGAGAGCCCCGCGTACCGCAAAAGGAAAAATAAATAAATAAATAAACATGTGAATTCGTGTTGAGTTAGTGAATGGCTCATCCTATCCACACATATGCTGTACGTGACTCACCTGCTTTCAGAGACTAATAGAAACCATTGCTTAATCATAATGTTTTCAAGACCATAACCTAAAATTCATGATACCTTACATTTATATAGCACTTCGCAGACCGTAAAATACTTTCACATACTTGATCTCATTTAATCCTCACAACAACTTTATATTCTGATTTTTCACAGGAAGTCGCCCCTGACAAAGAGTGTTTTGTTCAAGGTCACAGGAAACGGAATCATAGAGAGACTGAGTGATGTGCTCCAAGTCCACACTAGAGAATGGAGATCTGAACTCCTGTTGTCTTGACCACAAATCAGATGCAACTTTGACTCCGGTATCTCAGTTCTTTGGTCCCGTGTCGGGTCAGTTGCCTACATGTTCTTCGACTCTGTATCAGCAACATCTGCCTACTCTCCTCAGCAAACCGGGCTCAGGACTCCCGGTCCAGCTAATCAGGTTTGCTTCGGTTTTTACTAACTGTGCTAACCCAGCAAAACCAGGGACGGCTGACTGGCTGGCTCTGCCTGGTTGAAAAGCCAGGATTAGGGATTCTGAAAACCAATGTTCTCAACACAGCTCATCTGCAAAAACGTAGATCAAGATTCAGGCTCTAAACACCCAGAAACAAAGACTCTGTAAAACTTAGTTTATATAGGATTGCATGCAGGTAGGGACTTAGCCAAGTTCCGGTCAAACAATTTCAAAATGTCACTCCATAGCTTTAAAATTACCATGGCGGGGCTTCCCTGGTGGCGCAGTGGTTGAGAGTCCGCCTGCCGATGCAGGGGACGCGGGTTCATGCCCCGGTCCGGGAAGATCCCACATGACGCGGAGCGGCTGGGCCCGTGAGCCGTGGCCGCTGAGCCTGCGAGTCCGGAGCCTGTGCTCCGCAACGGGAGAGGCCACAACAGTGAGAGGCCCACGTACCACCAAATAAATAAATAAATAAAATAAATAAATAAAATTACCATGGCCTTTTCAAAAGAATACTTTTCTTACTTCTTCTCAACTTGAAGAAAGAAAGCCCTCTTTTTAAGCCCCATGCAGATCCTGCTATAAATGGCTGTTGAGTACCTAATAAGTGAAAGGCACAGTGCTTTTCCCTTCCTGTTCATCCATAAGCACGTTTTGCTTTCTTTGTAAACTTTCTTTGCCTTTAGTCATCCATCGCCATTCTTCTTCCCTGACGCCTTTCATAGCTCATTCCCACTCACAGAAAATTCATTACTGCTATGGGTCCACTCTGGTTTTTCTTCCCTTGTGGCTTCACTACTTCAACTATGGACTGCCTAGAGTTCAAACTCCATTTCTCTGTACTATCACAGATTGTAAATATTCAAAACCTGGTGACTTAGGGAAGGGAGAGGAGCCCCATTCATGATTTGAACCAGAGAAAGGGAGCAGATGCTATCAGATGCCCCATTTTAATGGCATACAAATAACATGACGCAGACTGGTTCGGGTGCAGTCTGCGTACATCAGAGGGGGAGATGCAGTGCTGACTTGGCTAAGGAGTTGTAAATAAAAGCTGACTTTGGTTTGGCACCTATAATTACACCCAAGCCATAGCTTGCATTTTGACTGTCTCTTAGAAAGAAAGAAGAGGAAAAGAAACAAAGAAAGGAAGGAAAGAAGGAAGGAAGGAGAGAGGAAGGAGACAGGAAGATGAATTTTGTTTTTTCATAATAGGATAGACTCAGACATTCAGTTTCCTTATGGAATTTATTTTATTTATATTTATTTATTTATTTATTTAAAGATTTAATTTTTACTTTTGGCCACGTTGGGTCTTTGTTGCTGCGCACAGGCGTTCTCTAGTTGTGGTGAGTGGGGGCTACTCTTCATTGTGGTGCACGGGCTTCTCATCGAGGTGGCTTCTCTTGTTGCAGAGCACGGGCTCTAGGCGTGCGGGCTTCAGTAATTGCAGCATGAGGGCTCAGTAGCTGTGGTGCACAGGCTTAGTTGCTCCATAGCATGTGGGATCTTCCCGGACCAGGGATTGAACCCGTGTCCCCTGCATTGGCAGGCGGATTCTTATCCACTGCACCACCACGGGAGTCCTGAAATTTATTTTAAATTGGGTCTTCTTTTGCAGAGAACATCCATGAGAATGGTAGAATAGAAAATGGTGTAATTATCTAGACTTTCATAATAACTGTCTCACAGATGCCACAGGAAGCATTAATTACAACACTGAATTAAAATTTTAAATAATTAGAGGAGAAACAATCCCTTTGGCCACATCTACATGTCATATCTAGAGCATCACAGGTGTTTGTACATAATACAAAGTACTATGTTGAGTAATGCAAGGGAGGAAAACCTTTTTTTCTCTACCCTCCTAGGTTTGCTGGCTGCCCACTCCTCCAATCAAATTGATGAGAAATAGATTAACAAGAGAACCACAAAAAACCAGATTTCATTACATATGTATGCACAAGAGTTTCCAAAGAAATGAACGCTCAAGGAAGTGGCCGGATGATTGAGGCTTATATACCATCTTAGGCTAAACAAAGGAAAAGGGGTTTTGAGCTTCTGGATGGAGGAGGCAAGTTGTAGAAAGGGGAGGGGAGGAAATGCCTGGTAAACACAGGTTATCATGTTGAGCAGATCAGAGTCTCTCAGGTGATGAGATGTCTCTGGGAGTAACTCTCTTCCTGGTATAAGACACTTCTACAAATGGAAATTTCCTTTATAAAGGTAAATTTCTGTTACAAAAGGGGAAAACTGTACGCTATTTCTGGGCAGTTGGAGGAAGTAGAGGGCTTTTCCTGCATCTGCTGATTTTCTATGGCCTTTAGCTCAAAAGAATCCATATGCCAAAGAGGCACATTTGCGAATGGCACCTTTTGGAACCCTTTAGTACTAATGGTTAACACAGAAGAAGTCCCGTCCTCAAGGAACTTTATAGCCTGAAAAGGAAAAGAATATGTAAGAAAATAGTATAGCACAAAGCAAACGTGCTTTGGTAGAGGTTTAAAGCGCTGTGGAAGCCAAGAAAAGGTAGTTTTCTGCTGTGTGAGAGGTTTTAGGTTTTATGAAGAAGGTGACATTGGAAGAATGGGTAGGATTTGTATCTGTGATAAGTGGAGAGAAAATGACAAGAAAAGAGGCAGGAAAGTTGAGAAAACATTAAGCAGTAGGTGAGTCTGTGAGTCTGTTGAAGGATATGTTAGGGGAGATGAAGGAAAAGAGAAAGCAAGTGACAAATTGTAGGGCGTTTGAGGCTGTCTGAGCAGTTTCGTTTTTATTCTGTGAGTCCTAGGGAGCCCCTGAAGGTTATGGAAGAGAAGAACCTTTTTCTAGACAGTTCTTTGACAGCAACTGGAGGATGTTTAGACTGGAGTCTGGGAGTATAGTAAGGAAACCATTATGTAACCGAGGAGCTGAGTTAGGTGAAGGAAACGGGACACATATCAAGGATGGTTAAGAGGTGGAACCCACATGATTTGGCAACTGATTAAATGCTTTCCTATGTGTTCAGGAGAAGGAGAAGCATGGGGTGAATGGCAAAGATTTACGTTGGGATTTTGTAAATGACAAAAGCCCAACCTGATTCACCTAAAAAGTAAAAAAGGGGCATTTATTTGTAAAATTCAATATTTGATTACTAACCTAATAACTTTAGGAAGGACAGCCATAGAGCCAGGTAGGGACAACTGGGTCAAGGTCTCGGCTGTCATTCTTCATCCATCTCCTCTCTTTGAAGACAGCCTTTGTTCTCTTCTACTATGAGAAGCACGTCCACGCTTGAGGATCATCACCACACCTGGCTCTTCCAGCTAAGGGACTGAAGAAGAATGGGCTCTCTCTCTGGGCCGCTTTGAACTTTTCCGGAGATGGACACGGGTGGATGGACTTGGGTCACACATCCATCTCTTGGGCCAGTCACTGGACCTGACATACGAGGCCCTGTTTTTGGCACATCCCACTAGGGAATCATGGTTGGGGGTAAGGGGAGGTATCACAGGCATGGCCATGGGGGACCCTTTGTGAGCCGTGGTGCCATCTCAGCCTTCCCAACGGGGGCACAGTGAAGAAGACAGAGAATATCAGTTGTGACTGGGGTTCTGGGCCACTATGTTTGGGAGGATGGTGACGCCTTTAAGAGACGGAGAGATGGGTTTGGGTAAAGTGATGAATTTTACGTTAGACATCTAACTTTTGAAGGCGTATCAGGCCATCTGTGTGGCATTGCATGGGAGGCCCTAAGTAATTGGGGTCTTCAGTTCTTAGGAGAAGTAGGTTTAAAAACTATAGATTTGGGAGTCATTAGCATATAGATCATAATGAAATTAATGGAGAAGATTGCTCAGGGAGGAAGTACTCAGAGAGGAGGATGGAGCGCAGAATCTAGGAAATTTCCATCATGTGAATGGAGGCCTAAAAGGATAAAACAATGTAGACTGAGAAGGAGCTACCAAATAACTATATCCAAGAGAGGGAAATGTGTAAGAAAGTGTCCAAAACTCACTGAGAGTGTTGCAGATTCCTTTTTATCTCCTTCATCAAATCAGCAATTCTCTCTGGAGTAGGTATTAGGATCGTTGCACTTTGATAGGGCACCAAGGGAGACAGAAAAGTGTAGAAGACGGATCTTTCCCTGAAGCGAAGAAAACTTGCAACCTCTCAAGAACGGGGTAAGGTAGTGGCGGGCTTTTGAGCGTGTGCTCGGGTAGGGACCAGAAGGGCTTTGGCTGGCCAGCATGCCGATAATATTTGGCCCACCTGCAACCTTTGGCATATGTGCCAGACATTGCAACAAGAGAATTAGGGGAAGAACTGAATGTGATAAGCTGTGGGAGCATTGCTTGTTAGTCGGTTGTAATAGAAAATTGTATATGGGACATAGTGCCTAATGAATAAATGTGTGATTTCAAAGGGTGATTACCTTCCTGGATCAAACAAGGAAGGCTAGGCTTAAAAGTATCATATAATACTTGTCATTATTTTAAAGAAAATAATCTCTTTAGTTTGGGCAATATTTTTTTGTTTATATTTTCTTTTTTTCCAGTTGAGTTTCTTTAGTAAATGATAACAGATTATTAAGAGGCGTCATAACATGGTGGAAGGATCACTGTATAAGAAGGTAAGACAACCTAAATGCCCATCAACAGCTGAAGAATAAAGACGATGTGGTACATATATACAATGGAATATTACTTAGCCCTTAAAAGGAACGAAATAATGCCATTTGCAGCAACATGGATGGACCTAGAGATTGTCATATTAAGCGAAGTAAGTCAGAAAGAGAAAGACAAATACCATTTGATATCATGTATGTGGAATCTAAAATACAACACAAATGAACATATCTACGAAACAAAAACAGACTCACAGATATGTAGAACAGACTGGTGGTTACCAAGGCGTGGGGGGAGGGAATGATTGGGAGTTTGGGATTAGCAGATATAAACTATTATATACAGGATGGATAAACAACAAGGTCCTACTGTATGGTGCAGGGAACTATATTCCATATCCTGTGATAAACCATAATGGAAAAGAATATGAAAAAGAATATATATATGTATAACTGAGTCACTTTGATGTACAGCAGAAATTAAACATAACATTGTAAACCAACTATACTTCAATAAAATTTAAAAAGAAAAGTAGGAAACCAGGATTTTAGTTATGACTACCACTCTCTCCTCTCCACCTCTCCTCCATCACACATACAAACCCCTATGCTCCAGGTTTGCAACCTTAGTCACTTAAGCTCTAATAAAATGAAAATGATGATACCTCACTGACCCCAAGGGCAGGGGCTGTATGGAAGATTTCTTGAGTTTCCATCTGCTGTGATTATGATCATTCATTCATGGGACACATGTGCAAGGAATACGAAGCTTAAAGGATAGGTTGCTGCCTCCAAAGCGCCTACTGTCTGGTCTGGGGGAACAGGAAACATACAATTACAATTTAACATAAAAATGCTGTAGTGGAGGCAGATGATACACACAGAGGACACAGAAGGACAAGAAGTCCCACATCAGTCCAGGGAAGTTAGGGAACTTCCTTAGGGGAAGTAACACTTGAGCTGAGCCTGAAGGGAGTTCCCATGCCAGCAAAGAGAACAGGGGTTCCAGGTGGGGAGAACTGCACATGTTTTAAAAAGGAGACATGTCCTTATGGATACCGGTGGGGGGTGGGGTGGGGAGGAAGGGTGGTACGAATTGGGAGACTGGGATCGACATATGTACACCACTGTGTATAAAATAGACAACTAATGAGTACAGCACAGGGAACTCTACTCAGTGCTCTGTGGTGACCTAAAGGGGAAGGAAATGCAAAAGAGAGGGGACATACGTATACATAGAGCTGATTCACTTTGCTGTACAGCAGAAACTAACGCAACATTGTAAAGCAACTATACTCCAATAAAAAAATCAATTAAAAAAAGAAAAGGAGACACGTCTTGAGGAAGAACTAAAAGTTGATATGAATGCGATATAACAAACAGGGTATGAAGTAGTGAAAATTGGGGGCTGGACAGGTGGTCAGATATCTCTCAAGATAATTATCGAGCACTCAGTGGTGGACGGGCAGTGTATGCTAGATGCCGGCTGATTAGGAATTACAAGATTCTAAGGACTTATTTGAGAAGGCCTCAAACCAGAGTCAGAAAGACCAGTAATAAAGCTACTGAGAGAATCCAGGGAAGACATGATAAAAGTCTATTAAAGACGATGGTTGTGGGGAAAGAGAGATATTTAGGCATTGGGATCAACCCTTAGTTTATGGAATGAGGCATAAGGAGAAGAATAAAGGATGACCTTCAACTTTCTGGCTTTGGGAAATTGGGCGGATAATGATGGCGTTCACGGAGGTGGGGGGTTGGTGGAGAAATGTCAAGTCTTGACACTCATATCTTTTATCCTGCCTTTGTTTTATGGATGCAATATCATTCCTAATATTTCTGGATTTACCGAAGTACTTTTGTTTGTTTTCTGCTCGTTTCTCAGTCTCTCACCTGCGGTAGAGTTTGGAGTCTGCAAGTTGAGAGTGTGTCTGGGTTTATTGCAGGCAGACTGACCACTTCAATGGCTGTGGTCTTGTTCTCAGGTGTCCTGGGCTGCAGCCCACTCTGCTCTGAGCATCACTTGCCCCTCTTCACCCATCTCCTCACTTCCAGAACTTTGTTGGAATCTCGACTCCTCTGCTTCTCTCCCATTCTCTTTGTTGGATGGGGCTGGGGGAGTCCACATCTTTTTTATTTCTTTACTATGATCTTAATGTAGTTTTTTGGGGGGGAAAAGATAAATGGATATGCTCAATCTACCATCTTAAACCAGAATCTCCTGCATGTGATCTTTGACATGACGTGTTTGAGGTAGCTACGGTACGTCTAGGTAGAGATTTATAGTAGGCCATCAGCTATAGCCATTAACTATGAACTTGGAATTCAGGAGACAAACCTAAATTACCGGTAAAGATCAGGAGTTACCAGTACAGCAATGACGGGTGGGGACGAGGTTGCCTAGGGAAAGCAGGCAGCGTGGGAAGAGAACAGGAATTAGCTTGATACTGGGGACCATCACTATTTAAGATAATTGTTTGTAGGATACAATATTCCTCTAGAGTTAGGGAGAGTAACGATAACTTAGAACTTCACCCTATGGCTAGGAAGGACTCACGTGGGCTCTTTGAGTTCAGGAAAGTTGCATTTAATATATAACACAGGAGTAAAAGCAATAGCAAAATGATTAGGTATAACAAAGTTGAACAGGGTGAGGACAGGAGTTCCTAAGGTGGGAGAGATAATCAAGGGTGCCATTGTTTCCAGATGATGCTATCTAAATTTTTTGGTTCTGGGACCATTCTTCTGAGTCAGCTGAATGATGGCTCCCATGATCTGCTCTAGTATTTTTTTCTTCAGCTGAGAACATGGCTCTGCTTCAAGTATCACTGTTCAGTGTGATTTGTCCCTGTACCACCAGGGAAGTCCCCAGAAGTTTTTTTAAGAGTAAAACTTAAAGTAAGTATAGTTGGCAGACAAGTCGTTGGTTAAAAAAAAAAAAATTCAACTGGACTTCCCTGGTGGCATAGTGGTTAAGAACCCGCCTGCTAATGCAGGGGACACGGGTTCAAGTCCTGGTCGGGGAAGATCCCACATGCCGCGGAGCAACTAAGACCGTGCTCCACAACTACTGAGCCTGCGCTCTAGAGTCTGCAAGCCACAACTACTGAGCTCGTGCGCCACAACTACTGAAGCCCACGTGCCTAGAGCCCGTGCTCCGCAACAAGGAAGCCACCGCAATGAGAAGCCCGCGCACCGCAACAAAGAGTAGCCCCCGCTTGTTGCAACTAGAGAAAGCCCATGTGCAGCAACAAAGACCCAACACAGCCAAAAATAAATACAAAAACAAAACAAAACAACAAAAATAGCTTATAAAAACTACAACTAATCAATGAATGATTGTTTATTGCCTTCCTCATAAATCTCAGGTTTTTTTTAAAAACCCATGATTTTTTTTTAAAGTCTCTGAAAGAGACAAGGAAAAAAATTGTTTAACATCTTTATTGGAGTATAATTGCTTTACAATGGTGTGTTGGTTTCTGCTTTATAATAAAGTGAATCAGCTATACACATACATATATCCCCATCTCTCCTCCCTCTTGGAGACAGGGAAAATTTAATTAAGTAGGGAATAAGGATGTAGGTTGGCCCAAGGGTGAGTAGAGAATTAATCTCGTATAGGGCTTTATTATTATTATTGCTAAAACTAATTAAATTTGTAATTAACATGACAGTAGTAGTGATGGGATAAGAAGAAAGCAATAGGGCCACTTCAAATGATGACGTTTTTCTAGTTTAGGGGAATTTTTAAATCTTATTTATTGAAAAAGAAACAATTGATTACTTGATCCACCCAATCAACAGATACACGCAGAATGTGCCAGGCACGGTGCTAGGTTCTGGAAACACAAAAATGAACTCAATGCTCACTTCTTTGTAGGGAGCTATTCACTGATGGCTAAATGAAATCCCACCGAGAAAGGCACAGGTGCAGCTTACGCCAGAGGAAGGCTTTGCCTTACAGCCTTGTTTTACAGCAGTTATCTGGTGCTGCCACCTGCTGGGCATTTTCTTTTTCACAGGGTTTAACCCTAGGCATGGATGGAGAAACCAGAAATCCCTTGGTGGAGAAGGCCATTTCCTTTTTTGCACTCTGGACCATAGGCCCTTTTTATTGAGGAGTAAACCTCCCTTCTCCTCTCCACCAGCCCCACGGTAGCACGAACCCCAGCTCCTCCAGAACCACCAGCTCCTCTCTCGCAGGCGTGCTGAGTCACCTGCCTGTAGGCCCAGGGTAATTGCCTCATTTCTCTCCCTCCAACACTTTTGCTACTGAGCTTCTGTTTGGAGGCTTTGGCCTTCTTTGGTCTTCTTCCAGCTCTTGTGAGAGAGTTTCTTGCCAGGACACTAGTAGTGTGAGCCTGAGTTGCTTAACGTGGGCAGGAAGAGGCCAAAGGCCTTTGCAGCAAACCCCTTCCACCCAATTTTGAAGTTACTCTCACTTCCGTATAGCAGGGCCGTGTCGTGGGTAGGGATAGTTTACTTACTTCCTCAACGAGTCATCTGGTTCAGGTCCTCTGGGCTGCTTCAGACTGCTGAGCAGAAGTCAGGGTGCAAGGATGAAGCGTTAAATAGGTCATTGGCTTTGCATCATCAGTCCTTGAAGGGAGTTGAACACTTTCAGGGATGGTTTCATCATGAAAAAGGAGCCCAGTATAGGGGCAAGATGGGAATAAAGACACAGTATAGGGGCAAGATGGGAATAAAGAACTTTTTGTCTGCTACAGACTTTACAAAATTATTTTCAAGAGCTTAACTGTTTAGGATTTAATTGTTCTCTCTGTATCATCTCTGTATCTGCATCTTTAAAAATCCTAACACTCCTTGAATGGTGGGGGGAAAAGACAAGTAAAAGGAATTTAAAAAAAACCCACATATGGGCTTCCTTGGTGGCGCAGTGGTTGGGAGTCCGCCTGCCGATGCAGGGGACACGGGTTCGTGCGCCGGTCCGGGAGGATCCCACTTGCCGCGGAGCGGCTGGGCCCATGAGCCGTGACCGCTAAGCCTGCGCGTCCGGAGCCTGTGCTCCACAACGGGAGAGGCCACAGCGGTGATGGGCCCGCGTACCGCAAAAAAAAAAAAAAACAACCCACATAGTGGGACTTCCCTGGTGGCGCAGTGGTTAAGAATCCGCCTGCTAGTGCAGGGGACACGGGTTCGAGCCCTGGTCCGAGAAGATCCCACATGCCACGGAGCAACTAAGCCTGTGTGCCACAACTACTAAAGCCTGCACACCACAACTACTGCAGCCCACGCGCCTAGAGCCCCTGCTCGCTGCAACTAGAGAAAGCCCACGCTCAGCAATGAAGACCCAATGCAGCCAAAAATAAATAAATAGATTTTTTTTAAAAACCCACGTAGTTAAGTATCAAATATTATTCCACTACAAGATCAAATATATTCATTGCCCAGTTAATTATGTGAGGTGATGAGACAGCTTTAATTCACAAGATTTCCATTTCGGGGGAGGGATTTGATTGGAAGAAAATGCTTGAATTGCCCTGGGGTAGGGCCATGTTATAACACAAATCATTGTCCAAACTAGTACACATAAGACAAAGGGAGGAATTTGTACCAGTGAAGGAGCAGGGAGGTTAATGAGAAGAGGAGATGGAAGGAGACAGAAGGTAACGGTGGCGAGATGATGTGCTCTGCAAAATTGTGACGTATTCTCTGACTCTGACTAAATCTCCAGGCTAATTCCACTAAGCTATAGGAAAAATATTTAGTCTAAGTGGGTACCAGTGAGCACATGAAGTCTGCACCCAGGGTGGTGCAGGGCTAACGAAACCAATACAAATAGATAGTGTCCAGTGACTGGCAAAAGTAAAGCCTGTGTCCTCTGTCCATCCAGAGTTACTGGCTCTTCCCCATTATTTAGTATCTTCCGTCACCCCCTCACCTTCTTTACCTGTAGAGGTGCTGTGTTTTCATACCTTTATGGAAGAGATCTGCCTTTCCTCTTTGGCATCGAATGAGCCTCAGAGAGCCACACACATCCACGAACCTGATTCCAGCAGTGCTTAAAAAAAAAACAAAAAACAACCTTAATATACCTCCAAGAGCCATTTTTTCCTCTTTCACTGCTAGCCTCAGCAAGCAAGGAAAGGTTGTACATGTGTTTGACCTAACTTACGTGTGATGCTTTCATACAGACACATGCACACGTGTGTATTTAATAAATGTAATATGATGCACAATACATGTCATGTCTCAAATGATATATGATCAATGCATCTCCAGATATTGTATATTATGTGTGTATGTATATGTGTGAGTTTTAAGTATTATATATTATATGTATAAACATCTTTCAAGTAATTATGTTTATACTTATAAATATTATGTATAAATAGACACATGGACATTAATTGGCTCTCTCATTAAGGCCATCCTCAGCCTGGGGTCACATTCAAAAGAAATACAAATTTCACTCCGAAATGCCTTTCAAAAATAGTGTTTCTGGGACTTCCCTGGTGGCGCAGTGGTTAAGAATCCGCCTGCCAATGCAGGGGACACGGGTTCGAGCCCTGGCCCTGGAAGATCCCACATGCTGCAGAGCCACTAAGCCTGTGCGCCACAACTACTGAGCCTGTGCTATAGAGCCCGTGAGCCACAACTGCTGAAGCCCACGCGCCTAGAGCCCCCACTCGCTGCAAGTAGAGAAAGCCCGTGTGCAGCAACAAAGACCCAACACAGCCAAAAATAAATATATTTAAAAAAATAAATTTATATTAAAAAATAGTGTTTCTATTTAAATGTTTCTCAGAGACAAGAACCAGAGAAATGCATACATAACACGTGTCAAAACTTTAAAAAGTTCTCTTTAGGCACCGCCTGTTCCCCAAGTTTCATTCATCTTGTCAGCAGCTGGAATATCCCAGCCCCTTCCCTCCAGGGACTCTAGTCTCCTCCTTGCTTTTCTCTGCAGTCCTCCTTCTCCTTCTCATCAGCCTCCTTTTGCTTCCAGGATCTTCCGCACCACCCCCCAGCCCTGCACATAGCTCCTATTTTATGTAGATAGACCCACTCCTTCTCAGAGTTTCTTTAATTCTCTGTCTATACCCCTCCTCTCAAATTAGGTCAACAAGTTTCCCTAGCTAGTAGCCAATCAGCCCAGGATGGTGAGATGCCGTGGCCTGGTGCACTCAGCAAGGACACGGCCAACAGCCTCTCCCGACGCCAAGGTCAGAGCTGGTGAGCGATGGAACGAGAGTCTGAACCTGGACCGTCTGGCTCAGAGCCCACACCCTCCACTTCCCGTGGTCACATGCACAGCGGCCTAGCACGGAGCTCCTCGTCCTGGCTGTCGTACTGTGCCCTGCGTGTGAGCTCTTCTTCGGCTGCCATAGGCCTTCGTGGAGCATTCACACACGGCTTTAATCAGCGGTGGTTTGGAGGAGAGGGGTTTGGGGTGCTGTGTATCACACTGACAAATAGGATCATCTACACCATTTTTCTAGATTCCACATATATGCGTTAATATACAATACTTGTTTTCTCTTTCTGACTTAACTTCACTCTGTATGACAGTCTCTAGGTCCCTCCACAGTTTTTATTAAGTCTTAAAGGGCAAGATGATCTTACAAAACTGGAGGACTTGGGTACATCCATGGGCTGACACCTGGGGGAGGGATAGATAAATAAATCAACAGACATATGATAGACAGATAATAAACAGAGAAACAGAAAGAAGAAAGGAAGGAAGTGATGGAGGGAGGGAAGGAACTCATTCTGTAGCGTTCACAGTGCTGGAAGCTTTAATGGTTACCGCAAGCCTGCGAGGAAGCAGTCATTATCTCTGTTATCTCTGTTTTACGGAGGAAGGCACTAAAGTGCAGACGTAACCTGCCCAGCACCACGTAGAAACTGTCAAAGCCAGAACTTTAATCTAGCCTTTCTAACTCTAAACTCCAGATGCTTTTCACTCAACAACAGTGCCTTTTCACTTGGGCAGGAAGGAGAGTATGTAGAAACATAAGTAAAGGATGAAGCCAGTCACACGAAAGCTAATCAGACACATCACCCCCCTACAGTGTGTGCCTGAACCGTCTCCATCGGACTAGACCTAGAGGTTGGCAGTTTCCTCAGATCCAGGGCCTGGCTCCTTTCCCTCACCCCTTTAGAAGACATACCAACCTCGGGATAAAAGACTGACGTACCCTCCTGGGTGATCTAACCATGGATGTCAGTGTAATACTCTGTTTCATCAAATCTAAGGTGAAACAGAAGACGGTTTGAAATTTTATCCACCTGCACATTGTACTTTTTAAGAACCCTATAGAAAGTAATGGATAAACCATACTGTTCTTCATGGAAACTCAAACAACTGGACTCTTTGATTGATCATACATTTTCTGACCAGACTTGATGGTAAATATTTTCCTATATTATGCTTTCTGTGTCCTTATAAACCGTTGGTCAGTTTTAAGGTAGGTGGAGACACTGAGTCAATTTCTATCAAAATTAAGTATGGGATCCTTTTTTTTTTTTTTTTTTTTAATTGGTCACAGCATGCGGCATGCGGGATCTTAGTTCCCTGACCAGGCATCGAACCCTCGCCCCCTGCACAGAGTCTTAACCGCTGGACCACCAGGGGAGTCCATAGGATCCTTTTTTATATCAGGGATGATCTGTATTGTGGGTCACAACCTCTTTTGAGACATCCTTACAGGCTCTCTGTTTTTCTCATACGGCAGCTTCCATGCAGACAATGAACTATCACAATGCCCTTTAAATACCACCTTCTACCTCATATTCTTCTACAACACACGGGCAAAAACACAGCATTAAAAAATAGAATAATTCCTCAACTGCACGGCTTATAAGGCACCTTTATATATATATCACAACAGTCAGGTTTCCTTTACAACAGTGGTTTTCACTTGGGGATAATTTTGTCTCCCACTCTCCAGGGACGTTTGGCAATACTGGGAGACATTTTTGGTTGTCACAACTGGTGGTAGGGGGTGTAGTAGGGTGAATGCTACTGGCATCTGGTGGGTAGAGGCCAGTGATACTACAGTGAACAGGACAGTCCTCCACCACAAAGAATGACTCAGCCCTAAATGTCAGTAGTGCTGATGCTGAGAAACCAGGCATCATAGTTTCCTCATAATGTTCCAGGAAAACTTGAAGCTGATCAAGAATGCATGGGAATCAACTGGTGGTCGGGGAGAAAGATAGATACACCCAACTATTACGGTAGCAGGAAAGCCATCACTAAATATTTCAGTACTTTGCAGATTATAAGATAATATAAATGAAGAGGAGTTAATCTTTATGGCTGGAGCAGATGTTAGTTGATCTAGTGTTTGTACAGTGGAAGAATAGTGAGGCCATAAAAGTTTGAGACGGGCATAGCCGACCAAAAGCAGAGCTGCTCCCGGAAGCTGTGACTCCAGACAAGGTAAATTCGCCAAGGGAGGAAGTCAGCCTGGGAAGAAGACTGGAGATGTATAGGTGGAAAGATGCTGGAAGAATTACTGGCCACAGTTCACGTTTGGCTGAGGTAATAGAGAGCACAGTGTGTTTTTCAAAGTGCTCTGTGACTTTTTCCCTCAAGACAAACTGGTGGTGAAGGCTTAGAATTTTGTACATTAGAGCAATTTAAAATTACTTCAAATTCTAGCAAGTCTAAATATTAATACGTTCTAAAATAAATCAAAACCAGAAATGTGCATGACCCTTGTTCAATGATTCCTTCTTTCATGATTTATAATTTCATTTAGGTAGGTGACAGTAGAATGTAGGATTTCAATATAATCCATGAAGAGAGTAAGGAAGAACTGGAGCAGCACCACATTTTAGTAGTATGTAAAATTATTTTAACTGGATTCTCTAAATTCCTTGGCATTCTGTATTCAGCTTTGTTGTTGATATTTAGTATTATTGTTTTCCTAGCTCTGGTGAGAACAAATTGCTACACTGTTCTTGGAAAGGACATCCTAGAGATTCTTGAAAGTCAGAGCATCTGACATTATGCTTGTGAAAGGTAGAGAAATCCCTAAATTCAAGAACAAATTACATTATGCCAAGGAGAGAGTATGGTGTGAGAGAATTGGTGTCACTAGGTACCTCTGGGCATGTATAACTTTGATAAAAATAAAATTATAAAATAATTATGTCTTTTAGTTTTTAAAAATGGGCTATAACCAGATGCCAAAACGCCATTCAACCAATTTCCCACTAAAAAACTAAAAATGGGAGAAAATATAAAAACTTATACTAGTACTAATATTAAGAATTATATCCAATGATATCATTGTTTATGACTTTTTTAGCCACATATGTATTTTTGCTTTTATTTAGTAAAATATTTCAGTGTTTTTCTTTTTGAACTATTGTTACCATAATTAGAAAATCCTTCCCCACCCCAGGGTTATGTGGTTTTCTGTAAATATTCTCCATAGTTCCTCTAGTATTTATGGATGGATTGTTTATTCTTAAAATCTTAACCCGTCTGTATGATGTTGGCTATTGGTTTGAGACAGCAATTGTTGAATCAAATTAAGAAAACAGGCTTTAATTTTTGTTGAAAGAGTTTATCAGGAGACACTTAAAAAATAATCCAATAGGATACTTGATTCTTGATTTACTCATAATCAGGCAGATAAAAAAAGTAATAATACCTATAAATGGAGTTTGGGGAAATTCGAATATAACAATTTTATGAAATTATTAATTTTTCTTAGGTGTGGTGATATTATTGGTTTTTCTGGAGAAGTCCTTATTCTCAGGAAATATATGCTAAAGTATTTAGAGGCAAAGTGTCACAATGAGGTAATTTCAAATGATTCAGCAAATAAAAATGTATATATCTATATCTATCTTGATTTATCTTTATTTCATTTTTAGATTTATATATATGTAGATCAGGTACAAATGTAGCAAAATATTACAATATATGAATTTAGGTGAAAGATACGTGGATATGCTTTGTACTGTTCCTTAAAGTTCTCAAGATTTGAAAACCTTCAAGATAAAAACTCGGGAAAATTGCTTATCAGCAATATATGTTAAATGTTATCAAATGAATTTTCATCACCTGTAACAATGATTACATAAAATTTCTCCTTTTATTTGTAGAAGGGATCAATTATATTTGAACATTTTCAAGTGCTGAATTATCCATACATTCCTAATGTTTGATAGTACTTGCTCATAAAACTGTTTGGTATTGGATTTGTTTGGGTGTAGAATATTGATGACCATTCATTTTTTAAATGTTATTGATTTATTTTGATCTTTCAATTTATTCATAAGTTGATTTTAGGCATGGATATTGTCCTTGATAATCATCTACTTTAATCATACTTTCAAAAAATTAAATTTATGGAATTGATTTATAATGCTGAAATGTCCATATCTCAGTTGTACCTTTTTCTCATTCCTAATATTTTATATTGGTGTTTTCTCAATTTTATGATTAAGTTTGCCAGAAATTCATCTAAATTCTTAGTCTTAAAAGAACTAGCCACAGATTTCAAAGAGTCATACATTAGCTCTTTTATTCTTTCTTAATTTATTGATTGTTCCTTTGGTCTTTACTCTGCTTTTTGCCTTCTTTCCTTTTGTTCATTTATTTTTTTCTCTCTATTGGAGGATGTCAAGAATTAAGATTGTAAATTTTCAAATCTCCCACAAAACTGAAATGCTTCCTTGCACCAATCACTTCCCAGCCTAAGAAAACATGCCTTGAGGGCAAAGTAAAGCAAGTAACAAAGGCTGTGACTTCAGCTTCCCACACTAGTTCAGAACTGTGGTGAGCTAGTCTGAGTCTTGAGAAGAATATCCTTCACCTAAACTAGGTTGACTTGAATAGCTCTCACAACAAAGGTGGCAGATAGGTTTCCCTTTATTTTCCAATTCTTATCAGTTGGTAGTGGCTTCTTGAAGTTCTATACCATGGAAGATTCTAAGACTGAAGGAGAATTCAGTGGGACAGTGTGTCTTGCTATGTTAACAATGTCATGAGCTTGAGAATGGATTATGGTAGCGATATTTGACATTTCCTAACCTAAAACCAAAGCAAGTCAAGAGGACTTTTCTATCTAATTCTATCCCAAAGATTGAACCCAAAATCTTACTACTTTGATGAGATGAAAGGCCATACTTATTATTTAAAATAAAAGCAGAGATTTGCAAGAAACAGAGCAAGAATAGGACAATGTTTGTCCTAATGCCTATTTTGTACAATTCTTCTGGGACATCCTTGGTCACTTTCCACTTTATGGGACATATAAAGACCCCACCAAATGCAAATCAAAACCACAATGAGATATCACCTCATGTGGAAACAGTATGGAGATTCCTCAAAAAATTAAAATATAACTACCATGTGATCCAGCAATTCCACTTCTGTGTTTATATTCAAAGGAAATGAAATATCTCAGAGATATCTGCATTCCCATGTTCATTGCATCATTATTCACAATAGCCAAGATATGGAAACAACCTAAGTGTCCATTGACTGATGTATGGATAAAGAAGTTGTGGTAAATATATATATCTGTCTATCTCATAGAATATTACTCAGCCATAAGAAAGAGAAACAATTCCATTTACAATAGTGTCAAGTAGAATAACATACTTAGGAATCAACTTAACAAAAGAAGTACAGGATTTGTACGCTGAAAACCACAAAACATGAATAAAAGAAATTTTAAAAGACTTAAGTAAATGAAAAAAATTCTTATGCTCATGGATTGGAAGACTTAATATTGGTAAGATGGCAGATTGGTAATATGTGCAAGCTGCTCTTAAAATTCATATGGAAATTCGAGGGACCCAGAATAATGAAAACCTTATTAAAAAGGAACAAATTCAGAGGATTCACACATATCAATTTCCGAAACAAAAATTAATAGAGAGCAACAGTAATCAAGACAGTATGTTACTGGCTCAAGGATATACAAATACACCAGAATTGAGAGTCTAGAAATAAACTCTTACGTTTTTTGGTCAATTGATTTTTGACAAAGGGGTCCAAATCATCCAATAGGAAAAGAATAGTTTTTTTTTTAACACAGTGTTGGGATATCTACCTGCAAAAGAATGAAGTTGGACTCTCCTCACACCATATAACAAAATTAATTCAGAATGGATCATAAGCATAAGTTTAAGAATGAAAACTATAAAACCCTTAGGAGAAAACATAGTGGTAAATATTTGTGACCTTCGTTATGCAAAGCCTTCTTAGATATGATACCAAAAACACCAGTGACAACAATAACAAAAAAATTGAACTTAATTAAAAATAAAAACTTTTCTGGACATACTGATGGCCAGCAAGCACATGAAAAGATGTTCAACATCACTACTTATTAGAGAAATGCAAATCAAAACTACAGTGAGGTACCATCTCACACCAGTCAGAATGGCCATCATTAAAAAGTCTACAAATAATAAATGCTTGAGAGGGTGTGGAGAAAAGGGAACCCTCCTACACTGTTGGTGGGAATGTAAATTGGTACAGCCACTATGGAGAACAGTATGGAGGTTCCTTAAAAAACTAAAAATACAGTTGCCATATGATCCTGCAATCCTACTCCTGGGCATATATCTGAAGAAAATTATAATTTGAAAAGATACCTGCACCCCAATGTACACTGCAGCACTATTTACAATAGCCAAGACATGGAAACAACCTAAATGTCCATCAACAGATGAATGGACAAAGATGTGGTACATATATGCAATGGAATACTACTCAGCCATTAAAAAGAATGAAATAATGCCATTTGCAGCAACCTGGATGGACCTAGAGATTATCATACTAAGTGAAGTTAAGTCAGAAAGAGAAAGACAAATACCATATGATATCACTTATATGTGGAATCTAAAATATGACACAAATGAACTTATCTATGAAACAAACAGACTCACAAACATAGAGAACAGACGCGTGGTTGCCAAGAGAGTGGGCTGGGGGAGGGATGGATTGGGAGTTTGGGATTAGTAGATGTAAACTATTATGTATAGAATGGATATTGGGACTTCCCTGGTGGCGCAGTGGTTAAGACTCTGTGTTCCCAATGCAGGGGGCCCAGGTTCAATCCCTGGTCCGGGAACTAGATCCCACATGCATGCTGCAGTTAAGAGTTTGCATGCCCCAACTAAGAAGCCCATGTGCCGCAACTAAGACACGATGCAACCAAATAAATAAATATATACATATAAAAAGAATGGCTAAACAACAAGATCCTACTGTACAGCACAGGGAACTATAGTCAATATCCTGTGATAAACCATCATGGAAAAGAATATGAAAAAGAGTGCAGATGTATGTATAACTAAATCATTTTTCTGTACAGCAGAAAATAACACAACATTGTAAATCAACTCTACTTCAATAAAATAAATTTAAAAAACCATTTTCTATTTCAGAGGACACTATCAAGAAAGTAAAAAAAACCCCCACATTATGGGGGAAAATATTTGCAAACATGATAAGAGACTTGTATCCAGAATATATAAAAACCTCAAAACTCAATAATAAAATGGCAAAAAACCCCAGTAAAAATGGGCAAAGAATTTGAATAGACATTTCTCCAAAGATGTACATATCACCAATAAGTACATGAAAAGAGCTCAACATGATTAGTCATTAAGTAAATGAAAATCAAAAACACAATGAGATATCACTTCATACCCCCAGGATAGCTGTATAATCAAAAAGATGGCTAATAACAGGTGCTGGGGAGGATGTAGAGAAGTTGGAACCCTCATACATTGCTGGCTGGAATGAAAAATGGTGCAGTTGCTTTGGAAAACTGTTTGGCTGTTCCTTGAAAAATTAAATATACAGTTACCATATGACCCAGCAATTCCAATCCTGGATATGTACCCAAGAGAACTGAGAATACATGTTCACACAAAAACTTGAGCACAAATGCTCACAGCAGCATTACACATGATTTTTTCAAGCCAAAGATTGGAAATAACCCAAATGTCCATCAACTGATAAATGGATAAACAAAATGTGATCTACACATGCAGTGAATTTCTTCTTTCACTCAAAAGATATTTTACAGAACTTTTAAACTTAAAATTTAAAATTAGTTTCTCTTGCTTTATGCTGAGAGATCATGTTATGATCTGTTCAATGTATAATTTCTTCAACTAATCTTCTGGCAAAATATTAAATGATTACAAATACTTCAGGCACACTAAAAAAGAAGGCATATTGTTTTGGAGCATACATAATTTTGTAAGTGTTGATTAAATCAAACATGCTAATTATACTACTCAGCTCTCTTAATATTTATGTATTGCTTATTTTACCTGTCAGAGAGTGACATATGTTAAATGTCCCAGTACATTTGTGTTTCTGTAATTTTCCTCTTGTGTTTCTATTGTGTTTTGCTCTATATATGACTATATAGTGTTTGTGAGCAAAATCACATGACTCATATCATGTGATTTTACTGATAAACACTACTTTATCATATGATAAAGGTGCACCTTTATCAATAAAATAGTGGTTTTGAACCTACTTACTGTTTTTTGCTTTAGGTTATATTTTGCCCAGGATTAACCGTTGTTTTCTTTTTCTTTTTATTTCTTGGTATTTCTTTGCCTATCTTTTTGCTTTCAAGTTTTTTAGCCATTTTGGTTTGAGTACGTTTTATAAACAGCATGATTGTGTGTATATGGGTGTGTGTGCATGGGTGCATGTGTGTTTAACCAGTTTGAGAACAACTGTCTTTTAACAGGGAAGTTTAAGAAGTTGAACCTATTTTCATTATTATTAACATACATGTTGTGATACTATGCTAAATATATGTTTTCTTTTTATTCTTCATTGTTTTCTGTTTTACTATGTTTTGTTTTGTTTATATCTTCTTCAATAACTTTCAAAACTGTTAACTTCATATCTCAATTTTTGACTAAATAAATCACAGAAAAATGGTACATTTAATCATAAACATAAAACCATATGTACATTGAAAAACATCATGAACAAACTAAAGGACAAACAACGAACTGGGAAAATATTTGCAGCAAACATGATATATATCTGCAATATGAAGAAGTCATAAAAAATGGGTATAATAGTCAAAATTGTGTTTAGCTACAAGAAACAGAAAAACCTACCAACATAGCTTAACAAGTAAAAGAACTGTTTTATTCAGGTAAAAAAGATGTCCCATGGGAATCGGTCCAGGGCTGATACATTGGCTCCAAACATCACCAATGTCCAAGGCATAAGCCTTTGGCTCAGACATTCTTAGCATGTAGCTTTTACATTTTTTGTTTTCAAAATGACTACTGTATCTCCCAGTAGTTCGAGAAGGAAGAAGGCAGAATTTGGAGAATGCACTAGAAGACTTATTTCTCACATCAACAAGGGAGAGTGGAAGTCAAAATTTAGCTTTTGCCCTATATCCATAGTAGAGTCAAGTAAGGGGGGATGCAAATGAAGTTTGGGTCTGCCAAAATAGTGTCTGCCATACAGACATAGAGTAGAAACAGAAAATGCATACATGAGAAATGAAAAGATATAAAAATCATATAAAAGTAATCAACCTCGGGCTTCCCTGGTGGCGCAGTGGTTGAGAATCCGCCTGCCGATGCAGGAGACACGGGTTCGTGCCCTGGTCCGGGAAGATCCCACATGCCGCGGAGCAACTAAGCCCGTGAGCCATGGCCACTAGGCCTGCGCATCCGGAGCCTGTGCTCCGCAACGGGAGAGGCCACAACAGTGAGAGGCCCGCATACCGCAAAAAAAAAAAAAAAAAAAAAAAAAGTAATCAACCTCATAGTAATTAAAGCAATTTATGAAAAGTTGTTTGACAGTATTCAAGAAGTTCTTTACCCTTTGACCTGTCAGTTTTTATTCTAGGGCTCAACCCTAAGGAAATGACTTTAAACACAAAAATTTATCTTCTAGGCTGTTTATCACAAAGTTGTTTGTTTGTTTTCATATTGGATACAACCTAAATATTTGTCTATGCCAGTTAGCTTCCTCTAGGAGCTAGACATGCTCCTTCTTCAAGGAGCAGACATCTTTAGGTTGTCTCAGCTGATGGTTTGTATTGTAAGAACATACAAAAAACAGAGAAAGAACAAAATAATCTCATAAACCACAGAGCTGAGGAACAGGACTCAGAGGCCTCAGTGAGCACTAAAAAGCTATTCTGATAAGAAGCAGCTCTTTCAATCCTGTTATCTTGTCTGTGGCTCTGCAATGCCCTGACATTATGATGATTCAGCTTCTCTCTGCTTCCACCTCTCTTTCCACTGCCGTCTAACTCAGAGTTTCTAGACCCCCTATTAGTTCTCCACAACCCTGTCTGCCTCATTGGTCTCTGCTCACTCTTACTGTTTGGTCTCCTGATAGGTTTCTGGTCATTAGGCACTCTGATTCAGGGCTAAATGTAGCCAGCATAATAAAGAGATTGAAATTAAACATGGACCACATCAAATTGCTTACAAAAGTGTTTGCTCGGTAGGTATTAATGTTCTTGAAAGTACTGCTCAGATTCTAGGCTACTGTCTTAAGGTCTTTAATAATTTTATTTCAAGTTTTTGAAGAAGCAAGTGTCAAAAACCAAACTCTGTATAACGAATAAACCAAAGCAGAAAGATGAGTTTATTGTAAGGTTTTTGACCTGCAAGCCGAGAAACTCAAGGCTATGGGAGCAGTTCTGAGTTGCTCACAGACTAAGGGATTTTTATGGGATAAATATGGAAGTTATTTGGCTTTTTCAGCTTGTTCGTTGCCTAGTGGTCTCCTTTTTTATTTGGGTCAGGGTAGCTGAGTCAGGGGAACAGAAAAGACCAGAGACGGCATGTACAGATTTGGCATTTGGGAATTGGCTGGTGTCCTCTGCTGATTTCTGAGAAGAGCTGTAAATTCCTCCAAGGTTAGGTTAAATTTCCTTTATGTGCCTGCATTGACCATCTACATTTTGCCCTTGATATAAGTGACTCCATTTTAGTTTGGTTTTACACACGGCATGCTAATTATAGAGCACTTGGACATACAAAAAAATATAACAATAAATAACCCACAACCCCACAATCCAAAGAAAACTATTTTTGCTAATGTGGTGTTTTTCTTAGGGTCCTTTTACCTGGAATAATTTTTTTCCTTTTCTCCCCTAATCTGAGGGGGAACAATTCTGTTTTTTGAGCAATCAAAGATCAGAGTATTTACGGCCAAACAAAAAAAAAATGGACGAATTAAATTACACATTTTCTATAATGTGCAGCATGTGAAACCAAATATGGCCCAAAAAAGAGGCCAAATGCCGTTAGCGTCTTTCCATCTAAAGTACAACCTTGGGCATTCAGTGCCATCCATTTGTTTTCACATAGGCTGATGTGAACCTCACCTCTGCACTGCATATGAAAAAAAAGTTTGCCCGGTGAATTCATAATGTAAATAAGATGACTTGGGACATGTCTGACCTGTGTAAGGGCTCTTAAGGATTTGTAAACACTTTAACAGCACTCTCAAGTGTTTATATACTCACTAACTACTAGTGTTCAACGATTCTTATCTGCTCATTAAAGTTCATCAAGTAGAGCAATGAATAGTGAATGAGGAAAAGAGGTTTATGTTCTGAGACATACTTCTTAATCCAAAACCAAAACATGCTACCTATTTTCTTCACTTTCCTTAATGGCCCAAATAGTGTCTACAGTTACTAAGTAAATATTTGTTTAGTGAAAAGAAACCACTGGCTCTTGGAAGTCACACAAGATGGAGAACGTAACTGAAGGTTTCTCTTTTGTTGGCTCCTTTAAAAGGCATTCTCTGACTTCCAACAAAGACTTACATTCCTTGACTGTATTTCTCATCACACATCACAGCCTATTATTTTGGTTTCTCTATAAGTCTTCCTTAGTAGATGCTAAGCTTTATTATTAGTGTGTTTTCAATTTCTAGCGTAATATTTAGCCCCTTATATTTTCTCAATGAACGTTGATTGGTTGAATGAATGCACAACACACAGTTTAGTGCATGCAGTAAAATTTTTAGATTTCTAAATTTTGAGACCACAGTCTTTCATTCTCAAATTTTTTAGGGCCTGCTGATCTGCTTTGGTGAGGCGATGACTTGACTAATGATTATCTAAATTCACTATATTGGGTAAAGCAAGGCATGAAAAGTGTCTTAACGGGAAGCTGAAATAGTTTGCAAGAAAAACGATAGAGGTGAATCTGTTTGTGTGTGGGTAGGCTATACAGTTTAGGGACTGTGTAGAGGCACAAAACAAAACCACATTGTATCAACATTATTGGGTAGAAAAAAATTCATTTGGCCACAATTAAGCTATCTATCTTAAAAGATTCTGTAGGACAGACTTATTTTTAATTAGAAAACTTATCAATCTCTTTCATTCTTTCCAAGTGATAAACTCTTTATTAAGAATATAAATTTTGGGCTTCCCTGGTGGTGCAGTGGTTGAGAATCTGCCTGCTGATACAGGGGACATGGGTTCGTGTCCCGGTTTAGGAAGATCCCACATGCCGCGGAGCGGCTGGGCCCATGAGCCATGGTCGCTGAGCCTGGGCGTCCGGAGCCTGTGCTCCGCAACGGGAGGCGCCACAACAGTGAGAGGCCTGCGTACCACTAAAAAATTAAAAAAAAAAAAAAAAAAAAAAAAAAAAAGAATATAAATTTTTAGAGACTTCCCTGGTGGTTAAGACTCCGAGTTCCCAATGCAGGGGGCCTGGGTTTGATCCCTGGTCAGGGAACTAGATCCCACATGCATGCTGCAACTAAAAAGAAAAAGAAAAAAAAAAAAAAAAGATACTGCATGCCGCAACTAAGACCCAGCCCAGCCAAAAAAAAAAAAAAAAAATAGTATAATAAGAGTATAAATTTTTCACAATATCATTTTAACCGCAAGATCTAACATCTGATGTTTTTCAAAATTCTTTTCCTAAATTCTCAATACATTTAAACTTCTTATTTGTCACTTTTCACATTTATCAGTCAGTAAGGGGTGAATGTGTATGTTTCCCCACAGAAGAATGAACACTTGAGGGGCCAGAACCATTTTCTTACTCGTATGGTACTACCTTTATCTCTTAATACATTTCTCATAAAGGAGCATGGTAATTTTAACTGAACCAAAATTATCTCAATTCTTTGCAGGAAACCACTATGTCAGAGAAGAAATTGATCCTCTATCTGCTTCAGGTTCTAATACTTTCTGAGATTCTACAAAGAGCAGATTATTTGAGATAATTTCATAGTGAGAAATGAATAAAATGAGGTGCTATGAGTGAGATACCCTGAATTCTAAGAACTCTTTTGAGATTGACTCTCTGTGTGACCCTGAATAAAGCACTTAGCCCTTCTGGCCTTGTTTCCTTTTTTTTTTTAAATTTATTTGTTTATTTTTGGCTGTGTTGGGTCTTCCTTGCTGTGCGCGAGCGAGCTTTCTCTAGCTGCGGCGAGCGGGGGCGACTCTTCTTTGTGGTCCACAGGCTTCTCATTGCAGTGGCTTCTCTTGTTGCGGAGCACATGCTCTAGGCGCGCGGGTTTCAGTAAGCACACAGGCTCAGTAGTTGTGGCGCACGGGCTTAGTTGCTCCCTGGCATGCGGGATCTTCCCGGACCAGGGCTCGAACCCATGTCCCCTGCGTTGGCAGGCGGATTCTTAACCACTGTGCCACCAAGGAAGCCCTGGCCTTGTTTCTTAATCTGTTAAAGTATTTGAATTAGTTGACATTTTACCATTCCTTCTAGGTCATTCTATGTGAGCCGATCATTATCTACCTTCTTCAATTCATCTTTGCTCTTCTTACTTATCTTGTGGAAACATGTTATTCTTGCCTTCTCCCATACTCAAGTACTAGTTTTCTTAAGAAATATCCCTGAGTTCTCTGGTGCTATTACCTGTGAAACTTTCTCAGAGAAATGTTAAGCAAATCACTCAAACTCTCTGGCCTGTAGTATCTTCATCTGTAAAAATACTGGAATGCCAGAGGATCTTCAGCTTTCTCACAGCTCTGACAATCTCAGCAAGTAACCTTCGTTCCTACTTCCCCAAGAAGAGAGATGTTATCTGGCGATAAGACTTTAACTTCCGGTTTCTGAACTCATATATTTAGCTACATCAACTTAATCTCTGGAGTTAAACCTCTAGCTGGGTTCCACCAAAATGAATAGACACATAAAACTGGAATGGAAAGGCATACAATTGCCATACAATCCAACAAATCCTTGTGGGATTGCAAAAAAGCAGCAAACACAAGGTGAGACCTTAGGACTCCAGCTAAATTCTAAGACTGTGTCCCCCAATGTCTTAAGAAAATCACACCCTTAGAGACACTACTGAAATTTAAATAAAATACAGTAATTGAGGAGTGACTGCAGATAAATTGTGTCAGTAAGCACATATTAATGGTTGTGATTAAGCATTTTTGTCCTAAAAAACCCCAGCTGCATGCTATTAGAACAGAACTGGCTATTCAGCACACAAAATAACAAAGAAATGATATGGTTGACTTGCTTTAAGTTCTTTTTTGTAAGCTACCACACTGGAGCTCTAAATTAAGTAGATTTAAAAGTTGTCTCATTTAATAAAGCCATTTGTAGCTGAAAACAATATAACTGCCCATCAAATTTTCAGTTTTAAATAGTTGATTTATTATTCCACTGATTTTTGTGTACAGACCTTGTATGATATTTCGATTTAGAGTAATAAATCTGTCAATCATTTAGATTAAATGATTAAACAAATTTAGAAAGGTTGCTAAGATCATTAAAACAACAGCTCTGCTTTTTCTTAAGTATTCAAAACCACAATCATCGAACCACAGAATTTCAGAGTTGAAGGGAACATGTAAGGACGACTTACTGCCATTTCCTTGTTACCCAGAAAAGAGAACTCAACTCCAGACTGGTTTAGTGACTTACTCAAAGGCACTGAACTACCCGTTCAGTCAAAGAAGTGAATCTGCTGAAGGAGAGTTGGGAAACCCTCTAGAATGATGCAAATCAAATTATCCCTGGGATGGTGGGTGAGAGGAACACAGCACACGGAGATTTGATGAGGATGTACATAACTCTCTCCAGCGAAAGAGCCAGTGGAAAACACTCTCCAAAGAGACACTGGAAGAAGTGAAAAAGAGGGAGGAGCTCCAGAGTCTGGCCACAAAGATGGACTGGGCAAGGGGTCTCCAGCTGTACTGCTAAAGTCAAGAGCATGGAGGAGCAACTGGCAAACAGGCAGTGAACAATGAGTGTACAGGTGGAGAATCAATTACCACGTGGGGCCATGAATAAATGACATTGGTCAGTTGTAATTTAATTTTAGTTTTTGGACTCGCAGTATTTGGAAACTTCTTCCATTTGGGTGTTTCTAATCATATGAATCTTGGTCTCCAGAAGCTGAAAAGTCTAATTACTTTTTTCCCAGTCCTGTGACTGTCAGGATGTGGATGCCTGGCCCTGCTCTATTTTTTTTTTTTTTTTTAAGTAAATCTCTTTGTAAAAGATACGTTAGCAAAACCCTGGGTTGGTAGTATGAATAGATGAGGGAGTTATCTTGTGCTTGCAAATGTGTTATAATTCCTCACCTAGTGCCAAGTCCTCCTTAAGTCATCTAAGGATTGAGTGGGTCACAGGCTTTCCAGACCCCTTGGAGGGATTTTCTGAAATAACACTTCCAGTCTCTCTCTGACCCCTCCCTGGCTCCTCCCCCAGGGGCTGAGTGTGTGGGCTCAGCCCCTTTTCCTCTTTTTGGGGGATGTGCTGTTCGCAGAGTGTGTGTTCTCACTAGCTCTTGGCCAATGCAATAAGCCCACAGGCCCAGTCTCTGTCTCTTTGGGTCTGGCTTGCTATTTTAGAAAGTTAATTCATTTCATTCAATTCAGAGGACCATTAGCAAGCCCACCTGGCTCATACTTAAGGCAACTTCTCTAAATAACTTTATCAGTATTAAATGTGATATTTTGATGTCTATATGCCTTACTCTTATATCTTAGTTTTGAATTCAGACAGGTGCTGTGTACGACCCCACTAAAACCTGAACACATTGTACCATCTCCAGTCATTTAAAGTTAGAGCCCAGCATTGTTTACAAGGGCCAAGATACGGAAACAACCTAAGTGTCATGGATAGATGAATGGATAAAGCAGATGCGGTATGTATATATAGAATATATATATATGTGGAATATTACTGAGCCATAAAAAATGAAATCTTGCCATTTGTGACAACATGGATAGATCTAGAGGGTATCAGACTAAGTGAAATAAGTCGGACAGAGAAAGAGAAATATTGTATGATTTCACTAATACGTGGAATCTAAAAGACAACAAAACAAACAAATAAGACAAACGAGAAACACTCAGAGATACAGAGAACAAGCTGGTGGTCGCCAGAGGGGAGAAGTGGGGGGAGACGGGTGAAATAGGTGAAGGGGATTAAGAGGTACAATCTTCCAGTTATAAAATAAATAAGTCACAGGGAGGTAATACACAGGATAAGGAATAAAGTCAGTAATATTGTAGTAACTTTGTATGGTGACAAATGGTCACTAGACTTATCGTGGTGGTCATTTCATAATGTATTTATATGTCGAATCAATATGTTGTATACCTGAAACTAACATAACACTGCGATCAACTATATTTCAATTAAAAAAATAAAGTTAGAACCTTACACAAAATGCCTTTAGGCATCAGGTGGCAGGCTTATTTTTCACTACCCTATGTGTTTCTCAGCCGGACCCGCAGGTGACAGCTTTAAGCTACAAAGCTAGTCCCATTCTAAGTGCACTCCAGCTTTGCTCACTGAAATGTGCTCTAGGGGAGGAGCACTACTGACATCTTGGAGAGCTTGTTAGAAAAGCAGAATCTTAGGTCTGCGGGATCAAAATCTGCATTTTCACAAGTCCCCCTGGCTGAGTTGTGTGTATGTTAACGTGAAGACACACAGAGCCATGGAGCGCTTTGTGTGCCCTCTTCCATGCAGACTATTCACAGAGACTGTCAGTCACTTCATCTCTGCATCAACTCCTCAAATAAACAACTGAGCAGTAGTTGTAACATCTGTTGACTCATCCAGAGCCAAGGAAAACCACTCCGGTCGTTTGTCTTGTTTTTTAATTGATTATTGCTGTCGTTCCCGACGCCTTCAACTTTGCCAGCAGCTGTTGTCACCAAAAGGCTAAGAGTCTTGAGGAAGTTTATTTTCCCTGGACACATTCCTTTGGCTGCTACAGACAAACATGATTTAATTAATTTGCTGTTCATGAATGGCTTTCCTTACTTGGTTAACAAATGTGTCACTCAGAATCTTACTTTGATTGCAGTCCTATCTTCAGGGACTTGTGTGTGTGTGTGTGTGTGTGTGTGTGTGTGTGTGTGTGAGAGAGAGAGAGAGAGAGAGAGAGAGATAGAATCCTGCTAGATGAGAAATTCCCTTTAAAATTTAAATGTGTTCCCTGACCATTGCTCTTCTGTAAGCTGGAAATACTTCGATGAGAGCTTAATCTGATAATGTCCGTGTACAGTATATTCTTTTAGCACAGCTGTAATATCATCATAAACACAAGAACAAAATAATCCTCCCTTCACTGTGCCTTCAGAGTGTGACATGTGACGCCATGATTGTCCGCCCTGGAACAGACCACTGAGTTTTACCTATAGATGGTCTGGCAGGAATGGGAAGGGGGAAAGCCAGGTCTTTTCCCACCCTGTTGGAATTATGGTAAGACCCATAGAGGGACAGGAGGGAGGTGCCCGAGAGCAGGCGTTGCGGTGTGGTTTCCTGTCTCTAGCTTTGGTCCACAGAAGTGAGATGCAATAGCTTAGAATGATGTCACCAAGGGTAGGGTAGACGCCATCATCAGCCACTTGCCAGTTTTCACCTCACCCATCCTCACTTCCTCCTGTTTGAGGACCCTGCCTTCCAGGCTGCCTTGTGCTGAACTGAGGTACAGCCATGCAAAGCAGACTTGTTGATCCAGCAGGATCAGACAGGGGGGATCCTGAGGTTTCACTCCCCTGCACTGCCCCAAACCCCCACGTAGTGTGGATAGTATCAACCAAGCCGAAAGAACACAGGGCACAAGTTCGCCAGCCACAGATCTCAGCATCAGATCCCTGCAGGGAACCCAGTGACTAGAGGGAGAAGGGTCAATGCCCTGGAGAGAAGCCAGCACATGTCAAGGACTGTCACGAGAACAGGGGCCCCTCATGCCCCTCCCCAGAGCTATTTATAACTGAGAGTTTTCTACAGAGATCGTGTAAGTTACTAGAGCAAACTAAGCTTTAAATCAGAACCTGACTCCCTATCCCTATTAATCAGTAGGCAGGGGTTTGTGAAGGGAACCAGAATAGATAAAACCAAATTAAGTTATTGTATTTCCTCTCAAGTGGTGCTGTGATATAGGATATGTGACTTTGCTTATGGACTGTCTTCAACAGGGTGACACAACTGGGAGATTCCCTTTCTGACCCTTAAACAAAAAAGCTTGCCCATTGCCCGCCTCTGTTTAAGGGAGCTTGTGGAAGCCCCGACCTTCCAAACTTTCCTGACCTGCTCTCTCCTCCTGCATCTCAGCGGTGATTTATACTCTCAACATTAGACGTGCAGGTTGTCCTGGCACCTTTGTCACTATAACAAGGACAAAAACACACAACTTCCCAGCAGTCACATTCTTAGAGATTTACCCAAAGGAATTCAAAACTTATGTCCACACAAAAACCTATATGCAAATGTTTATTTCAGCTTTATTCATAATCTCCCAAACCAGGGAGCAACCAAAATGACCTTCAACAGGTTAATGGATAATCAGGTTGTGGTACCTCCATATAATGGAATACTATTCAGCTATGAAAAAGAATGAGCTATTTATTGATTCACACAACAACATGGATGGATTTTAAATGTATTTTGCTAAGTGAAGGAAGTCAGACTACAAAGGCTACATGTTATATGATTCCATTTGCATGACACTCTAAAAAAGGCAACTCCACGAGGATAGAAAACAGATGCCAGGGGTTGACTACAAAGAGAATTCATGGAGGAATTTTTAGGGTTGACGGGAACTGTTCAGTATGATTCTGAGTTGGTAGATAAACGACTGCATTTATCAAAATCCGTGGAAGTGTACATCACAAAGAGTGACCTTTATGTACACAATTATGAAACGTCCACCAGGATGCTGGGGATCCCAGGACGGAAAGCAGACTTTGATGAATGAATCCCACTGTATTACAGGTGGATTCCCTATGAAGGGGATGCGGGAGAAGGAGCTCACCTAAGTGACTTTGGAAACTGCTGCTTGGACTTGTAAGATTGATGGCAAAAGGAGCTGTAGGTAGCCACTGTACTCCAGATGGTAAATCTGTTTCTCATGGAGGTGTGAGTTGGCAATTCTGAAACTGCTTTACATGTAAAGTAAGTAATAATAACGTACACAAGAGTAAATGGACGGTGGATAATGGGGCCAGGTTTTTCACCGTCTGAGAGGGAAGTTATAGATGAGCAAAGGGGGGACACCAGAAGGACCCCTGTGACACTAGATTAGAGTCAGGGGTATGAACTTGTATTTAACTTATATATTTGATATGTATATTCATATTTAAGTTATAAATACATATATAGGTTGTATATAGTGTGTATATGTATGATATATATATATTCACACAGACATAGAAACAATAATGCATATGTACATAAACATGGGTTAATATAGTTTATATATATTATTTATATGATATATATTATAATAAATATAGAAATAATAGATGTGTCTATTATTATATAATAGATAAATAAATGATAATAGACATGTGTATATGTATAAACATGGGTTAATATATTTTGTATGTGTTATTTACATTTTATATATTATGCTTTTTACATATTATATGTATGCTATATTTCTATCCTGTAATTTTTTTATTATGTATATTCTAGCTCTGTTCCAGAGAAGGCCTAGAAGCAGTGACACCCAGTGTGAGACTGCCAGATAAAATACAGGATACTCAGTTAAATCTGAATTTCAGATAAGCAATAAGTACACATACATACAACCTGTAACTGAGGAAAATATCTCTTGAAGGATGTACAAGGAAACTGAAGCTGGTGGCAGGCGGACTGGTGGGAGGAGAGTAGCCTTTTAATTATGCACGTGTTTCCTATTCACAAAATAAAGAATTCTACAAAAATTTAACCAGCAGAACCTTGTTAGTAACTTAGTAAATAAATAAAATTGGAAAAAAATAGACTGCCTTACTAACTTTTAAAAATTTCACCGCGTTTTAGAGAAACCACTTAAGCCCTTGTATAACTGTTCTGTAAGTCCATCTTTCTCTCTCCCCGAGCAGGTCTTCTCTGCCCTCTGCAGATGGTGCAGATGGGCTGGTGGTCTTGGGCAACACAACATTTCCTTCCTGTACCCGCTTCTTCCCAGGGGAGCGTAGGGAAGGGTGGTGTGCTGACAATCGGGGGGCAGAGACAGGAGGAGGGCGTGCTCCCTGGGGTGACGTCTGTTTCTCACTTTAATCAATGTCTCCTCCTGAGCTGGAGAAGTGAGAATGTCATTCTCAGCTGCTGACACATGAAAATCCTTTAATTAAACTCAGCCTGGCTACCTGTGCCAGTCATCACGGCCAGCAACAAGGCAACATGCTTGAAACGATTTGGAAGAAATCTTCTTTTAATGTAGGGAATACTTAACCTGTGCAATTTACTGTTACAGAATCTCATAGAAACAAGGTAGCTTATTATAATGAAAGAAAGGTAGAAAGAAAGCAAGCTTTCAGGCCTGCTCTGGATAAGAATGGCCTCCACAGTGACATTGCAAGCCTGGGTGAAGCTTCCCAGGTCTCCAGAGGCATATGGTAATTGTCAGGAAGGAATGCTGAGGTCAAGGAGGAATTTCCTCGCACTGGGCCCGTGCAAAAGCCAGCAGACCAGAAACACTTCCGGAAGTGGGTGGTCTGCCTTTTGCAGCAGTAGGCTGCATCCATAAAAGAGAGGAAATAGTGCAACAAAACTTCTTTTCTGGTTCAGACTTGCCACAGTAAAAAGACCTGCTAAGACTTGGTCAGCAGGCTGGGCTAACAGACCCTGTCTTAGCAGCTGCCCACGGAACTGAACAGGGTTGGAAAGTCATTAGGGAAATGGAGCATAACAGCCCACCTCTCTCTTCTGCATCCAGGTCAGCAAACATGGAGCGTGAACCAACCTTTCCTGCTGCTTAGACTGACGCTCTCCTCATGAGAGACTTCTCCTTAGAGGCCAACGCCCTCAGTTTGACATGAAAGTTACAGGGCTGACGAGTGCATTTCATAATTCCTTTACTTTGGTCTTGTTTCCTGAACTGCAGGAAGTCAGGAAGTAAGATGTCTACTTTATGAGGCCTTAAGGGAAAATTTAGATATTCTCTGCATTCATGTCCCCCTTCTTGGCTCTCTTAAGTGAAGGGAGAGCTTCCTGATTTCGTGTCAGATCTAGCTGCCTCGATAAGTATTGGCTGAACTGCAAACTGCCTGCGCTAGCTTGTGGCCAAGAAGAAAAACACTTAAGAGAAAATCCTCCCCCGTGTAGCTCAGAGAATTCACTACCTGCACCATCCCTTTAAAACATCATCACCGGGCTTCCCTGGTGGCGCAGCGGTTGAGAATCCGCCTGCCGATGCAGGGGACACGGGTTCGTGCCCCGGTCCGGGAAGATCCCACGTGCCGCGCAGCGGCTGGGCCCGTGAGCCATGGCCGCTGAGTCTGTGCGTCCAGAGCCTGCGCTCCGCAACGGGAGAGGCCAGAACAGTGAGAGGCCCGCGTACCGCAAAAAAAAAAAAAAAAAACCAACAAAACACCAAAACAAAAGAAATCATCATCATTAACAACAACAAGAAAACCAGGTCTCTGGTACTGGGGTGAGCTTCAGCCCGAGTCCCACGGGCACTTTTTCCTTCTCTGGCTTGGGTTGGGGACACTGGAGGTGACCGTTCAGAAGCAGTGGGGTGTTCCTTTAATTGCTATTTGTCTTTCAGCGCTTTTACACGATTTCGATTTCCCCTCGTTTGCTGCTGGCTCGAGGTTATGCAGCCCTGTGCTGTTGATGACAAGCAACCGTGTGTGCTCTGTCCCCTACAGCTTCCTCTTTGCCGGTGAAAAAAGAATAGTAATTGTAAATTACTCTTTACAATTCTATTGTAATGGTACAATACAATTTACAATTACTATTACAATTCTAACAAGGATGGAGGAAACTCTTCCATAGCTTCATGCTTACTCACCTGAGAGGGCTCTGCCTTCTGTGTTAAGACTTAGGTAATCAGTCATCCTCTCCACCTCGGGGTATTGGAAAGAACTGGGCTTGACATCAAGAGAACTTGGTGTGCATCCTGGCTTTGCCACTTGTGTTATTAGCACAGATTCCTTAACATCTCTAAGATTCTGTTTCACTCTCTATAAAATGTCATTAAAAATGGTTATCAACAAAGATACTGTGAGAAATAAAGGAATTAAAACTCCTGCCAAATACCATTTTCTCATTAAGTGCTTGTTGAATCTGAAGGATATTGCCTGAATACCACCATCGTCAATTATCATTCTTAAGTCTCTGGATATGTTCTTCCCAAAGACAGAGTATCTGACCACTAAAGGTGCCCAGTGGAAGGGAATACCCCCCAACAGAGATGCTGAAGTCAGTTTACAAAGAGTTTTGAAATACTCATTAGGAAAGGTCAGTGATAAAAGAAAGGGATTACTCAGGGAGCACACAGTATGTCACTTCTTATACATGTGACTTATAAACACTCAATAAGGAATCACTTATACTATAGCATTTTTTTTTTTTTTTTTTTTTTTTTTTTGGTGGTACGCGGGCCTCTCACTGCTGTGGTCTCTCCCGTTGCAGAGTGCAGGCTCCGGACGCGCAGGCTCAGCGGCCATGGCTCACGGGCCCAGCCGCTCCGCGGCATGTGGGATCTTCCCGGACCGGGGCACGAACCCGTGTCCCCTGCATCGGCAGGCGGATTCCCAACCACTGCGCCACCAGGGAAGCCCTATACTATAGCATTTGATACTTCTATGTTCAAGTGTTAACAGAACATAGAACAGAACATTCTGTATTAGCATACAAAAATGACACAAAAGTTTTTCTATCTGCTTATAGCTTGATGTGTTTTTTAAATTCTCATCCATTTTGATCAATCTCCTAGAAACTTTATTTTCAAATGCTACAAAACCATTTCTCTTTAACATCCTTGAATGCCTTTGACATACGTGACTAACATCCCCTTTCTCTCAAAACAATATTCATTTGAACACACTTGGCTAAAAACATGTGAAACTCTGAATAAGTTTCACTTCAGATAACACAGAAAATCACACAGGATTTGCATACTTCATGTCAAAGGGCCTTGGAATTTAGTAAAGAGAATAAAAAATATTTGTGACTTTCACTTGAGCCTGCCTTCCTCTGATCTCTAAGTTCCTAACCCAGATGTTAAAGACACAGGAACACCACTGCCTGAGGGGAACAATTCTCGTTCTTTCCCGGTGCCAGCCCGGTTGCATCAAGCACAGGGACATCTGCACCCACGCTTTCTGAGCTGTCTGCCCTCTCGCCACCTCTCCTTGTAAAGCCGAAGCGTGGACATGGGTTCACGGGCTCCATCTAGTGGTCACACCTCAAATCATCTAAAAGTGGAGAACATTTTGTCGGTGGATGAATGACATTTAATCCACCCCTTGTTTTTTTTTTTTTTTTTGTTTTTTTTTTGTTTTTTTTTTTTTTTTTGCGGTACGCGGGCCTCTCACTGTTGTGGCCTCTCCCGTTGCGGAGCACAGGCTCCGGACGCGCAGGCGCAGCGGCCACGGCTCATGGGCCCAGCCGCTCCGCGGCACGTGGGATCCTCCCGGACCAGGGCACGAACCCGTGTCCCCTGCATCGGCAGGCGGATTCTCAACCACTGCGCCACCAGGGAAGCCCCCACCCCTTGTTTTGACATGTGGGAAATCTAGATCTAAAGAGGTGAGGCAAAACATTCTCTTTTATTTTTATTTTTTTGGTCTCATTTCTCTTTAATCTCCTTTAATCCAGACTAGTCCCCTGCCTTTTTAAAATCATTTAAGATATACCTACATTTAATTTATTTGTTTCAAATTCTGAATTTTGCGTTTTTTCCTGGGCTAGCAATACATGGTACAATAGTCTCTCATACTGCCGGGCAGCAGCAGCCAGGCAGCCCGCCACAGCTCCCAGTCGGCCACATGATCACGAAGGTAAACAATCCACACATTTACAACCATTCTGTACCCGTGCAGTAGTGAATTAACCACAGGAAATATTCAACACTTTACACCTTCATTTTAAACATCACTAAGGAAAAAAAAGTGCTGCCATTTATAACTGTGAAATGTCATCAACTGTAAGATGAACCTTGCTAAATGCTGCATTTTTAAAAAATTGAACCACAGTTGATGTGCAATGTTGTGTTAGTTTTAGGTGGAGGCAAGGCCTTCTTGGCCCACAGCGGACAGCTGGTTAGTGGTGGCACCGGGGCTGGAACCCCACGCCTGACCCCAGACACATTCCCTGTGTGCTCCCCTCCTGCCCGTCCCTCCTCCCCTGATGGCACTGAGGGAGGCGTCGTACAGTACTGCTTAACAGTTTGTATTCTCCAGGAACTTAAACATCTGATGTTCAGTTCTGATGTAAAAATAAGCCGGAAACATAAAAATGAATATTTGAAATGATTATAAGTATAGCAATAGAAAAGACTATATACTTCCATTGTATGAATTGTAAAGATTACTATGCTTTAAAATTCGACGATAAGATTTGTTGAATCGATGAAAGACAGCAGACTTCAGTGAAGGAAGAGTCAATGGAGAAGATGGAATTCCATTAGCATCTTGATTACGGAGGAGTGGATAAGATGGAGGAAATTCCTGGGATAGGACATTCCAGGAATATTGGAAGAGCATGACCAAATAAAGTTGGTTGGATTCCCAAGGCAGGAATCAGGAATTTTTAAAATAATTTTTTCTATTTTATTTATTAATAGAGTTTTAATGGGCGCAGTGTAAGTTTTGACATATGCTTACACCAAGGAAGTCATTACCACAATCAAGACAATGAACATATCTGTTACCCCCCAAAGTTTCCTTGTGTCCCTGTGTAATTCTAATTCTTTCCTCTGGCCCCTCCCCACTCAGACAACCAGTGATCTGCTTTCTGTCACTATAGATGAGTTTGTACTTTCTAGAATATTAATTCATTAAAATTTTTTGTTTTAAAATAATTGCAAATTTATAGAAAAATTGCAAGAGTAGCATGAGAACTTCCATATATCCTTAATTCAAACTCCCCAGTTGTTAACATTTTACCTCATTTGTCTTATTGTTCCATCTGTATACTTATATAGTATATAAGTATTGTTACTTTTTTCTGAACCAGTTGAGAGCAGCTGCAGACATGATATCCCATCACCCTTTATTATTTCAGTATGTATTTCCTTAAAACAAGGACACCTATTTAACCAGAGTGAAACCATCGAGACCAGGAAATAAATATTGCTGTAATACTGCCATCTGATCTATAGGCCCCATTCAAATTTCTACAGTCGTCTCAATAATGTGCTTTATAATTTCAGAATCCAACCTAGGATCGTGTATTGTACTTAGTTATTAAGTCTTTTTTAGTCTCCTTCAATCTGGAATATGTCCTCATTCTTCCCTTGTGTTTTACAACTTTGACATTTTTTAAAGAGAGCAGGCTAATTACTTTGTAGAATGTCCCTCATCTCGGGTTGATCTGATGTTTTCTCATTACTAGATTTGAGTCATGCATTTTTGGCAGGAATTTCATGGAAGTAATGCTGTGTTTTCTCAGTTTATCGGGAGTAACTTAATGTCAATTTATCCTGTCACTGATAACCTTTTTTTAATCACTTAAGATGGTGCTGGCTAAGTTTGTCCACTTTAAAGTTAATTAGTAAGTATTTTGTACTTTTAAATAATCAGGTAAATATCTGCGGGATCTGTTTTGAGACTATGCCCATATCCTCATCAAATGCTCCCTGTTTTAGCATCCAATGATGATTCTACCTAAACTAGTTGTTACTGTGATGGTTGCCAAGTAATGATTTTCTAATTCCATCATTTCTTCTGTACTTACTGGTTGGCATTCTGCTTTAAGGTGGAGGTTTCTCTTCTCCCTCATATTTATTTATTTGTGTATTTATATCAGTATAAACTCATGAATTTTGATTTTTTTTCCCCTGATGGATTATAATCAATATCATTATTTATTTTGGGGTTCAAATCATCCCAGCTCTGGCCAGTGGGAGTCCCGTTAGGCTGGCTCCTGTGTCCTTTGGGCATGTCCTCATAGTTCTCTGAGTGCTTCTTTACTTTCTGGAACATTTCCAGACTCATCATCTTGTTCTCTTCCTGCCCTAGCCCTGGAATCAGACATTTCTCCAAGAAGCCAGAAACAGATTTGGATGCTGGGATTTCAGCACAACTGGGGTGTCATTGCTTCTAAGCCCTCTTGGTACCCACAGCTACGAAATATAACACACCTATCTGTTCATATCTATCTATCTATCTATCTATCTATCTATCTATCTATCTATCTATCTATCTATCTACCTATCATCTAGTCTTAAACCATGACTTCAAACTGATATCTTCAATTCCAATCCAATACCACAGTTTCTCCTCTCCACATTCCTAACACCTTTCTCCAACAGTGAGAAATTGCCCTGCTATCCCCCATATATTTACTCACTTGCTTAATCCTCTTGCATGAAGCCATTCTCCCAGCTGCACCAGTCTTGTCCCTAGCCCTAGTGCACCAGCTCTGAAGAGGGGATGGTGAAACACAAGATTTTCACTCTTTGCCCATTTTTCTCTTTTCAATATTACTCAAATCCATTCTCTCCCTTCAGGTCTACTTCCACTGCCCAAGTTCAAGCCTTTAACAAGGGCTATTATTTCTGGTTTTGCTCCTGAAGATCTATCCTGCAAGTAGCAGTCCACATGATCTTTCAAAACATGGCTATGTCTGGTATTCCTCTCCTTTAAACTCTCCTCATTGCCCACGGAGCTAAGTGAAGCTCTCCTACGTTACCGTGACCTGGTCCCTGTCCGCACCTCCACTCTCACGTTTGCCTCTCCCTCCCTCGTCCTTTCAGTAGAGATGAAGTTTTGCAGTTGTTTGCAGACACCATGTTCCATTACTATCATTTCTGCAGCATGCCCCAGCTGCCTTCCCCAATTCACCCTTATAAACCCTGCTCAGGTGCTTCTGCCTCTAAGAAACTTTTCTTGGCACCCTTTTTCAATAGTTAATTACTCCTTTCTACTAGTCCTATTTCTTGTACACACGTTTATTATTCCATGTGTGACTTTCCACTATTTTTATTTGTTTACGTGTCTGTTTGTCCTACCAGGTCACCAAGCCAGAGGACAGGAATAGACTCATTTGCCACTGTGGTTCCAGTATCTAGCATAGTTTCTGCCGTGTGCTATACACTAACTATACGCTTACTGAACTGAAAGAGAAGTTTTGTTTTTTTGGTCTAGGAAGAGTGGAGAAAATGATGTGCTTTAGTTATCATAACTAAACACCTGCATAACAAAACACCTTAAAGTGTAATGGCTTAACACAATTTCACATCACATGAAGTTTATTACTTCACATGATTCTGGGGGTTGACTGGGCAGTTCTGCTTCGTGCGGTACCGGCTGGGGCACTGGGGTGGCTGGAGGATTTTAACGGCCTCGCTTCTCTGGCTGGGTGTCGGTGCTTGTTGCTGGCTTGTCGGTCCACTCAGCTGATGCTGTCAGTCAGGCATCTCAATCTTCTTCAACGAGGGCCTCTTCATGTGGCTGCTTGGGCTTGCTCCCAGCATGAGGGCTTGGTTTCAACATGGAGCATTCCAAGGAGACAAGTCCCATACAAAAGCTTATCAGGAATCCATCGCATTTGGCAAGCGATGTCACCTTGAGAGGGGACCACACAAGGGCATCACACAGAGAGTGGCTCATTGGGGGAATCAAAGTAACAGTCTACTATGGGGAGATGTTAGATTCTTTTGAGTATCATAATAAAAGGCACTGAATTTCTGAGGAGGAGGGGTTTTTTTGGCTACGCCGCACAGCTTGTGGGATGTTAATTTCCTGACCAGGGATCGAAAACGCGCCCCCCCCCCCCCCAGCAGTGAAAGCGCCAAGTCCTAACCACTGGACCGCCAGGGAATTCCCATGAGGAGGAGGATTTTAAATGTGAGAAAATAATGCAATGGGAACTCAATGCAACATCTTGAAGAGAGAACTACCTTGGGTCAAAAACAATGGAATCTCTGCAAATATGAACTCTGGCACCCAGACCTGACACTTTCCTTTCAAGGGATTAAATTCATGATGCAGCAACTGGAGCCAGCAAACTAATCTATACTGGAAGTGAGTTATCTAACCCCGTATTTTTTAAAAATTAGTGACAGAAGTATTCTTTCAAATAGATGCTTATAAGAAAAATAAAACAGAAACAGGTAAGGCAAAACACTCAGGATTATCTCATTTAAAGCTGAGGTGTTTGAGGTTCTCCCTATTTTCATGTATTTTTGGCAATTTTTAATAATAAAAATTAAATAATACAATTTAAAATCCATTTTATAAAGTAAGACACGCTGGGGCTTCCCTGGTGGTGCAGTGGTTGAGCGTCCACCTGCCGATGCAGGGGACACGGGTTCGTGCCCCGGTCCGGGAAGATCCCACATGCTGCGGAGCGGCTGGGCCCGTGAGCCATGGCCGCTGAGCCTGTGCGTCCGGAGCCTGTGCTCCGCAACGGGAGAAGCCACAGCAGTGAGAGGCCCGCGTATTGCAAAAAAAAAAAAAAAAAAAAGTCAGACACGCAGAGAAAGGCTGCTGTAGGTCAATGTTTGAAGCTTTGCCCACTCCATTCTCTCTCACGACTGGCTGCCGCTACCCCTTCTGCTGGCATATCCCCCAGACACCTCCATTCTTCAGATACCTTCGAGGAATTCAGGGCAGCCATGGGTCATATTTTGAAAACTGCTGACTAGACTAGAAGATGCCCCAGAAGACGCGGGTCTGTATTTTGACCTGGTCCTCCGAATACCAATTTAGAAACTAAGTAGAATCAGTGCCACTGCTGCTCTGTGTTCTCTCGGCCCCGCCACCCCCCCCCCCCCCAGCCTGGCAGCCATCCAGGAGTCCACTGCTCTCTGCACTTACTGCTATCGTGAACACAGGAAACCGCGTGGGTACCTCCTGATTTCTGATTGAGGATGTGCAAAGCGATGCTGCAGGGGTCAAAAGTAGAGAAGCTTCTAAGGCATTTGAGAAACTGCATTCCCAAGACACTTGCTAAGTGGACTCCAGCAGAAACTGCAGCAGTAGCAGCAGCAGTGGCCCCCAGAAAAATCCAAAGACGTGTTAGTCTGTGCAATTTTTTAAAAAATAAATTTATTTATTTTATTTATTTCTTTTTGTCTGCTTTGGGTCTTTGTTGCTGCGCGCGGGCTTTCTCTAGTTGCGGCGAGAGGGGGCTACTCTTCGTTGCGGTGCGTGGGCTTCTCATTGCCGTGGCCTCTCTTGTTGCGGAGCACGGGCTCTAGGCACGCGGGCTTCGGTAGTTGTGGCATGCGGGCTCAGTAGTTGTGGCTCGCGGGCTCTAGAGCGCAGGCTCAGTAGTTGTGGAGCATGGGCTTAGTTGCTCCGCGGCACGTGGGATCTTCCCAGACCAGGGCTCAAACCTGTGTCTCCTGCATTGGCAGGTGGATTCTTAACCACTGAGCCACCAGGGAAGCCCAGTCTGTGCAATGTTAATGCCATTGTCCTGTGAATACTTTTGCAAAGAAGGCTGGAGGCAGGTGGCTCCCCACCAAGGGCACTGAGCCGGGGGGAGGGGAAGGGTAGGAAGCTATGCATTTTGTACTGCAGGCTTATCAAGAGTCGTGATGTTTCCTGTGTTAAGGGAGATGTGTGGTCTCCGTGGAGCATGAAGAAGACTTTTTAAATTTCTCGATCATCAAGGAGTTAATGCTAGTTCTAGTCATCTCATCAGACATTTACTGTGTTCTTACTGTGTTCTGGGCTTCCTGCTTAATCTTTGGGAGCTCACAGAGAGGAGTAGGGCTGCCTCTGTCCTGAAAATGCTCCCAGGCTGCTGTGTGCTTGGGATCAAGGTTGGCTGAGTAAATACCCATTAAACATATGAAGCAGACACTTGGGAAACTAGAAGAGCAGAGGAACAAAGTTTTGTTTTGCTTAAAAGAATATGTTTTCCTCCCAAAGCATAAAAGCTCTAATTGTAGAAACTATGCATGTTATTATTTAATTTTTAGGAAAGCAAAATATTTTTAAGATTTGTAGTTTTCAGGCTCCCCTGGTGACACAGTGGTTAAGAATCCGCCTGCCAATGCAGGGGACATGGGTTCGAGCCCTGGTCCGGGAAGACCCCACATGCTGCGGAGCAACTAAGCCCGTGCGCCACAACTACTGAGCCTGCGCTCTAGAGCCCATGAGCCACAACTACTGAGCCTGCGTGCCATGACTACTGAAGCCCGCGTGCCTAGAGCCCGTGCTCCGCAACAAGAGAAGCCACCGCAACGAGACGCCCGTGCACCATAACAAAAGAGCAGCCCCCGCTCACCGCAACTAGAGAAGCCCGCGTGCAGCAACGAAGACCCAACGCAGCCAAAAATAAATTTTTTTTAAAAAAAGTGAATCTGCATAAATACATAAATCTACCATAAAAAAAAAGATTTGTAGTTTTCAACATGTCTCTGTAGTGAGTGTGAAAAATATGCGCAGGAATAACTCTAACACAAGACAGCATGTGATGGATACCATAAGGAAGCGCCAAAGCGCCAATGTATTCAGAGACAGAGGGAGCACAAAGTCTTTATGGAGGAGATGGTGTCTGAAGTGGACTTTGATGGGTAGATAGAAGGGGCTGGAGCACATGATCTCTAAATGCATTCAAATTCTTTACTGCTGATTTGTGTTGGTGTGGGTGGGATGGACAAGGATGCTCCAGGCAAAGGGACTACTTCGGGAGCAGAGAGGCATGCTGGGGGATTATGAGCGCTCCCTGGTGCCTGGAGAAAAAGGCACATGGCGGGGTAAAGGATCTCAGGGTTCAGCCTGCTTTGGTTTGGCTGCAGCAGGAAGGCTTCCTTCGACCTCCTTTACTCTGCTCAATCCCAGGCCCTCCTTCCAACAGGAGAGTCTGGAGGGACTGCTCTTCTTTCCAAAGGGCAGTCTGCCCAGGGCCGAGGCTGCTGTGTCCAGCCTGCCTCTGTCCCTGCTCCGGGTACAGGGAAACCACCGTATGGCTTTCCTGTTTTCGGTGCGAGCGCTCAGCTCAGCTCAGCTGTCTGTGTTCCTAGCCTGCTTCTGTGTGCTCGGAGTTGACCTTTAGAGCGTGACATTTGAGCGTCAGTGCCGAGCTTCCTGTGCGAAGTACAATGAGTTTGTGACTGTGTCCAGAGCTACAGACATGCCCCTTTTCCGTGTGCTGCGTGACCAATTTGGCCTCATTAAGAATGAAGTGGGCAAACGGGAATGTTTGCAAGGGCATCAACGGGTACTGCTCGGACAGAGGACAGCCACCAGGTAAACGCACCCCACCAGGCTTCTTCCCAGTAAGGGCAGACCCCGAGTCACAACGTGGCCTTGTCCCCAGCACTTCCCAGAATACCCTCTAGCATCCTGGTGCCACCCACACCCTGGCTCACTCCCGCGTGCCACTCCGCCACCTCTCCTAGGAGCGCCCTCTGGGGACTCTGTGACTACCCCTTGTGCCCCTACACGTTACTAAAACTTTCATGTGTATTTTATTCAGAGTTAGGATGGCTTCATCCTTTCCAAATTAATTTCTCCTTGATCTCGGTTCCTTCTACCCTGTTTCCAGCAAGGTTGAAAGCCAATGTTATTTTCAAAGGGAAATTGCTAGTTCCTTGATGGATTCAGTTGTAGGAGCTGTATGACCTGCTCACAGAAGTTCTGTGTAGTCACAGAAAGAGAGGGAGGTATGTAGAAACATACCATAACTAACTTAACAGAGCAGTTTAAAGACAAAGATTAATGCTGCTACCATTTAGGAGTTCAAAGACAAAACATTTGCAAATTTAAAACATAATTACACATATATCCCTCTTGGGGACTTGGAGACATAGTTTTGCAAAATAACTTTGGCTGCTAGTTAGAGAACGAAGAAAAGTCCGAGATGTTAAAGACTGTTAACTGTTCATGGACCCACATAAATTGAGGGTGTTTTGATATTTGCTATGTTTCTTACTCCACTGCTCCTCTGCATATGCACATTTACTCTGGATTGATATTTGAGATTATCCAACACTTGTTGAACATGTATGCAAAGACTCGGGAAGAAAAGCTTGAGTTAGTAAAAGGCTAGTTATGTGACCATGGGCAAATTATTTGTCCTCTCTCAATACATCTTTCCTCACTTTTAAAATGAGAAGGTTGGGGCTTCCCTGGTGGCGCAGTGGTTGAGAATCCGCCTGCCGATGCAGGAGACACGGGTTCGTGCCCTGGTCCGGGAAGATCCCATATGCCGCGGAGCGGCTGGGCCCGTGAGCCGTGGCCGCTGAGCCTGCGCGTCCGGAGCCTGTGCTCCGCAACGGGAGAGGCCACAACAATGAGAGACCCGCGTACCACACAAAAAAATTAAAAAAATAAAATGAGAAGGTTGGACTAAGCATTCTTCCATCTTTAACAATCCGTGATTAACAAGAAAACACACTATAGAACAGTAATTAGTGTCTTAGGATCCACTATTGCCTTTGATTCTTACAGCTGTGTGATCTGAATAAAGTAATTTCTTCTCCCCAGACCTCACTTCATCTGTAAAATGACAGAATTGGCCTCTCTATTCTTTTTTTTTCCCTTTTCTTTTTTTGTGGTACGTGGGCCTCTCACTGTTGTGGCCTCTCCCGTTGCGGAGCACAGGCTCCGGACGCGCAGGCTCAGCGGCCATGGCTCACGGGCCCAGCCGCTCCGCGGCACGTGGGATCTTCCCGGACCGGGGCACGAACCCACGTCCCCTGCATCGGCAGGCGGACTCTCAACCACTGCGCCACCAGGGAAGCCCTGGCCTTTCTATTCTTTATTGTCCCTTCGAGCTCTAATATTTTGCAGTTTTCCTTAGTTAGCGTGGAAGTCTCAGCTTTCTCTTCTTTGCATTCGGTTTTCATGTTGGGGGAGAGGGGAGAGGCCTAATATTAATCATTATTATTTTCAGTCTGTTTTGTCTTCTCTCTTTCCTCTCTCTCTACTCCCCCCACCCCCCAACTTTCTCTCCTATTGTTCTTCTAGAAAACTGGGAAAGTTTCCTCATAATGAACATTGCAGACCCAGCTTTACTCAGTGAATCCTGAAGCCTAGGTCTGGGTTGGAGAAGAGGCAGAAGTCCTTACAGCTCTGCCTTGTTTGTTTTTAAGTCAGTTTATTGGAATCCCTGCAGGAGATTAAGCTCTTTAGACTATCAATACTGAGCCCTGTATTGCTTAGGAATAGGTTTGGCTGAGACTGCTAGAGAAAACCTAAAGTAACAGTGGCTTTAAAAAACAGAACTTTAGGGCTTCCCTGGTGGCGCAGTGGTTGAGAATCCGCCTGCTGATGCAGAGGACGCGGGTTCGTGCCCCGGTCCGGGAGGATCCCACGTGCCGCGGAGCGGCTGGGCCCGTGAGCCATGGCCGCCGAGCCTGCGCGTCCGGAGCCTGTGCTCCGCAACGGGAGAGGCCACAACAGTGAGAGGCCCGCGTACCGCGAAAAAAAGAAAACAGAAAAACACAGAACTTTATTTCCTCCTCAGGCAATAGTCCAGGTTTATAGTCTTAAGGCTCTTGTGGCAGCTCTGAGCCAGGAAGTCCTCAGGATCTCAAGCTCCTTGGTCTACTTGCCCCACCATCCCCAGGCTGTAGCCCTCATCCTGCTGATCCAAGCCATATAATGAGGAGGGAAAACCAGGAAGAGGCTTGGGAACTGCCACACTGTGCTGCACCCCATTGGCCAGACATTGGTCACACGACCACACCCAACTGCAAGGGAGGCTGGGCATTGTAGACTCCCTTCTGGGTGGCCATGGATCCAGGCAAAAAACTGAGGATTCCATTACCTTGAAAGGAGGGGAGAATGGATATTGGGAACAGAAAGCCATCTCTGCTACTATCTCCATTTGGCTAGTGAGCCTTGGATATGTTCTCTCTATAGTGAGAAACCATCAGGGAAGAGGGGTGAGTCCTAGGACCTCCAATACCCAGCACCCTTATTTCTCTTTATTCTCTCTTGTCCTAGAAGACTCCGCTCTCACAAGACACTGCCATTTCCCAAGAACTCCAAATCATTCGTGTATTTACTCATCTACAAAGGTTTGTGGAAAATGCTCTGTAGCCAGCACTGTATTTGGCCAGGGGACCAGAAAGACAGATGAGGTACAGTCCTTACCCTAAGGAGTTTACAGTCTGGCAGATAGAAGCGGACATGTAAACCAATTGCCTGGAATCGTTATAGAATAGCCACTTGAACTGGGTATAATGGGATGGGATATAAAAGAAGTAATAACTCTAACTTTACAAACAGACAGCAGAGGGGTAAGGAAATGCCTCATAAAGGAAGTCTCCATTAAACTGAGTGTTTAAAGCCAAATCCCTTGGATGGAGGGAACAGGGCAGGGTCTCTGCCTTTTTCCTCCCCTTTTTTCCCTTTCTTCTCCATGACTAATATGTTTTGCTTATAACCACCCGTATGTAAACAGATCAACTTGGCTGCTGTCCTAAAAACATAGTGTCCCTGGCTAAGCTCAAGTTACCAAATTGCATATTCATTTACGCGGAAATTCCTGTAACCCTGCCTCTTAAGAAAACTAGAAAAATGAAGTTAATTACCAAAGGAAATCAACTGCAAAAATATCCAAGCCCTAATTCTAGGTAAAGATTACAGAACATGGCACAGTGTAAACTCTGGTGGGGGTCTGTCGAAGAGGTGAAGCAATTGTTTTTACATGGAGAAATTACTGGGTTCTGTACAAACGCAATTATAATCGTTAGCAAGATAATGGAATATGGCTTCGCATTTACTAAATTGTTGAGCCATTATCTGCTCAACTACTAACATTCAGTACAAAGAGTATTTTTCTCTAGTTATCATAAATGGAAGTAATGGTGAAACAGAAATTTATGAGCAATAACACTTGATGTTTAGGAGAATATAATTTGTCATTCACAGCATACAATTTTGCAAGATTAAAAATGTTCATCTTGGGCTTCCCTGGTGGCGCAGTGGTTGAGAATCCGCCTGCCGATGCAGGGGATACGGGTTCGTGCCCCGGTCCGGGAAGATCCCACATGCTGCAGAGCGGCTGGGCCCGTGAGCCATGGCCGCTGAGCCTGCGGGTCCGGAGCCTGTGCTCCGCAACGGGAGAGGCCACAACAGTGAGAGGCCCGCGTACCACAAAAAAAAAAATGTTCATCTTGGGCTTCCCTGGTGGTGCAGTGGTTGGGAGTCCGCCTGCCGATGCAGGGGACGCGGGTTCGTGCCCTGGTCCGGGAAGATCCCACGTGCCGCGGAGCGGCTGGGCCCGTGAGCCATGGCCGCTGAGCCTGCACGTCCGGAGCCTGTGCTCCGCAACGGGAGAGGCCACGACAGTGAGAGGCCCGCGTACCACAAAAAAAAAAAAAAAAAAAAAAAAAAATGTTCATCTTGCCACAAGAATTCAAGATTGCTTAGATTCTTTCACTTAGGTCACCCAAGGTGAACTTTCAAGTTCTTACAAATTCTTCTTCACCATGAATTTTCATTGACTAAGTCAACAGGAAATTCTCCATTTTATCTGAAGTTTCAAAATATGCATTTTTATTTCTCTATTTTTCTATGTATGAAACTTATGCTTCCTTATTTTTACTTTATAAGTTTAAATTCCTTGGAGAATGTTTTAAGTATAAAATTTAATTTTATAAACATGTATTCATTATCTCATAAAGCAAGATGAACTGTGTAAAGCAGAGGTCCACACACTTTTTCAATAAAGGGCCAGAGAGTAAATATTTTAGATTTTGCACACCCCATACAGTCTTTGTTGCATATCCATCTTCGTTTATGTCTTTTTTTTTCTTAACAATGCTTAAAAATGTAAAAACCTCGTGAGCCATACAAAAACACGCTTCATTTGTCCTGTGGTCCTTAGTTTGCCAATCTCTGAAAAGCTTTGATTTCAAAATCTTACATGCACATAAAGAACTATAATAGGGCTTCTCTGGTGGTGCAGTGGTTGAGAGTCCGCCTGCCGATGCAGGGGACGCGGGTTCGTGCCCCGGTCCGGGAAGATCACACATGCCGCGGAGCGGCTGGGCCCGTGAACCATGGCCGCTGAGCCTGTGCGTCCGGAGCCTGCGCTCCGCAACGGGAGAGGCCACAACAGTGAGAGGCCCGCGTACCAAAAAAAAAAAAAGAACTATAATAAAAGGCAGATATGTAACGCTATATAAGTACAAATGTGTAGATATGCAGCATTTGATCCTCTTCCAGGGTTCTTCCCAGCAATGGCATCATTATCTAAACAATTACGAAGTCAGAGACCTTGGACTCATCCTTAATACAAATCTCTCCCTTTCCCTTGTCCCTTGTACTCATTTATTTATTTTTTGAATTTTATTTAATTAATTAATTAATTAATTTTTTTGTGTGTGTGGTACACGGGCCTCTCACTGCTGTGGCCTCTCCTGTTGCGGAGCACAGGCTCTGGACGCACAGGCTCAGCGGCCATGGCTCATGGGCCCAGCCGCTCCGCGGCTTGTGGGATCTTCCCGGACCGGGGCACGAACCCGCGCCCCCCGCATCGGCAGGTGGACTCCCAACCACTGAGCCACCAGGGAAGCCCTTATTTTATTTATTTTTTATACAGCAGGTTTTTATTAGCTATCCATATTAGTATATATATATCAATCCCAATCTCCCAATTCATCCCACCACCACCACCCTGTCCCACTTTCCCCCCTTGGTTTCAATACATTTGTTCTCTACATCTGTGTCTCTATGTCTGCCTTGCAAACTGGTTCATCTGTACCATTTTTCTAGATTCCACATATATGCATTAATATACGATATCTGTTTTTCTCTGATTTATTTCACTCTGTATGACAGTCTCTAGGTCCATCCATGTCTCTACAAATGACCCAATTTCGTTCCTTTTCATGGCTGAGTAATACTCCACTGTATAAATGTACCACATCTTCTTTACCCATTCCTCTGTTGGTGGACATTTAGGTTGCTTCCATGTCCTGGCTATTGTAAGCAGTCCTGCAACGAACATCGGGGTGCATGTATCTTTTCGAATTATGGTTTTATCCAGATATATGCCCAGTAGTGGGATTGCTGGGTTGTATGGTAGTTCTATCTTTAGTTTTTTAAGGAACCTCCATACTGTTCTCCATAGTGGCTGTATCAATTTACATTCCCACCAACAGTGAAAGAGAGTTCCCTTTTCTCCACACCCTCTCCAGCATTTGTTGTTTGTAGGTTTTCTGATGATGCCCATTTTAACTGGCGTGAGGTGATACCTCACTTAGTTTTGATTTACATTTCTCTAATAATTAGTGATGTTGAGCAGCTTTTCATGTGCCTCTTGACCATCTGTATGTCTTCTTTGGAGAAATGTGTATTTAGGTCTTCTGTCCATTTTTGGATTGGGTTGTTTGTTTTTTTAATATTGAGCTGCATGAGCTGTTTGTATATTTTGGAGATTAATCCTTTGTCCACTGATTCATTTGCGAATATTTTCTCCCGTTCTGAGGGTTGTCTTTTCATCTTGTTTATAGTTTCCTTTGCCATACAAAAGCTTTTAAGTTTCATTAGGTCCCATTTGTTTATTTTTATTTCCATTACTCTAGGAGGTGGGGCAAAAAAGATCTTGCTGTGATTTATGTCAAAGAGTGTTCTTCCTATGTTTTCCTCTAAGAGTTTTATAGTGTCTGGTCTTACATTTAGGTCTCTAATCCATTTTCAGTTTATTTTTGTGTATGGTGTTAGGGAATGTTCTAATTTCACTCTTTTACCTATAGCTGTCCAGTTTTCCCAACACCACTTATTGAAGAGGCTGTCTTGTCTCCATTGTATATTCTTGCCTCCTTTATCAAAGGTAAGGTGACTATATGTGCATGGGTTTACCTCTGGGCTTTCTATCCTGTTCCATCGATCTATATTTCTGTTTTTGTGCCAGTACTATACTGTCTTGATTACCGTAGCTTTGTAGTATAGTCTGAAGTCAGGGAACCTGATTCCTCCAGCTCCGTTTTTTTTCCCCTCAAGATTGCTATTCAGGGTCTTATGTGTCTCCATACAAATTTTAACATTTTTTGTTCCAGTTCTGTAAAAAATGCCACTGGTAATTTGATAGGGATTGCACTGAATCTGTAGATTGCTTTGGGTAGTAGAGTCATTTTCACAATATTGACTCTTCCAACCCAAGAACATGGTATGTCTCTCCATCCGTTTGTGTCACCTTTGATTACTTTCATCAGTGTCTTATAGTTTTCTGAGTACAAATCTTTTATTTTAGGTTTATTTAGGTTTATTCCTAGGTATTTTATTCTTTTTGTTGCAATGGTGAATGGGATTGTTTCCTGAATTTCTCTTTCTGATCTTTTGTTGTTAGTGTATAGGAATACAAGAGATTTCTATGCATTAATTTTGTATCCTGCAGCTTTACCAAATTCATTGATTAGCTCCAGAAGTTTTCTGGTGGCATCTTTAGGATTCTCTATGTATAGTATCATGTCATCTTCAAACAGTGACAGTTTTACTTCTTCTTTTCCAATTTGTATTCCTTTTATTTCTTTTTCTTCTCTGATTGCTGTGGCTAGGAATTCCAAAACTATGTTGAATAATAGTGGTGAGAGTGGACATCCTTGTCTTGTTCCTGATCTTAGAGGAAATGCTTTCAGTTTTTCACCATTGAGAATGACGTTTTCTGTGGGTTTGTCATATATGGCCTTTATTATGTTGAGGTAGGTTCCCTCTATGCCTACTTTCTGGAGAGTTTTTATCATAAATGGGTGTTGAATTTTGTCAAAAGCTTTCTCTGCATCTATTGAGATAATCATATGGTTTTTATTCTTCAATTTGTTAATATGGTGTATCATACTGATTGATTTGCATATATTGAACAATCCTTGTATCACTGGGATAAATCCCACTTGATCATGGTGTATGATCCTTTTAATGTGTTGTTGGATTCTGTTTGCTAGTATTTTGTTGAGGATTTTTGCATCTATATTCATCCGTGATACTGGTCTGTAATTTTCTTTTTTTTGTAGTATCTCTGGTTTTGGTATCAGGATGATGGTGGCCTCATAGAATGAGTTTGGGAGTGTTCCTTCCTCTGCAATTTTTTGGAAGAGTTTGAGAAGGATGGGTGTTAGCTCTTCTCTAAATGTTTGATAGAATTCACCCGTGATGCCATCTGGTCCTGGACTTTTCTTTGGAAAATCTGGAAGATTTTAAATCACAGTGTCAATTTCATTATTTGTGATTGGTCTGTTCATATTTTCTATTTCTTCCTGGTTCCGTCTTGGAAGGTTATACTTTTCTAAGAATTTGTCCATTTCTTCCAGGTTGTCCATTTTACTGGCGTAGAATTGCTTGTAGTAGTCTCTAGTGGTTAACCACTAGACCACTAGGGAAGTCCCTAGCCATCTTTTAGTCTCAAGCTTCATGACTTCCCCTGGTGATGTAATTCTCTTCCACAGCTTCAACTACTACCAATATGCTGAAAATTATCACATTCATCTCTCTTGGGTCAAGAACCATAAACCTGATCAACTACTGGCATCTCTGCTGGGATGTCACACAGACCCTAATGTAATATATATACTTCCTGTTATGGTCATTATTTGAGTGACGGCTCAAAGATCCACACCATCCTCAGAGTTAGTTAGAAAACTGAGATAAACCTGTTGCCCCTCCCATTCTTCTTTCCCTACATCCAGTCAGTTTCCAAATCCTAAAGAATCTAATCCTTCATATGTTAAAACATTTGCTCTCACCCTCAGTTACATTTCCTTGTTCCTGGTTCTAATTATATCTTACACAGATGATTAACATATGTCCTTCCACCTAATCTACCTGTCTACCGGACATTTGACTTTTACATTTTGACCTTTCCACAATCTAGCTCCTTTCTTCCTATTTTGGGAATTACTGACCATGTGGCCAAACAGAATCCTGATGACATTTGTCAGCTTTTCCTGCAACTGGACGTGGCGATGTCACCAAGTTCTGGCAATGGCTTATACGTAGAAGTGAGATACACAACTTCGGTGTTGTGCTCTGAAAAGAGAAAGCATGTCATCTCATTTTTTCCCCGTTCCTCCTGCAGTTGGAATGGAAAAGTGATGGGGGAAGCTGGAGCAGCTATCTCGGAGCACGAAACGGAAGCTATGTGTGAAGGACTACAAAGTAAAAACACAGAGAGAGGTTGGGCCAGTGCTGGCTTCACAGAGAAACCAACATGGACCTTTACATGAAGGAGAAAGAAACGTCAGCCTTGTTTAAGTCATCGTTAGATTTGGTCTTTGTTATTTCAGCCAAACAGATCCCCTAATTAATACTCTGTTGTTGCAGTCTGAGAGGCCAGTTATCCCTCACAGTGACCTAGCAACCAAGGTGTGGGCAGACGGTGGAGGGCTGACCATCCTGTGTTTCCACTGGGGTGAAGGGGGCTAATGCAGGTCGGCAGTGACAGCGATGTCCTACTGCCGCCAAATCTTCTTGGTCAAACTGGTCCAACTCCGAGACAACTACTGCGCCTCCTCCAAACTGCCTCTGCTCCTGTGGTTTCCAAGCCAGCTCTTCCAGCCTCATGATGATTTGGTGAACTCATGATAACCTTCCAATAAATTCTCCCTTTTCATTTAAGTGAATAGAATAGGTTTATGTGACTTGAAACAAAAATCAAAATTCCAAATTGATGCACTGAATTACGATTTCACTTTCTTCTAAAGAAAAGGCACTTCTGCCTGTGTTGTATCTGTAAACAGTGGTCTTATCCTGCATTTTCCCTGCTTAATACCCGTCAGGGGTTCTTCAGTCATTTCCGGCCGGACAACCTCCAAAGTGTGGCACGTGAAGCCTTCCAGGGTCTGGTCCAGTCTCCCTCTCCGGCTTTCTCTCTTGGTTCTGTCTCTACACTTCTCAGCTCAGCCATGCTAATCACTTGGCAGGCAGTGTATGCACCTCACCTATCCTTCTGCTTAGGACTCCTAGCCTCTCCTCATACTTGCTTGTCTATTTTCATTCAAGAGATGCCTGGGGGTTCCTTGCCTCCATAAAGCTTTCTTAACTGCCGCCTACTCTGGTCACCCCGATCTGACTGCCAACTGTCCTTTGGGCGGCACACTGCACTCTTCTTAACCTCACCACGATCTCTTCTGTGTGCTCACCTGTCTTCATGACTGCCTTCCCCATACTGTGTTACCTATTTTTCTATTTCTAGCATCTTTTATATAGTTGGTGCTTGATATACATGTCTTACCTGAAAGTAAACTTTCTGTAAAACATTTGAAAAGTTTAAAAATAAATCAGTAGGTGGCAGCCTAGTCATTCTATTAAAACCAACCACTGCACTCCTAGATTTTCATAAACTCACACGAGCCAGCAGGTGGCGCTCTCTGCCGCAAAAGCCCTTCTCGCTCATTGCGCCCCTCCTGGCTTCCTTTACTCCCAGCCTGGCTCCGGGCAGGAAACCAGTGTTATCATCATACACCAAGTGCGCCTCGGTTACAAACCGAAACCATCTACACTCGCACAGCTTACTACTGGTAAGGCTTTACTATTTGTATTATTTACTATGTACTGTGTACTATTATTGTCTTCACCAAGTCTTTGCTATGCTAGGAAGCTCTTGCCCAGGAAAATAAAAGTTGCAAAATCAGACTCTTCAACTTTCCAGTAGGTGACATCAAACAGCTGTTTACTCCCCGAGACTCTTCCAAACCCTTGCTGTCCACCAATCTTTGTCATTATATCATAATCTTTACCAAATCCTAATCTAGTCTTCGCATTGAGAGACGCATCTTAAACCAAACCCCCAAACGTCATAAATATCTCAACCCTGCCCTCCAGCTTTGAGCTGCTGCACCTTTATGGTGGTGAGCAAGCAACTCAACTTTGCCTCATTAACAATTTGTTTTATTGGTAATGGAGGGGAGCCAGCATTTGTCAATATATATAAACCTGAGCATTCATGTGTTGTCTGGGGTTTTGCTGCTCAAAATGTAGAGGTTGTTAAAATGCAGCACCTCGGGCTCCATCCTAATCCCATAGAATCAGCATCTGCACTTTGACACGATGTCCTGGTGATTCTGTGCTTCCTTCAGACAATGAAGTCGGATGTGTGTTGTTGTCAGGGCATTACTTCATTTTCTTCTAAAGAATGCGTGCAGACTCAAAGTTTACACTTTAAAGAACAGTTTCTTTTTTCTTTTATTTTTAGTTGAAGTTTATCTAATTAGTATGAAAACCAACAGAATAGAAGATTTGGATTCAAGCCTCTGCTTCATTAGGAAATTCTTCAGTTTTTTTTCAGACAGAACTACCTTCAGAGGATGGGTGGGGTTTTTGAGTATTTGAGGAAACATACCTGTTGAATTCATTTAAATATATATTTTTAAAAACGCTGCCAGTGTTTCCTAGGAGACACCTATGGGTTCACAATGGGTGCACAATGGGTGCACGGCGTATCAGGAGCCACAGTCAACAGGCACATGAAAAACTGCTCAACGTCACTAATCCTCAGGGAAATGCAAATCAAACCCCAGCGTCACTTCACATCTGCCAGAATGGCCGTCATTAAAGGGACAAGAAATAACAAGGGTTGGTGAGGATGTAGAGAAAAGGGAGCCCTTGTTGGCGGGAACGTGAACAGTGCAGCCACTATGGAAAACAGTGTGGAGGTTCCTCAAAAAAGTAAAAATAGAAGTGCCATATGATCCAGCAATTCCACTTTGGGGCATTTATCAGGAAAGAACAAAAACACTAGTTCAGAAAGGTATATGTACCCCAATGTTCACTGCAGCATTATTCACAGTAGCCAAGATATGGAAGAAGCCTAGGTTTCCACTGCTAGATTAATGGATAAGGAAGATGTGATATATATATTATTACTCAGCCACGAAAAAATCTTGCCTTTTGTGAAAATGTGGATGGACCTAGGGGATATTATGCTAAGTGAAATAAGTCAGACAGAGAAATATGATTTCACTTACATGTGGAATCTAAAAAAACAAAACAAATGTAACAAAACAGAAAAAAGACTCATAGATACAGAGAACAAAGTGATAGTTGCCAGAGGGGAGGGGCATGAGTGAAATAGGTGAAGGGGATTAAGAGGAACAAACTTCCAGTTACAAAATAAGTAAGTCACAGGGATGTAATGTACAGCATAAGCAATAGTCAATAACATTGTAATAACTTTGTATGGTGATAGATGGTAACTAGACTCATAGTGGTGATCATATCACAATGTATATAAAATACTGAATCACTATGTTGTACACTTGAAACTAATATATTAAAAAAATGGAGCCATGGGTTTGTATTTCCTAGCTACAGTGCTTAATCCATAGGCACAGTGTACACTCAGTAACATTTAGTCAGCTGTTGATGTAAGAGGTGTTTTCAAAAAGTATTTTAAATCTGGATTTGCTATTTACCCCCATACTCTGTTATGTCTTGTATTAGTCTCTTTTTTGAGATGTGAGCCCCATCTGTCTTAGAGATTTCTGCTGATATACCAAACAGATGTAATGGAAAGAATATGGTATTTGAGATCAGAAGACATGGAGTAAAATCACAGTTCTGCCATTTCCTGGCTGTGTGACTCCCTTAACCTCTCTGAGCCTCAGTTTTCTCATCCTAAAATGAGGAAAATGTTACCTAGGTACAAGGGCCGATTTGGGGATCAAAAGAGATAAAGTATATGATAAAAGTTCTCACGCCAACCTTTGCATTTATGGTCATTTACCTTAAACACACAGCATCCACATATTACTAGGCATTACAGCAATTAATATTAATGAATTAATTAGTGCATCCAATCATTTTAATAGGGATAGAAGGGAAAGGTCAGAGTTTCTAGAGATAATGGTTTATCACTCAAAAAACTGTTTATGATGGTGGCAAATTTTGGCAACTTGGGAAATGTGATAAGTATGTGGTTTTGGTCAGGGCTGTTTCATCTCACACCCCACACTGGCTACCTACCTAATTCTGCATCAGACAGGCTACATCTATCTCATTTCAAGTATTAAATCAGAAAGTGCACCTATCCTCTACTGAGTTACCTTTCTTCAAGTCAGCTGCTCTGGACACCACATAATCTACTGTTCCTCTTCTATTGCTACTTAATGACCTTGTTTTTCCCCCACCATGACTGGTGCTGTGCATTCGCTAAGGCTTGTCTACAAACTCTTGGACCTCCTCTCACGTTACGCCAAAAAGAATAAAGGGGAGCGTCGACAGAACTGCCCAGGTGAGCAGACGCCCACAGGGAGTAACTGTATTTCGTCTGTGTGTTTCAGAGCTTGGTGCTGTGCCTTCGCCGCCGTGAGAAAACTAAATGTACCAGCACCTCACCCAACAGTGTCCACAAGGGATCTTATGCACATCGCTGCTGATAACTTTCAGTGTGACTCATCAGAGAAAAACAACCGAAGCGGGACACAGGGACTTGGAGTTTGGGTTCTGTCTTTGTTTTGTTGTGTGACAAGCTGGGAACCCCAGGATCCTGGGACACGTTTGAGTCCTGACTCAGCCAGTGATTAGCTGTTAGGGACTTGGGTGAGTTACTTAGCTTCTCTGGACCTAACTTTCCCCAGCTGAGTACGGGATTCGATTCTAGGATGCCTTCTAGCAACGTAATCCTCCCACGCTGTGGAACCCGCATAGCCCACCGTCGTCCCAAGGATCCACTGATTGCCCCCCGAAACAGATGACTGCACTGAGACCCATTTGGGCGGTGGTTCCAGGGCAGTGATTTACGGGGCAAGTGACTCAGGAAAGCAGCAGGCGGTAATAGAAAAGACCTGGCTCTTACAGGGACACAGCCCGTAGCGCGGCTGCCCGGGTGCCATTTCGCACCCCCCACCCCAGCTCATCCTGGCGCTCCTCCGTGAATGTGTTCCTCGTTTCATTGTCTAGACGAGACAGTCTGCTCCTCTTTCTCCTCTCCCGAGCCATCCTTTGCACTGCCACAAGAATGATCTCTGGGGCGGTGCAAATGAGGTCATATCACTGCTCGGTGTTAAACTGTTGATGATTTATTATTAACAGTTTGTGTCTGTCGTGACACTCAATGCATTCAGGATCTGGCCCCAGTGTTACATTTTACTACTCGCTCTTACGTCTGTCTCCGAAGCAAACCTTCAGACGGTCCACACTGCACTGGTATGTGTTCTCCCAGACTACCAAGCACTTTCCCAATGCAGTGACCGCTTATCTACGCTATCCATTTTCTGGGAAACCTACTTCTTGACCAACAGGTAAACTCCTCATATTTCAAGCTCTAAGTCAAAGGTCCTCTCTATTAATCCCTTTGTTCTTTCTGCTTCTATTGCACTGATCATACTGCCTTCTGATTACTGGGTGTTTTCCTGCCTAGTTCCCCAACTAGCAGATGAGCTTCAGGGAATGCAGGCACCTGGTTTTACTCTTCTTTATTTCCTTCCAAGTGCTTAAGCACACTTCCTTGAATGTGACAGTACTTAATCAATGCTTGTTGAGTAAAGAACCCCCACAAAGCAAAGCAGGAGGAAAGATCCCTTGATCTTCTCTTGACATATCCACCGGACTATTATTCTGTGAATTATTTTTGAAGTTTTTCCCTCAATGTTCACTTTCAAGGATTTCATTAACAAAATTGGGGTGGAAGCAATAGGTCCAGCAGACATTAAAGACGGTTTTCTCAAGTGCAGGAGTTGGGAGTGGAGATGGGGGTGGGGTGGCAGGAGGGAGGGGGAGTCGGGGGTAGACGGATGAAGTCAGTATGACCATTCAGCTCAGGACTTCTATTTGAAAAGTTCCTTCGACAGGACTTTCTGACGTTATCTCTAAATGAGAGTTGTACATACAGTTATAGGTATACGTTAACGAGATGGGAGACGTTCCCTGTGAGACTTAAAACGTGCATATGTTCCACTCCTGGGGGACACACTGCTTGTAATGTGAATTACAATTAGTTTACAAATTAAAAACGGATTATTGTTTTAAAATTGTAGTTATCTTATAAATAGCACAATAATACAATATTTTTGGGCTTTGGCATTTCTTATTTTTTTTAAAATATCACAGGCACCTCAAAAGATGGAAGCGACTGATGGCCTCTCTTGACCTGTGAGATTCCTAGGCAAAACGGACAATGCAAAATAAGTCACTATCTCACACCCATGAGGTCAGAAAAATGTAACATGGGGTCACACCAAATACTGGTGAGGATGTGGAATACTGCAAAACTCTTATATGCTTATAAGACTTTAAATTGGTACAATATTTTTGAAAAATAAATGTTAGTTATTTAGCACAGTTGAATATATGAATACCGATGGCCTAGCAATTCTACTTTAGGGTAACTATCTTAGAGAAACTCTAGTACATATTCACTGAGATAACTGAATAAGAAGGCAATTAGCTGAACTGTTTGTAATAGTCCCAAACCAGAAAAAGATCATATACCTGTAATACCAGAATAGAAAAATAAATTTCGGTAAAATTATAAAATATCATATAGCATATAGCAACAAAATTGAATGATCTGAAGCTACATGAAACAGTATGGTTGTATCTCACAAACAGAATGTTAAGCAAAAAGAGTAAGCTCAACAAATACATATATGAAGCTGAAAACCAGCATATTCTGAACTCCTTCACTATCTAAAAGAAACCAAAGTTGGATCTCAAAGAGCGATTTTGCACACCCATGTTCACTGCTGCGCTATTCACAATAACCAAGACACAGAAGCAACCCAAAGGTCTATTGACAGATGAAGGGATAAAGAAAATGTGGTATAAACATACAATGGAATATTATGCCACCTTAAAAAAGACGAAAATCCAGTCACTTGGTACAGTATGGATGAACCTTGAGGATATTATGCTAAGTGAAATAAGCCATTCACAAAAGGACAAATGCTGTATGATTTCACTTATATGAAGTATGTAAAGTAGTCAAACTCATAGAGAAAGAAAGTAGGTGGTTGCCAAGGGCTGGGGAGAGGAGAGAGATGAATGTTTAGTGGATATACAGTTTCAGTGTTGCAGGATGAAAAAGTTGTAGAGACCCGTAGCACAACAATGTGAATATACTTAACACTACTTAACTCTATGCTTAAAAATGGTTAAGATGGCTTTACAGTTTCTTTCGCTTTGACACTCTGCTAAAGCAGTCTGTTCTTTTCCTGTGCATTTAACGGACTATTTAGCCTCTTAAATGTATTCAGAAAGTCAGCACATTATATTAACTTAACTGTATTAAAGGGTGTGAATGATCCAGAATATCCCTTCAAAACAATATTTTACTTAACCATGAACTATGGTTGCATCTAAGTGAAGAATTCCAGGGCTGGGACGGTTTTGTGTTTGTGTGTTTATTATTAGGTCTTCATCCCAGGAGAATAGCAGGAGGATTGACAGCTGCAGAGGAAAAGGCACTACAGTTTTTGGAACAAGTCTAGGGTAGCGAAGAGATGGACAGGGGAACACTTGTAGATGTGGCCAGAACACCTGTACATATTAAAATTCATGCTGAAGTTCATGATGTCTTAACAGAGGCTATGTAGACCCCTTTTAGGCCATTAAAAAGTAAGAAGAACCTACTGACCTTGTGAAAACGAATAAAGGGAAACCTCATTAAGATGAAGTCAAGAGGCGAGAAGAGAGAGCTCTCAGGCACGTACCATTTGACGTCAATATAGATTCCAAAGGAGAGAGGTGCACCTCACATTTCTGGCAGGATGTGACACTACTGTTGTCAATAGGGGGAAGAAAGATTTTCTTCTTGCCTGGCAACAGCTCAGCCAATGAAAGAAAGACTCTCGAAACTCAGCTAATGAAAAGCTACTATACTTTGAACTCCCAGTTTCCTCCAATGAACTTTGTGTTTTTATAGCTCCCAAATTCCTTCTCTATAAAATAATTTCTTCTCTTTTGTTTTACTGGACTTGCATGGGGTTCACCACGGTTGCATGTCCCCAAGTTGCAATTTTTTGCTGCTCCCGAATAAACCCACGTTGCTGGTAAAATAACTGGCTGTTTTATTGTTTTAAGTTAACAAACTTCACCGTTGAGATGATGGAGATGAAATGTTAATCTGAGAATGATACAAGCTTGATCAGAGGTCTTGTTTTAGACCATGGGCGTGGCACCCTGATATGAAAAAAACAGAAGAGAAGATGTATACATCTTCACGTGCAGTGTGTCATTCGAATATGAAAGACAGAGTGAGTTCTAGACTTTTGTTTTTTCTTACTAATTGTTCTGAAGTGTACATACAAAGAGCAGGCCATTTTAACTCAATGAACAGGGTATTTTGCTTTAGTTTCAGTGATATAATAAAAATGCATGCTAGATAAGTACATGTTATCTATCTTGTAATTTAAAAGGACAAGATGGTAAATTTTACGTTATGTACTTTTTTTACTGTAATTTTTTTATAAAGGAAATATATGAAAAAATCAGACTACATCATTGATGTCTTAAAAATATTGTTTAAATATTTTAAAAGAACATTTAAAATGCAAACTACACTTTTGGCAATTTTTAAAAACAACGTAACAGAGAAACAAACTAATAAACAAAACTTGGGCCTGAGCTTAGGAGAAAGTTCTCTGTATTGAATATAGACAATAACGGCAGTGGGCTTGGGTACAGACTGAAAGATCTATGTGTGATAGAAAAAGCATACCTCTTTATTCAATCAATAAATAAGTATGTAATACGAGATACTGAGATAAATATAAGGATCACAGTCAAGACAACTGAAATCAATTATCATTTGCCAGGTATTTCAATTATTTAACAACTATTATTAACAGCACACTATGGACTAGGAGCTGGGGATAAAACTGTGGAACAAGAAGCAGCTTACTGCCTTGTGAGTGTAAGTCAACGTGAAATTGAACCCCAGAGGACGACACGTGACCCTCTCTTGGCAGACCAAGGACATCTTCCCTGGAGGAAAGATGTCTAAACCGAAACTGACGGAGCAGGATAAAATAAGCTGAAAGAAGGTTAGGGGTTAGGGGGCGGGAGGGGCAGGGGCAAGGTGCGTGTGGCGTTTCGGGAAACTGAAAGCACTTCGTGAGACCGTGGTTTACACTGAGTGTTTATGGGTGGTGGTGCAGAGACCACAGTGCTAGAGGACTGGCTAGTGCCAAGAAATGAGCTTTGGGAAGTAGCCAAAGCCTTTGTATTAAAAGTTTGAACTTTGTCCAGAAAGCAATGAGGGAACCAGTGAAAGGTTTTAAGTGGGACAAGGAGGCAAAAAGGTTTGCTCTTCAGAAGAAAAATCTATATACTGTGTTCAGAAATTGGAGGGGGCAGGACTGAAGTCAGGGAAACCAGCTAGGAGGTTGTTGCCAATAAAACATGATGGCATTCAAAGGGGAATGGAAGGAAGGCACAGATTTAAAAGCTACTTAAGAAACTGAATCGACAGGGTTTTTAGCTTATTAGATCTGTGGGGTAAGGGAGAAAGGGAGAAGGTCACATCTGACAAGTTTAGGGCCAGAGCAGAGGTCAGCAGAGATGAGTAGGGAGTAGGAGAGGTTAGTGACATCACTGAGATGGGTGACACAAGAGGGGAACAGGTTCTGGGGAGAGAAGAGGAGCCCTGTTTTGAACTTACTTAATTTGAGGCCCTTGTAGAAAATCCGTTAGTTAAATAGGTAAACCTGGGGTTTGAAGACTGACTTGATCTAAAGATATAAAAGCTCCATTATAGCACAATCTTGTTACTGAACCAAACTGGAACCCTTTTCTTCATACATTGGGGCCCTTTTATCATTAATGTTTAGTTATTAATATTTTAGGTGGGAGAGCTATGAAAACTTACTGTACCCAGGAATGGGTTACCAGTGAAGGCCAGTAGTGTCCCAGTGGGAAATCCACACTCAATAACATTGCATGTAGAGAGGTCCCTCCACCAATGGAGTGGATCACAAGATCTTTTTGGAAAACGCAACCTATGGGGTAAGTTTAGCATTGCTTATACTCTGAGTCTTTTACAGTCTTTTCTGAATGTGGCTCCTCTAACTTCTTTTCGAACTTCTCTAAAACAATATCTGTCAGGGTGGCTGCAGGAAAGAGATATTCTTTCCTTTTTTCTAGTGTGCTCTCGCCCCTTCCCTGTCTCTCTCTCCCTTAAAATTAAAAGCAAGGAAGTTCCACAAACAGCCAAATCTAGATTCTGGTTTGCTTTAGAAAAGAATATCACTTTACAAAGTCTTAATATAATCCTCTGGAACCAAAGTTATGATGAAACACACAAGAAAAAAACATAGTAAGACAACCAAAGAAAACAACAGAAAGGCCTCTATAGGTCCATGAGGAAAGAAAAAAATTAACTTTTTTGTGCACCTGCTATGTGCTTAGCCCTCTGATATTTTGTTATTTATTTTGCATTATATTTTGTATTTTGTATTATATTTTGTTATTTTACTTGATCTCATAGTGTTCCAAGGGGTATTATAATCTCCATTTTTTAATATGGAGAAATAAATTCAGAAAGCATAAGTAACAATAAGTTTGAAACATATAATTGCTTTCTATTTTAGCTCCCCATAAAAACTTTTCTATGTTTTTAGGAGCAAACTTGTAATATCACAACTATCAGGATCACTTTCCCTTCGACACAAATCAACACAGAAATTTTTACTTTTCAATTTTTAAAATATGAGTTTTCCCATTTAAACTAGTGGTTCCCATTCAGGGGCAGTTTTGTCCCACAGGGACATCTGTCAATGTCTGGAAAGATTTTGGGTCATCACAATTTAGGGAGGGGCTGCTGGCATCCAGCTGGTAGAGGCCAGGAAGGCTACACCCTCTAATCACAGGAGCCCCACAGCAAAGAATTATCTAACCCCAAATGCCAATATGCCAAGGTTGAGAAACCCTGAGTTAAACTGCAAACAAAGTTTTTAGATGTAAGTTATTCAATGTTAGACTCTTTGGTGTGTGCTTGTGTGTAACTTTATTTAGAATTAATAGGATTTCTTGAGTAGTAACATTTCTTTGTTCTCTGCTTTGGTGATTAAAACAGGGTAAATCTCAGTTTAATTCCAGGAGAGCTTGATTCCCAACTATTACACTGTTCAAATTCACCAAAGAGGACAAGGTAAATCTCTCAGGGGAAGGAGACTAGCTGGTTGCAGCCAAGCATTTTTAAAGACCGTTGAAGTCAGCTGCTCTTTTAGTGGTTTCCTATGTCAAGAGTTTAAGTTATGTTAACATCCAAAGCAAATCTGAACGATGGTCAATTATCCAGTTTTCCTGCTATATCACCTTCTGTCATCTGTAAGAATGACACTTGGTGACATTGTGTCCTAGGCACTTCCTAAGTTATGGCAAAATGTCACAAACATTTTATTAGCATTTGTGACATAATGAAAACACTATCGACACATAGTTTATAGGCAAGAGGATCACTGTAGTGGGCTGAATGGTAGCAGCCCCAAAAGATACGCCTACATCCTAATCTCTGGAATCTGGAACGCGGACTTATTTGATAAAAGGGCCATTGTAGATGTAATTAAGGTAAGGCTCTGGAAGGGAGAAGACCATATGAAGACGAGGCAGAGACTGGAGTGATGCTGCCAGAAGCCAAGGAGTGCCTGGAGCCCCCAGAAGCAGGAAGAAGCAAAAGGAAGGATTCTCCCTCTAGAACCGTCACAGAGAGCACAGCCCCACGGACACTTATTTTGGACCTCTAGGCTTCCAGAACTGAGAGAGAATAAATTTCTGTTGTTCTAAGCCACGCAGTTTGTGGTACTTTGTCATAGTATTCTTTGGAAAGAAATACAACGATTTTTCTGCAAACAAGAGCTCAAGAGCATAAACAGTAGTTAAGAAAAAAAGAAAGAATGAAAGGAAGAAAGAAATTTTAAAACCTGTTGAGTAGAGCTTCTATTCTCCAAATATTAAAACAAAGGGCAAACAAGAACACCATATCCCATTGGAAATCGCTCAGTCAGTAGGGAGAAAAACTCTGTTAATTTGTCATTTATGTGGTTGTTATTTTTGTAATTTAGTATTAACGAAATATGCTAAATATACGAAGGGCTGCAAAAGACAGGATAGGTGATAGAGAAAGGAGCTGTTACAACTCTTCTTTGCCAGAATCAAAACAGCCAGATAATAGTTGAAAGAGGTGGAGTAATTAAAGTATTTCTCTCAGAGGGAATCAAGGAAGGCTTCACAGAGGAGGTGACATCTAAGCTGGATCTTGAAGCATGAGTAGGAGTTTCCCAGGCAGACACTAATGTGGAGTCAGGACAGTTGGTATTTCACAGAAAACACAGCATGTGCAAAGGTACAGAGATGGAAATGTATGTCACATACCTGGGAATGATAAGTGGTTCCATGTGGTTGGCCCCTCAAGTGCACCGGTGATATCGGTAAGAAATAATTTAGGAAAAGTAGGTAGGGACTGGATTGCGATGGTTTTTTTATGCTTTACCTTGGCACTTGGCCTTATTCCTGTGGACAATGGAAAGCCATTAAGGAGGGGTAGTGCCATAATTAGATATATCAGACTTATGGCAGATAAGGTAGCAGCCCTTCAACACTGGAACATTGGATGGGGTGCTGAAGATGCTGGGACCAGTATGGATCTCGGAAGGAGGTCTTAGGCGTGGTCTTTCCCCTGCGTGGGGCCTCCTGCCACCTATGTTTGAAGACCCTGAAGCACGGCTGGCTGTGGTCAGAGAAGGAGTAATTAGTTGATGACGCATGTTGAGGTAACTACGGTCTTTCTCTCCTAATGGGGGAAATGAGATGCCCACACATGGAGAATAAGTTTGAACTAGTACAAAGGTTAGATACGAAACACACACATACAGTATATACAGTATGTAGTATTTTTTAAATGTCAATTTGCTTACTTTTCTCCCACGCTTAAAATTTTTCAAAGGTCCCCTTACTCTGGCTACTGTTATCACACTTTATTTAAGATTCACCCGGAGAGGCGGTTAAAAATGTAGACTCCTAGGTCCTACACTCTGGAGTAGGGCGCAGAAATTCCCATTTTCAGCAAGTCGCCCTGTGGACACGAAGCGAGGGGTATCTGCCCACTGAGTTACAGGGGGGAGCCCAGGCTCCCTAACATGACACTCAGGGCCCTTCATCTCTCTCTGGCTTCCCAACAAGTCTCCGGTCCTGCACCGTATGCTCTCTACTCACCAAACTCACCACTCTGTTTTAAACTCACTTGGCCTTTAATCTGGTTCAAGTGTTCCCTCCATCACTCTTCAACGTTTATTCCACCCCTTACTGGCAAACGCCCTGTGAGGGCCTCAGGCCAGGCTCTTCTCAAGATCTTCCTTCCCCCAACGCCACAGTTCCTGAACTTTTACACTCTATCTCCTTGGATTTTATCCAGACCTGCATTCTCGCTAGTCTTATCTTAGGTGCCATTATTTCTCTGTATGCCTCTCTTTCGTGAGTCTCTGAAATCCTGACAGGGAGAACTCGTGTAATTTTCACCTTCTTCTGAGCATTGTTCAGCATCCTAGGAGGCATTACCAGGTGCTCAGTGAAAGATCGATGACCGAGGATTTGGGGGTGGGGGAGGGGTGGACCTGGAGTCAGCAGTGATAAAAGAAATCTCATTTTATTACTGTGGACAGGAGAACCAGAACGGATCTATAAATGGGAGCAATTACATAAAGGAGTCCTGTCTTATGACCTCAAGGAAGAATAAGGACTTCTTATCCTTTCGGTGGAATCCCTTCAGGTAAAACATCTCATCAGCGGACCACCTCCCACCCAAAGGCTACTTGCTTATCTTTTCTTAGAGGTTTACATTAACATCTGGTGCCACAGGGCTTCAGGTTCAGAATGTCCTTTCCCTACTCTAATTTCCCAGTCACCAACATTCATACCAAATGCGCGACAGTCTCCGATACAAATTTCTCAATCCCTGATTTCAATCATTTCTCCTTCTGAACTCTCAGCATTGTTCTTTTCCTTGTTTACTTGCTTCGATAAGGTATCTGCCTCCTAAACTAGATTGCAAAATCGAGGCCTAGGCTCCTATGCTCTTCCCTTCCCAGTTCTCCTCTCCAATGAGGATGGGAGAGGGTAAGAGGAGAGATTACTCTTTCTTCTTAATTTTGCACATAAGTGCATGATAAATATTTGTTGGGAGGGGGAAATGATGAGCAGTGTTTATTGTTGTATTTCCCTGCTTCCAGCCTCAGGAATGACTATTATTTTCTCAACTAGGACTTGTCACTACTGAACCAAACTGCAGAGCACTATCAATATGAATGGTTTCGTCATTACCGTTTTGACTAGAAGCGGAATAGAGATTTACCAAACCAAGGAATGTGTTACCAGCAAGAGCTAGTTACAAGCCAGTGGAAATCTGTACTTGAAAGAGTGTCAGATGGGGATGATTCCTGCCACAAATGGCAGGGGCGACAGGATCTTTGTGAGGAATGACACCACCCATGGTACCAGAACAGTCCACCAGATTAGAACAGTAACACGTATGTACGTACACACGCACGCAGCTTTATGAGTATGCATTCTATAGAAATCTGGCTTCCTAAGTCCTAAGGGCCAGGCACACCCTGCTGGGAATTTTGTTTATTAATGCTCTTTAAGCAAAGGTGTGATTTATAGCTCTAGATATACAGCCACAAACAACAGCTAACACAAACACATTATACTGAAGAAAGGACAGCTTGGGAATTTGAACACTTGACATCTGGGTTTGGGTCACTCCTTCTGGGTCTCTAAGATCAGGCTGTGTGACCAGATTTCTGGATTAATTTCAAGACCTAACACTGTGTGATTCTAAGTCATCCCTGTTTTACTGAGAGATCCATTATGTATGGGTTTCCTTTGTTCGGGCCATGGAAGCAGTACGCGTGTTACAGTGGTTCAAGCTTTGCCCCTGGACGGCAGGTTCCATGGATTTGTGTTCCAGGCTCAGCCACTCACTAACTGTGGCCTGAAACAAGTGGTTTAACTTTTCATTTTGTTCATTCATTGTGTTCATACATTGAGAATAATAGTATCCACTTCACAGAACTGCTGTGCAGATAAATATGTTTTGTTTATATAAATTAAATATACGTATATCTAGCCCCTGGAACAGTGATTGCCCTGTAAAGTGTTCAATAGATGTTAGCTGTTATTCTAGCAGACTTGATTCCTGAATTCTGTTTTGCTTAAGCTAAACTTAAGCAGTGACATTCCTCAAGTCCATGCCAGTTGCTCTGTGAAAAATGTGGGAATAACACAGAACATGGTCTTAAACTGATTTGAAGAATGTTGTTGCTGTTTTGAAATTATGATCTTTATTTATCACTATAAAGCCATATTGAAGCACCAATTCCAGAGGAGGAAAATTAGCTATGTGTCCCTTCATCTTTTTGACTTGCCTATGTCCCTTTCGGAATCCATCCAGGACTGTGGCTTTTCCCCCAACACACAGAGCCCTGTGTCTATTTTCTGCCTTGCTTTCCTTCTTACCGCTTGTACTGTGTGGTGTATGAAGTGTATATATATTTTACTTCTTTAACTGGCCAGTTGCTTCCTCCACAAGGTTATGCTTCATTACGGCCAGGAACTTTGTTTTGGACTTTGCTTGGTCCCTCACACCTAGAACAGTGCTTGGTATCTTACAGGCACTCAATGAATATTTGTTGAATAAATTAAGTCTGGTATATATATTTATGTTTTGAAAATGTCTCTCTGGTGGCTCTTAATTTTACTCATACTATATTGGGAGAAGACCAGGCAACAGTGCGTGAAGAAAATTAACCAAGCCCGTTCCCATGTCACCTCAGGGCCTTTGCACTTAATGTTCCTGCAGCCAAGAACACTCTTTCTCCAGATAGCATATAGCTGTCTCCCTCACTTTGTTAAAAGCTTTTCTCAGGGAGACCTTCTCAGAGCCCTATGTAAAACAGCATAGCCACTAACTTTCTCCAGACTTTTGCCACACCAGCACTATCCGTAACCCTTCCTCGATGATTTTTTTTCCACACTACTAATCTCATCCAGCTTATTTATATTTACTTGTTTATTTCTTGATGTCTCTCTTCACCATGATGTCAGGAACTAAGCCTATTTCATGTTCTACTAATACTTAGAACAATATCTGACACTCAATATGTATCTGTTAAATGAGTTAATATACATGTCAGAACATATAAAAAGGATGGCAGCATTTATATTTTCTTTAAAAAATAATTTACCGGGCTTTCCTGGTGGCGCAGTGGTTGAGAATCCGTCTGCCGATGCAGGGGACGCGGGTTCGTGTCCCGGTTCGGGAGGATCCCACATGGGCCCGTGAGCCGTGGCCGCTGAGCCTGTGCGCCCAGAGCCTGTGCTCAACAACGGGAGAGGCCACGACAGTGAGAGGCCTGCGTACTGCAAAAAATAATAATAATAATAATAATTTACCCCTTATAATAAAAGCGAATCATGCTCACTCAATGAAATTATTATTATTAAAATAAATGAGAAATATCCAAAATCGTATTATACACGTAGAATCACACGAGGCAATTTGGTAGCATTTCCTTCACAGCCTTTCATAGGTGTCTATTATGCCCTGCTTTTTCCTTTTTACTCAGTTATAGGCAAGTTGTATATATAGTTTTGCATTTGCTTCCCGCCTCCCCTCCCCGCCCCCATTACAGATTATTCTATTATAGTTGTTGCCCACGTGACTTTTAAAATCAGGATGGTGTATTGCCAATGCAACCTCAAAGCACAATTTAAAAATTCTTTATTTTCTCTGTCTTCTCTGCCATTCCTTCATGAACTTAAATTCCATTTTATCCCTGAACTGCATGGGAGAGATGACAGTTCTAGAAAAAAAGACTGCTTCAGCTCAGGGTGGTATGGCTGAAGGAAGAGGAGGAGAGGTGGACTGAGGGGATAGGTGAGGCAGTTGGAACAGGAGGCCAGGGCCACTCTGACTGCCCAGATTCCCTTAACTGGTGGGAGTGCTCTGTCGCTGTGCAAAATCTAAAGGAAGAATCGCAAGTCTCTCCTGGAGCCCTTGGGGAGGGTTCTGAGCCTCTGAGCCAAGGTCCAGGAGCAAAGGACCTGTCAGGTGAGACGTGGGCCGTGAAAACCATGACGAGGTACCAATTTTTCCCAAGGGGCTTGGGGCATGTGCGGTGAACAGTATAATCTGTGGGAGCAGGGGTTGATCTTCTCAGCTTTCCATCATCCATTCCAAGCCTGCTGTCCTAACGACTCAGGTGTGGTGCATGTGGCCGACAACATCCAGGAGCTCTTGCTATTTAAATGTGCTTTCCAGTTTTAGGTCACATGCATTTTAAGTCATGGTTGCTTTTTCAGGGAATCACCTAGTTCTCACTTGACCCGGACATTCTCTTCTCCTGGAGTCTTTCTCCTCTTTTTTTTTTTTTTTTAAATTCCACACGTTTGTTCGGTTCACGTTCAGTGAATAAGAAGATTGCAGCTTCTAGCCAGGCTCGGTTTAGGAAGGTGACCGTCCTGAAGGCTCCTGGCCCGGGACCCTGGAACAAGCCCGCAATCCTGACATTTCTCCTACTTCCTTTTCCTTTTCCTCACTCGTGCTCTCTGCTGCATTTGTGGACAGAGTGGAGAGTGCTCAAAGACCCTGACTTGCTTCTTATCAGCAGGGTCATGTGCTTGTTTATGTGAGGCTTTTCTTCTCTCTCTCTTTCTTTCTTGAAAGTTCATCATTAAGACCCCTTAGTACTGGCTGGAAGAATTTGGGGTCAAGAAAAATTGTTGGAAGGTTCAGAGCTAGGCTCAGGTCTTGTCTATATGCTGTGAATCAGCTTTTGATGAATCCATCTGTTGACATATGTTTTGTTTGGGGGAGCGGTAAATTATGCTCAGACTGAAATGGTCTTTGCCAATAGTTAATTGAGCACAGGTTCACTGCAGGGATTACAATAATTTCACCAGCCTATAGCATATAGGATAACGGTCTCAATAAGCCAATAAAGAAATGACATACTCCTAACAAATGATAGATTAATTACACTATTGTTCCCAGGTAAAGGGAGGGGACAGAAATAAAGTCTGCGTTCGTATGAGGTGTACATTTCTTTTTTTTTTTTTTTTTTTTTTTTTTTTTTGCGGTATGCGGGCCTCTCACTGCTGCGGCCTCTCCCGTTGCGGAGCACAGGCTCCGGACACGCAGGCCCAGCGGCCATGGCTCACGGGCCCAGCCGCTCCGCGGCATGCGGGATCCTCCCGGACCAGGGCACGAACCCGTGTCTCCTGCATCAGCAGGCGGACTCCCAACCACTGCGCCACCAGGGACGCCCTGAGGTGTACATTTCTTAATGAGGTTGGTTTTCTTTCGGGAGAGTTAGCTTAACCGACCACAAGCTGCTGTCCAGCAGTGGTGAAACTCAAGTGGAAAGTCCCATGTTGTTAGAGCAGTTGCTAGGGAATGAGGGCACATGGGTGTTGGTGGCCAAGGTGAGCTTCTTCTCAGGCTGCTGCACGGCTTTGGCCACTGCCAGTAAAACGGTCACCTTCACCAAGGCAGGAGCTAAAGCACCAAGGTCTTTGGAGACTAGATCAGCAAGGGGTAGCTTTGCCAAGATGGAAACTCTCATGTAGTCCTCACAAACTCTGGGTATTTATAGCCTAAATATCCCCTTCTCTTAGTTGCTTCATCTGTTTTTATTGATAAGCCTCCAGGGCAGCCCCTTAGCAGCTGAGCCTGAGTGCTTATCAAGAACAGATGAGATGGTGACATCCTGATACAGCTTACTTCACTCTTATAGCAAAACAACTTTACTCCTAAAATCAACTCCTTTTTTGTTGTCTTTGCCATAAATAAGGGGATTGAAACCACTTCACTTAAGTCATAAACAACTGGACTGAAATCGTTATCAAAACAATACACAACAAAGTTGTTATGGATATTTCACCAGCCCTTGAAATTGCCATTAACTAGCTCTGTGTTTCTGGATGTTTCTTAACCTCTCTGTGCCTTAGCTTCCTCATCCTGCCTGGGTTGCAGAGGGACACGTGAAGAGTTCCTTTGTCCTGTTACTTCTCTGAGTTTCTTCAAACTCGAGGATAACTTCTTTTCATCCTCTTATCTTGCCCCTGAGATCTAGCTGATCACTGGTTTTCCCTTTTACCTTCTTCCTTTCCTTCTAATAGATTTTACTGAATTCCAATCTTCCTCTCATCTTCCCCTTCCCCATCCCTCAATTTATTTCCTCAATGGAGGAAAACTAATTTTAAAGCCAAAACATAGCTTAAACAGCTGGCTGGATTTTGCTAACACTCACATGTTTCCAGAGTATACTTAACTTTGCAGCTACAGAATATATTTCATGTTTTTCCATATCTGTGGGTTTTTTCTTTCTGAGTTTCCTTGTTCTTTTAGCTTTATTTATTCTGATTATTTCAAGTAAGAGGACGCGGTCATAAGGATTTGGATTGATCTCTGATGCTTTATACTAGCCTTTCTTTTTAAGAAAGAAAGGCTACTGATTTACTAAACTGGTTATCTCTGCTCAATTCCCAGTAGGTTTTGATACTTCATAGTGCATACATTTTTATTTGAAAGTGACAGCTGCATTTAATGATTCTAATAACTGTCCCCTTTTGTAAAGAAAGGAATGTCGCCCGCCATTCCAGTTCTATAAGGATCAAGCCATCAGCCCTGTCGCTGCAGTCGCTCAGGATAACGCACCCTGAGGGGAATTCAGCGTGGAAGAAAACAGGAAGCATTCTCTTCTTTGGATATACTGGCCTGTGATAGTTAGGATGCATCTCGACGGAAAAATTTCAATGACCCCAAGATTCTTGCATCTTCTCATACATAGAAGAGCACTCATATCATTAACTTGAGATGTCTGTTCTTTGTGAGCAGCAGTACTCTTTTGATGCTCAATTCAAAGTGTGGGTTTTTTTTCCCCCTCCAGCGAAAAATGCATAGCTATCCTGGCTCCTTCCTTTCCTCTTCGGAGCAGCTCCTCAGAGCTATCTGAGAGGCTGTCTGCTCGGCTATAGTCCTCAGGAAGACCCCCTAATAAAACTCAACTTGCAACTTTTAGGTTGTCTGTTTTTCTCTCAGTCAACACTTTTTGTTATCCTTGACTTGCCTTGAAATCTTTGATTTGGTCCCTTATATCCAATGACTCCCACTCATTCAGCCCCTGGTGACCGGCCCAATGAATTTTAGTGGATCGTCTATCAATTAATTCTCTTTCTACCATAAGCAGACCGCAAAGTGGGGGAATGGCCCGGGCCTGGGTGTTGCCTTACCTCAGCACAGCCGACATCTGCCCCCATGCTTCTTTCCCCACCGGAGACCCAGCACGAGGAGGGCGACCTTGGCCGTCTTCTGCTCCCAGGGAGTCTAGTGCTGACCCCAAGTGGCTCGGCTCCCCTGGGCCCTGCAAACTCTGCCTTCTCACTCACCATCTTCTCTGCTGCTGGTCAGCTTGCTACCAACTTTAAACACCTCAGCAACACTCGGTATTTATTTCCAAAGTGTCTGAATCAAGTTCACAGGAAATCCCAGGCACAGCCCAGTTTCCGGGTTGCTAGCTTTCTCACTGGCCTTAAGGAAATCTCCATGAATCCCACCTCACCTGGGTCTGGCTCAAATTTTGATTTGTTTCCTACCCCGTTAATTATTTCATTCCTATAAGAAATGGTTTTGGAGCATCTGTAATGTATTAGACACAGACTCATGAAACAAAGCCCTGCCAGGACCACGTTGGGTGAGTTACAAAGAAAAAGTCTTGGAAGAAGAGAGTGGGGTAAAGAACGTTACCGTTCAATCTGTCATCAAAGCGGCAGTAGGGGAAGCTGTGAGGATTTTTTTTTGCCTTCCAAACTAAGGCTGTCTGGAGCCCTGAAAAATAATAATAATGAAAAGTAACATTTGCATCTTTTTTTCTAGAGATCAGCGTAACAGCTCTGAAGGGGGACAGTATCACGAGGCTTCTTTTCCTCTGCAGAAATGAGTTTAGGGTCCTAGTTAGTAAGTGGTAAAATCAGGGCCGGAGTCCAAGTCCTAAGTTCACTCTGGTTGTTGGTGAGTTCCTGACTCTTGGGTGTGGAAGTCTCTGGCTTTTGGCCTTGGACAGCGAAGGAGGGCTTAGAGCCCGAGCCGGCTGTGATGTAGGGAAAGCTGTTGTGCGAACGTTACTAAGGAGCCTCGCCCATCCGTCTTGAGTTTCCCCGGACATCTCACCTGCGTGCCCTCTCTGCCACCCTTAGTAACGTTTAATGAATGGCAGCTCGTCTAAACGAGATGGCAAGGTGAGGGTACCTGGAAACAGAACAAAGTCAAACGCTCCGCTCCAGTACAAGGCATGAGCCCTTCCGCGGTGTTCTTTTTAATGTCAACAATAATAAGGATAAATTTGGACAATGGCAATCAGGTTGGTCAGCGGGTAGAGCAGGACCATAAGAATGGTTTTATGGGAGTGATTCAGAGTGTGTTTGCGCTAGTGAAGTCCAAACCTCTCAGTTGTTTCCAAATTTTTTTTCTGAGGAAATTCTCACTCCTGACAAGGGAAATTGGACTGGACAAGTAGCAGGGAAAAGGCATCATCAGTTCCTTAGCTGGGAAGAATTAAGTCTCTCTGTCACACAAGCAATGCAGCAAAGGCTGTCCTGTCCTGTATGGTAGCTGCGAGCAGTAGATGACTATATAAATTAAAATAATTAAAATTAAATAAAATTTAAAACGCAAGCACTCAACAGCCACCTGTGACTAACGGCTAAGGTACTGGACAGCGCAGAGAGCATTTCCAGATGGTGGGGAGCGCCACGGACGTGCCCTCTACTCCCGTCTCACAGTGAGGGAGGTGGGAGAGAGACTTACCGTAGACTTTGCTGAAACATTCGGTCTCTTGCTTGTTATTTGCTCGACTGCCTTTTGTTTCATGTCCTCTGCATGAAACAATGCCCACAGATTGAGACACACCGGTGGAGAATTCAGTGACGTTTGGGAACAGGATTTCAGTTAGGAATTCATTGAAGGGTCATTTGAACCATTTAGTGAATAATCCAGGAAAAGAACCCACTGAGAAATCCAAAGAGAAGCAGGCAGAACAGCCTCAAGTTAACCCCAGTGAGGAGTGCAGCTGCAAAGGCAAATCCTAACTGAGTATAACGCAGAGTACAACCAACAGCCTGCCTGGGAATCCGATGGACAAGGAGGTGGAAGAAATAGCAATAGAAAAACTTACAAGTAAAGTCGTCTTTTGAATACTGTTTGAGGAGTCTAGGGCTCTTCCTCTACTTCCAGTAAGATGTTAAGACGTCCTTTACCGGCTTTAGTAGGATTACAGCAGCAGCACTGTGCCCTCGGGGCTCTGGCCTTGGTGACACTCTGCTCTTTAGGGGAGTATCAGAGGACAGGTGGAAATCTGACCCCTATCCTGCCACCTCGTGTAGTCCCAGGATGCGGGGAAGGGCTCCTCTGCCGGCACGTGGAAACCAAGGCCCTGTACTTCGCGGGGCAGGTCGGGGTGACTGGGATCTGTTAAAGCGAACACGTGACCAGCAGGCTCCAGAATCTGGTCTCATTCTCTTGGACCATCTAGTCATAGGGGACCCCAGTGTCACAGTGGACAGATGGGGGTCTTATGATCACACCAATATTCATCTCAGGAATATTGTGTCCCAGAGAGTTTTTCTCCCTGTTCTTTCTCAAGCTTTGAAAACCTACTCTGTTCCAGGCCTATGGCTAGGCTCTGGGAAACAGAAAGAGGATTTAGACAGACCTTCTCTAGGTTCTTGTAGCCTAACGTTCTGTGACTCTATTCCACACGTGTCTGTAGCAGAGTTATTTCTGCAGTGCCGTGACTGGTTTCCCCTCTGATGAGGCTCTCTCTAGTAATGGGCCTAACTGCTCTGGCGCCCTTGAAGTGAAACAACTGTATCTTGTTACATGTTATTATTCCAGGGACATTTGATGCTGGGATGGAATCAGCCCATTCTGTACTTCGACAAGTAAGTTTGCTTATTTATTTAAATAGACTTTATTTAAAAAATTTTTTTAAATTTCTATTGAATGAAGAATTGTTTAAATGCTATAGTGCTTTACAATTTTCAAAAGTTTCACACACATGATTTCATATAAGGCCATAATAACCCTTTTTCCCCCCTTACCCCTGTGTTCCCTCTCCCCACTGGTAACCACTAGTTTGTCCTCTACATCTGCGAGTCTGCATCTCTTTTGTTATATGCACTAGTTTGTTGTGTTTTTTTAGATTGCCCCTATGAGTGATATCATACAGTATTTGTCTTTCTCTGTAAATAGACTTTATTGTGTAAAGCCGTTTTAGGTTCACAGCAATATTGAGCAAAAGGTACAGAATTTCCCACAACCCCCTACTCCTGCATATGCATAGCCTGCCCTGTGATCAACACCTCCTGCCAGAGCAGTACATTTGTTATAAGTGATGAATCTACATTGACACACCATCATCCAAAGTCCACAGTCTATACTGGGGTTCACTCTTGGTGTTGTTCATTCTATGGATTTGGACAAATTTGTAACAACACATGTCTACCATTACAGTGTCATAGAGAGTGGTTTCCTTGCCTTAAAACCCCTCTGGGCTCTGCCTGTGCCTCTCTCCCTTCCTTCTAACCCATGGGTAAGTTTATTTATTTATTTTTTTGGTCTGTGACAACTCTTGAATATCAGACTTTCTAATTTTTAAAAAATACTCCTTCCCACTTCCTCTTCACATAAAGGACAATGGGAAATCAGCCGCTAGAAAGGAGGAGGGAGAATTATATACTCTTTGACCCTATTACTGAAGTTACCATGTTTTATTTTTCTGTAGCTTGTTTGTGTGAAACTCTCCATACAAATACAGATTCCAGATAACCAGTTGTGCCTTTCTTCGAGGTGATGGTGGATATCTACCTAATACCCAATTTCTTAGATGCCCATTGCCTCTGAATCCATTTTCTCTGAATCCAGTTTCTACTATGCATTTAGATGTGGAAAACAAGAATTTACTTGTAATGCCTTTGGCACCTCAAAGGGGGCAGAAGAGCTCTTCCCACAGAATTAGATAATGTCCTGTGGTAGAAAGAACACTGGATTTAAAGTCAGATTTTAGTCCCAACTCTTCTATGTGCGCTTGGTAGATGATGATGATTGTAGTACTGGCTACAGTATTTTTTTAGTACTTACTAAGTATAGGCACTATCCTAATTCTCACACAACCCCATGAGATAGGTATTGTTATTCCCATATTACATATGGGAAAACTGAGGTAGAGATAAGTTAAGGAATTTGCCAAGAGGCAGTGTTGCAACTGGAAGCCAGACAATCTTATCTAATCTTTCTGAACCTCCACTTCCTCCTCACTAAAATGAAGGCATTGGGCCATAAATCACTGAGTTTATTTCTGTCCTAAAACCCTCCGGGTCTGTGAAGTTTGACAGATGGGCAGCCCACTATGCCACCTGCAGGATGGTTTGGTTTCATGTAGTAATTATAAAAATTAAAGGTTGCATGGCCTGGATAGTTGCCTTTATCAGGACTGCAAGAACTTTCCTTTTTACTCCGTTATTTAGGTTTTGGTTGCTGTTTTTTAGGGCATGAAGTTGGCATCAATTGAGACAAAGGAGCCAAAATATCTGTTCCTTAAAAGGAAGCATGGACCGACCCATTTTTCTTACCTCTGAAGAACCAGTATCAAGTCCTGAAGATATTCAGTAAAATTGGAATAACACCCAACACAAGGCTGTTGTGATACTCAAATAAGATATAATGCGTGGGAACTGTTCTGTAACTTGTCAAATTCTATATAAGCGCAGGAGCTATTGGTATTGCCATATAATACTGATTCACAGATCAGAAACTGGGTAGTTTTCCCATTTGATTTCTACGCATGGTGCATTTATAGGAAGCTTGAACACACGTTCTGCCTGCTCAGATTAGTATCCGTGCTGATTTAAGGGTAAGACACTCTAGCCTTATTTTTGCTTTTCTAGGGTTAAAACAAATCAACCTCTGTAAACAGACCCCTAGGATGTTTAGTCACTAGCCAGAGTCCCAGGGGCACAATGCCGTTCCATTTTCCATTAAATTTCCCTAACTAGTTAAAAACAGAAAGTGCAGGCAGGGCAAAATTCCTGCAGATTTCATCTAAAATGCGGCTTGAGTCGTGACTTTAGAATTCTGCTTGACCCCAGCCTTCTCATCCCTATGCATATCACCCACCTGTATTTTCTTGCATGGAAAAAGAGGATACATTTCAGAATTTCTGGACTCTCTTTTTTCTGGCTTCCTGGATCTTTGGGCTTGCGTTACACACACGTTTCTTGTTTTGGGCACCCACTGATGGATCACACAGAATGGCCGTCATAGGATGGCCCACTGAATTGAGAACAGAGAATATAAAAAAAGTTGGTGTGCAAAGGTCAGTTTCTTCATTTATTCGCTTATTCATTCCATGAGTATTTATTTTATTGACCTCCCACCATATGAAGAACATGGTTGAGGATATTAAAAAAAAAAGGAATTGATTTCTCTGGGCATAGTGGGGCTCTTTGCTGGCCAGGGTAGTTGGAGGAAACAGAGCAAGTTTTCCTTATCATTGATATTGAGTAATGCCCACACGAGGCCATCCGGATGAGGCACCTTAATCGTAAGTCACGGGGGCCTGGAAGGCAAAATATCTGTCTGGCTCTCCTTCCAGAATTTTCCCCATGATTAAGATTCCATGGATTCTTGCTGTAGTTCTCAGAAGATATTTTTATTGGCTAAACCATCAAACATGTTTTGGTGCTTTAAGCAAGACAACACGCAAGCTTACATGCTGTTGGCAGTGCTTCCAGCTACAGATAGAGAATGAAGGTGAACAAGGTGTTTGCTCTGATGGGAAGGGCTGCTTTTCATGGAAGCAAAGACTGGAATAAGTTGAGAAAGTACTGATCTTAGTTACTTGGAACTGAATTAGAATTTTCCTTGCCTCTCACTATTTCCCACCTTAGGTTTAAAATAAATTAGGAAAATGTGCTTGTATTTATTTCCCCGTAACTGATGGTGAAATAAATGCCAATCACGGGACATTGTGGGTTTCAAACAGAAAGGGTGAGGAATCGGATACTTCCTGGTGTTTCAAGAGAAACCTTATTCTGGACAAGATGGCTTAGGCTCAGGCTACTGTCCACTAAGTCTGTTGTGATTAGATGAATTCTAGATGTCTTGGTTCTACCTCTTGGCATTGCACTAAAGAGCCGTGACCTTGAACAAGTCACTTACCGTCTTGGATTGCTATCTCCTTGGTTAGCACTCAACATTTAACTACTTATGGAGGTGACAATGCGCTGGGTGTGCACTTGTAGAAAGATATTAATATGCATTCTGCCAAATCTCTCAGAATTGGTCTCAGAGTGAATTTGGATTTGAAAGCCCTTTGAAACATTTATAAACCTCACGCATCTCAGAACAAAAGGCTATACATCAAAGAAGGAAATCCTTGCCTCATTTAAGACTAGACTTATAATAAGAAAGCCTTTCACTAAATTAATAGCAAAGTGAAGCAAGATAGAATTGGAGATTTTTGTCGTAGCCTGATTTGGTACAAAGAAATGGAAACACAAGGAACCAAACCTGTGTGTTCATGACTCACTTAAAGCAAAATTTCTTTCACTTCCTAGAGTCCTGCCAACATCTAAAATGTCTCCTTAGACATCTTTTCCCTCCGTCCCTCGCATCTCTATGAAGCAGCTAATAGGAGCTATGCAATGTGCTAGGATGCAGATTAGTTTGGGATACTTGGGGCATTCTGACAGTATATCCCACCTCACACTACACTATCAAGGCTTTAAACAAGACAGAGGTTTATTTCTCTGGCCTGGTAAGATGGCTGTGTTCTGCAACTTTGAGAAGAACGCAGGATCCTTCCTTTATATCTTCTCTGCCATCCCTGCGATGTTGCCCTCCTCCAGATGGTTCAAGATGAACCATCACTACACCCACATCCCATACAGCAGAAGGGAGAAAAGTAGAAGTGAAGGATATGCCTTTCCCTTTAAGAACGAAACCTAGAGGTTTCAAATACTACTTCTGCTTATATCCTCCAGGAAGTGCAGTCTGCATGTTGGGCTGTCATATGCCCGGTTAAGCATCAGGGATTTTATTACTCTGCGAGAGAAGGAAGAATGCGTATCAGGGGTAAGAAGCAATCTCTGTCTGGGGTGCAAACACGAACAGTTCTTGGTCCTTTCCTAAAAGCTGCTTACTTTAACGGGAGAAAACCAAAGTAAAAATAGGTAATTACACATATTTTTTGCAACTCCGTGCCATCATTTACCCCAACGCTTTTACAGTCTAACACTTTCATTCCCTTACTTTCTTTTCTCTCCTTTCCCTCTGCCTATGCTCTTGTCAACTGTTAAAAAAACAAAATTCAACCGAGTGAATTTCAAAGATCTTATTGGCTTTATTCAACGATTCATGAATCAGGCAGCATCCAATCTAGCAGATAGAAAAGAGCTCCGAGGACCTGTACAAAATGAAAGGCTTCTTATAGGCCGAAGGAAGCAGGAACAAAAGAGTTATACTGGGCAAAAAAGCAGATTGGTCATGGCAAGGCTGCTTTCCTTCAGGAGACGGCAAAGGACTTAAAGGCACATTTCTTAACTAGTGCTGATCGGGAGAATCCTGACTGACTGGTTTAAGATTCCATTTCTAGGAGAGCTGAAACTAATTAAGTCTCAGTCTGGTGACGTGGGGATTAGCATAAACGACTTCTTTCGGGGGCTTGTTGTTTTGTTTTTTAACACTCTTTACCTAAACCCCCAAATAACTGCTCCCCCCGCAAAAGAAACCCCACCTCACTTTCTCTTGATCTTTTTGCTCCTCTGCTTACTTCCTTTATTTTCTTTATTCTTTTTTTTTTAATTTAAGGCAATCTTATCTATTTATTTTTATTTTCATTTTTATAATAACTTTTTTTAAAACACCTTTATTCTTGACCTGTCTTGGCTGTATCTGATGCTGTTTACTATCTCCTTGAAATACTCTCCTTCCTGGTCTTCTGTGTCAGTGTAACACTCTGGTTTTCTGCTTCTCTGTCTCCTTTGCTGGCTTTTCCTCCATTGTCCTAAATAAAAGAACTTCCTAGACCAAGCTCCTTCCTAGTCCTTTCTTTCCCCATCTGTCTTGGAATCCTATCTACTGTTTGGTCAGTCATCACTTCAGAGCAAATGAGTAACACATCTCTATGCATAAAGCAAAATCACCATCATAAACCAGAATCTCATGGACTTCAGCCTCATGTCTTCTGCTGCTTATGGGATATTTCCATCAAGATTCTCTGAAAGCAACACAATTTCCACTAGCCAAACTCATCTCGCTCCCACCTGAAAATCCTCTCTTCACCAACCTCCTCTCCTCCTAACACCATTCAGAAACTGGGTCCTGGTTTGACCCCCTGTGTATGTCACTGGAATAATTCACCCTTTACAACTTGGGAGTCGTCTTTTCCCCTCCCTGGACCCTCACTTCTCACGTCGTCCATGTAAACATAACTTGCCGATCATATAGTATTCTTGCTACTCAATGTCTTGCCTGTGCTATTGTGACGCCCCTCTTCTCATCTTTCCTTTACATGTTCTTTCACTGCCTGTCTTCATATAATATGAGTTGCATCAGCTTAATCTACTAAAAAGCCTTCAGTAACAGGCTGTTATCTATCAGTGAGTCAAATCTCTTTGGTCTACTATTCCAAGGTAGGAATTCCATTCCATGGTCTCAAATTCCTATGTTTTCTGCAACATCCCTTTACGACAAATTAGACTAACTGCTGCTACCTGAATGGGGGTCCTCTACTCTCTTATCTCCGCCACTATGTGTATTTACTTGGATTATTACTTCTTCCTGATAACCCTTCCTGTTTTACCCATCATTTCCCCTGATGAGATCTTATCCATCTTTTAAGATCCAGTTAAAATGTAACATCCTCTATGAAGGCTTTCTGAACTATTAGCCATGAATACCTTCAGAGTCAGGGACGGTCTTTATGTCACTAGTGTCCAGCATAGTTCTTGACTCACTGAGTTGCTCAACAAGTGTTGACTTAATGAGCCATCATTAGTTGAGTGTAATCTCTGTCTCCTCTGGCTCACCACAATACCCTGTACTTCTCTTAGAGCTCTTGTCATATTACATCTTTTACTTCATTTATTTGTATCCATAGCTTTGAGCCCTTGGGATAGTAAAAAATTTTGCAAAGAAGAGATGATTCATCAGTACTAATTAAAGGAATGAACTCTAGGAGGCATTAAAGTAGGGAGGGTGCTGGGTTGTTAATCAGAAAATTTGCTCAAATGGTTAAAACTGGAGCTAAGGAGAAAACGGAACCCTCCTACACTGTTGGTGGGAATGTAAATTGATGTAGCCACTATGGAAAATAGCATGGAGGTTTCTCAAAAAACTGAAAATAGAACTACCATAAGATACAGCAATTCTACTGCTGGGTATATATCCGAAAGAAACAAAAACACTAATTCGAAAAGATACATGCACTCCAATGTTCATAGCAGCATTATTTATAATTGCCAAGATATAGAAGCAACAGATAAATGGATAAAGAAGTTGTGGTATATGTATATGAAGTGGAATACTACTCAGCCACATAAAAGAATGAAATTTTGCCATTTGCAGTAACATGGATGGACTTGGAGGGCATTATGCTAAGTGAAATAAATCAGACAGAGAAAGACATATACTGTATGATGTCACTTAGATGTGGCATCTAAAAAATACAATAAACTAGTGAATATAACAGAAAAGAAGTAGACTCAAAGATGTAGAGAACAAACTAGTGGTTACCAGTGGGGAGAGGGAAGAGGAGAGGGACAATACAGGGGTAGAGGGGGGTAAAAGGGTTATTATGGGATTATATGAAATCATGTGTGTGAAACTTTTGAAAATTGTAAAGCACTACAGAATTGAAAGGATCTTTCACTCTATTTAAAAAAAAACAAAAAACTAAGCAGTGCCTGGAATAAAGTAAGAATCAAATACATGTTAAATGTGTGAATCCAAGAATAAAATTTAGACTATCTCATAAAGTGAATGGACTATAATCCTCCTTGAGTACTGAACAGCAAGAATAATGCATAAATATTTTTTTTCAAGAAATATACAGAAGAAAATGTTAATCATGCGTTCACGGTTAGGAAGCAGAGGTATTTTTCCTTTTCAATTTTATACTTTTAAGCATTGTTTGAAATTTTTATCATGTACTGTGTTCATTTTTGTTTGAATAAATATTTTTTTATTTTTTCTTCTAATTTTATTGAGATATAATTGACATATAGCACTGTATAAGTTTAAGGTGTACAGCACAATGATCTGACTTCACTTATGATTACCACAATAAGTTTAGTGAACATCCGTCACCTTATATAGATACAAAATTAAAGAAATTAGAAAGGAGATAATTCTTCCTCATGATGAGAACTCTTAGGATTTACTCTCTACACAATTTTCGCATATAACATACAGCAGTGTTAATTATATTTATCATGCACATTACATCCCTCATAGTTTTTGTTTGTTTGTTTGTTTTTTTACAGGAGGTCCTTGCTGGTTATCTATTTTAAATATAGCAGTGTGTACATGTCAATCCCAAACTCCCAATCTATCCCCCTCCTCCCTCCCCCGGGTAACCATAAGTTCATTGAATAAATACGTTAATTACAAAAATAAAAAATTTTTAAAGGACTTAAAAAAAACGGGTGCTGAGAATTAATTTTTTTGAAATTATATTCTATAACCTTTCCACCCCCCGCTAGGCTGTGTGATTCTTGGAGACAAGGTCCTTTAAACTCTGTGCGCCCGGGACATTTTCTGGCACTTAATAGTCACTCAATTAAATGTTGGTTTAACAGAATTGTCTGGGCAATGGTAGGGATGGTGGAGTGGTGGTGGTGTGATTCTCTAAGGGAGGAGTGGGGGATAGGTTAGGTGGCCAACGGGACCGTAGCCCTGTTGGGAGGAGCCATCAGTTCAGACTCTTCCCGACAGAGCAGTGAGCCTCATGTTCTTAAGAGAGAGTCTCTTAATGTGCTTTTCAAAGGGAAAGGGTAGGAGGCAATACTCCTTGGAGGAAATTCCAGGGATCAAAAGAGAAAAGAAAATTTGTATATAGAAGATAAGGTGACTTTGTTTCAGATTGCCTTCAGCATTTATCAAATCTAATAACGGGCGCTTTCATTCTTTATCCACCCTTCACCCTTCATTCCGCTTTACCTAAATGCGTGCTGGGGTGGTTAAGAGGAGGCTCATTTGTAAGGAAAAGAGCGGTGAATAAAATTCCATGGTGCATTTCTATTAAATCTCTTGGAGAGGTCAGCAAAAGACACTCAAACCTTTTCCTGCTTTTTCCCTATGTAACTCAAAATGTGATTGGGAAAACTGAAGTTCTTTCATTTACCTTCTCCAGCCTCTCACAGGGGTACCTACCTCAATCTGGTGTCAGAAAAGCAGCAGCTATGTATTTATTTAAAAAACATTTTAAAAAAATTATATTGGCGCATGGTTGTATAACAATGTTGTGTTAGTTTTAGGTGTACAGCAGAGTGATTCAGTTACACATATACATGTATCTACTAGGAAGCATCATCTATTTAGAACTGGGTCAGTGAGGAGCCTGGATGAAATCCCCTGGTTCAAATCTTACATGGATGGGATTCTGCTAAGCTTCAATGTCTGTGAAAATGTCTGAGCTCATTTGGTCCAACAATAATGGGCAAAGCGCCTAGCTAGGTACTATTAGGGAACATGTCATAAAGTTGTATAAGTCTGTTCGCTGCTGTCCGAACCTTTCAATATAGCTGGGGCAGAGACGTAAGGAAGGAATTAATCCTGAACTAACAGAGTAACGAGTAATTACCCTTGACACTTAGATGATGAGTAGAGATAAGCTTGGATAGAGAAAAGATGGAAACTGACTCTGAGCCACACTGCTTGGATTGAGTACTGCTTCAACCTCTTACTAGCTCTGTGACTTTGGGCAAGTTACTTAAATTCTTTGAGCCACAGTTTCCTCATCTGTAAACTGGATGCAGTAATAATAATTTAGGATTGTTATGAGGATTAAAATGATATTTGTAGGGCTTCCCTGGTGGCGCAGTGGTTGAGAATCCGCCTGCCGATGCAGGGGACACGGGTTCGTGCCCCGGTCCAGGAAGATCCCACATGCCGTGGAGCGGCTGGGCCCGTGAGCCATGGCCGCTGGGCCTGCGTGTCCGGAGCCTGTGCTCCGCAACGGGAGATGCCGCAACAGTCAGAGGCTTGCATACCGCAAATAAATAAATAAATAAATAAATAGAATAAAATGATATTTGTAAAGTACCTAGAATTTGGAAAATAGTTTGAATTGTGTCTGGTACACGATCATTGTCATCTAGCCATTATTAACTTATTATTAACTTATAACTATTTTTAGAAATTTTAATTGCAGTAAAAAACTAATAACATACAATTTGTCACTTAACTGCTTTTAAGTGTACAGTTCAATAGTGTTAAGTATATTCACATTATTGTGCAACAGATCTCTAGAAGTTTTTCATGTTGCAAAACTGAAACCCTATATCCATTGGACAACAATTCCCATTTCTCCCTATTCCCAGCCCCTGTCAACTACCATTTTACTTTGTTTCTCTGAGTTTGGCTACTTTAGATACCTCATGTAAGTGAAATCATACGGTATTGGCCTTTCTGTCACTGGCTTATTTCATTTTGCATAATATCGTCAAGGTTCATCCATACGACCTCGCTTGTTCATCCATGTGACCTTGTTCATAGCATGCGACAGGATCTCCTTCCTTTTCTAAGGCTGAATAATATTCTGGTGTATTTGTAAACCACATTTTCTTTATCCATGCGTCTATTGCTGGACGTCTGCCTCAACCTCTTACCTACTGTGAATAACTGCTATGAACGTGGGTATGCAAACGTCTCTTTGAGATCCTGCTTTGAATTCTTTTGGATATACACCCAGAAATGGGATTGCTGGTTCATAAGGCAATTCTATTTTTAATATTTTGAGGACCTGCCACACTGTTTCCATTACGGCTCCACCCTTTTACATTCCCACGACAGTGCATAAGAGTTCCAATTTCTCCACATCCTTGTCAACACTCATTATTTTGTTTGTATTTCTGATAATCCTAATGTGTTTGAGGTGAAATCTCATTGTTATAACTATTTTATTTCTTATCAATTAACTATGGACCCCCCCCACCCCATGAATTAAAAGGGTCCAATCTTGAGACAAAATATTTAACAGATAAAGACACTGTAGTCAGTCTCAGAATTTCCCATAAGGATGTGTACTAGCACCAGAGAAAACATGGGCCCTAAAACTTTATTCTAACCCAGTGAGATCCATTAGTGCTACACCACAGTGTGTTTTCTTACTTGTTCACTCACCACCAGGCAAGACTCTCAGATGAATCTCAGGACTTAGCCTTCTCCTCATCCTCCTCTTCTGTCTCCTTTTATTATTATTATTATTTGCATTACGCAGGCCTCTCACCGCTGTGGCCTCTCCCGTTGCGGAGCACAGGCTCCGGACGCGCAGGCTCAGCGGCCACGGCTCACGGGCCCAGCCGCTCCGCGGCACGTGGGATCTTCCCGGACCGGGGCACGAACCCGCGTCCCCTGCACCGGCAGGCGGACTCTCAACCGCTGCGCCACCGGGGAAGCCCTCCTTTTATTTTTCGCATAGGCGTTTTGACTCTGGGAATTCATGTCCTAGAGGAATTAAAGCCAACTCTTGGTCGCATACACATAATTGACGGTGGGGATGACTTGCCCATCCCCGCCAATCCAATCAGCCGCCAGGTCCCTTTCATTTCACCTTCGTGACGCCTGTAGTATCTGCGTCCTTCCTTTCATGCCTATAGCGCCACCGCTCTGCTCAATCTGAAGTAGCTCCTGCTTGTGCCCTGTCATAGCCGACCTACTTCCTGGTGCAGGTCTGGCCAGTCTTCCGAAAGCACGACTCTACCAGAACTTCTGCTGGCAGAATGATGACTCCTCTCTTCGGCGCTTGAAGCGTTCCTTGGTCTGGTCCCAAACGCCATTTCAGACTGTTTTTCACAAGCTTCTTTCCTTCTACCCCCCTTTCCTCTCACACTCTCCCTATGTTCTCCAGTCAGGAACCTCTCTTGAATGAGAATAGTCACTCTTACAGTTTTAATTATTCTTCAAGGTCCATTTCAAGTTATAATAATGATAGCTGCCAATACTCGATCATTTATTATATGCTAGTTACAAGTTTACATGGATGAGTTCGTTTAATTTTCATAATGACCCTGCGAAATGATTACTATCATCACCTGCATTCTGAAGGATGAGGTAACTTGGGCAAAGCCCAAGTGCTCACAAAGGCCTGGATTCATAGTGCAGAACTCAAGTGTTTAGCCACTGTTTTACTGCTGAAATGATGGATTTGATGATGCCTTCCCACCTACCCCATGTTACGGTTCAATACAGATGAATAATCATTTATTTGGCAATCGCTATGTAACCATCACAGACTCTGCAGGAGTGGGTAATGCAATGTTGGTTAAGACGGTTCCAGCCTTCAGTGGTTTAGGATCTAGCAATTAACATAGTTTTCCTCTATGTTCCCAAACTGATTATAGTTCACATGACAGGACATCTTGAACATTACTCTTCATGCACATTACTTCTTTTGCCTAGAGTCCCTCCGTTTACCTTCTTGCTCTCTATAAACCCAGAAATATGTTTATTAAATTCAGGTGAATCTTACTCTAACTGTCCCATCTTCCCCATGAAACTTTCCAGGGGGATGTTCCTTTATGTTCCCACCCTAAAATAATATTATCAACTCTTTGGAGACCTGGGCCTTTTTCATCTTCGGCACCTAATAATAATAATAGCTAATTTTTATTATGGTTTTCCTTATGCAAGGCATTTGACACGAACGCATTAATTTAACCCTTACAGCAATCCGACAAAGTAAAAACTAGTTTTATGTCCATTCTGTAAAAAAAATACTGAGGTACTATGAGTTAAGTAACTTGCCCATGGTTGCTTAATTATTACTGGCAGAGCCAGGATATGCTGGATATAGTCCAGGATGCTGGAGCCCAGAGTCTGCAATTTTGACCTCTTGTCTAGTGCCTCTTCTGCTTTAGTCATTGCATTTTTCAGTCACTCTGTAAACATTTGTTAAGTAAATAACTTTTTTGTATCTCTGGCACTGGATTAGAGTTCTTAGTATCCTGTTTTAAACTGCCTTTGTAATATAAATATAAAAATAAATAAACTTACTCCATGGTTATAACTTTTAAGAAGGAATCAATTTTGAGATTTCTTTTGAATTGCTCAAGATACTTAGTGTAATTGCTAGGTCTCTGACCAGATGCTGGAAAAATGCTTGACTAGTCCCTAAAATACTAGGTTAGCGGTTATCAGTATCTAATCTGCAAGGTCAGGTGGCCATTCTGGGCGCCCTGTTCCTCAAGGGAGAAACTTGTCTCGCTCTCTGGAAATTTCCCCCTAAGGGAAGCATGACTGTTGGGGTTTGGAATGGAGAATGGAAGAAGCACTTGCCCTGGGTCAAATCCCTGGCTCCGTGCTCCCAGGTGCTTCAGGGCTTCTGTCTGTTGAGAGCAGGAATTAGGAAGGGACAGGGACACATCTGCAGGATGTCACTACTCCCAGCTCAACCCACTTGCCGGAAACGGATCTCACTCTAGAGAAAGTAGATGCAAAGGCTTTTGAATTTCTTTAATGCTTTCAGGAAACTTTCCACACTTTCTGCCAGACTTACCTTTTAGCACTTAATTTGGCATTTAATGCACAAATCAATTTAATATAATCATATTTTCCAGGAAGGAAAGGTGATAGGAAGGAAGGATGGTGATAGTTTTTTTTCCTTCTCTAATTAGATCAAATCTGTGATAATCTGTTTCAATTATAGTGTTTCCTTTTCAAAAGACCATAGACGAATGCGATCAGAGACTAAGGACCAGGAGTCATCTATCATTAATTCATCAATAAATATTTTTATCATCTCTGATGTGACAGACACTTTGCTAGGTTTTGGAGAAATTTGAGGGAATAAGACAGGAAAAAACGTGCACTTTTTTTAGAATGGTGAAGAAATTTGAAAGTGATAGCCACTTTTAACATCTGAAGAGAGGAAAAAGGACCTAATTTTATACGTATGGCTCCCCAGAACAAAACTGGGGCAAATAGGTTGAAATTACAGGAAGACAATATTTTCCCTATTGGAAGGAATAATTGTCCAAAGATGAACTATTCTCCTCAATGTAGTGAGTTCCCCATTACCAGGGATGTTATTTAAGGAAAAATTACTCGTATGTTTTAAAAAAAGACATTGGATATCTGATTGAGCTGGGTACAATTTAATATACCTTCAAGCCTTGACATTACATAATTCTATAAAATTTGATAGCCATGGAAAAAGTTAAGAAAGCCAAAATATTTTAATACTGTAAAACAGAACTACAATCCCTTATTAATAAAAAAAGACCTTATAAGTATAACTTGACAATTTTATTGGATCTCACCTCAGCAGAGACCTCTCTGGGACCCACTGTGTTAATGACCTAACTATACTCAAGTGATGAGAAATAATAACACATCTTCATGAAGGGAGACCAAATTGCTCCCATGTTTCAATATAGTAGTCACCAAGAAGCTGTTCGTCCACTGACTCTGGGGGAAACTGAGGCACACAAAAATGGTACCATTATCTTTGGAAGAACATCTAAAGCAGTGTCTCTATTTTTAGGTAGTTGAGTTGTGAAACAAACCTTCTAGAGGAAGTTGGTCATTTCTGTCCCTTCAGTACTAAGGTCTAAGTCCAGTGCTCCTCAAAGAGATCAGAGATTCTACTTTGCACATAGGGAAGTCGATTCTTCCAGTTTTCTAGGGTAGGAAATATTCTCATATTGTGGCTGATGCAGATAAAATCTCCCCTTCCTCCACTGGCTGGCGACCTGCTGCATTACTGTCTGATTTGAGTTCATTGTTTGCTGGTGTTACTTGCCTGTAAGTTTTTCGTGAGCTTCTTACTTCCCAAGCTATTGTATTTGGTTACACTTCATTGCACAGGCCTTGCCAAGGAAATTTAGTTTCCACAAGAACAAAATGTGTGTGTGTGTGTGTGTGTGTGTGTGTGTGTGTGTTCCCTCTGCCTTTAAGGAGAAGTCTGTAAAGTTGCCACACTTCCCAGGACAAAACCATGAGCTCAGGGAGATAACGGGGCTGGGGGCACAAACGGTAGAGCTGGTTGAGAGCAGAGGCCCCAGCATCAGAGTGCCCGCAGCTTTGCTTCCTGATTCTATAACATTTACTGTGTGACCTTTCGTAAGTTCCTTAACCTCTTTGTGCACGGTTACTTAATCTGGAAAAGGCGAATAAGAAGATTGCCTGAGGTTTGGTGTTAGGCTAAAGTAACACATGCCTATGGCAACAGTTAAGCACCCGATAAATATTAGCTGTTATTATTACTATTACTGAGAGGTTTCCCTCGGTGGTATTGTGAGCCCTGTGGTTTCTGAGGAGCAGGAATCAGCTGTGACCTTTTAAGTAAAGAAAACTGAAACCAAAAGGCCCCATGGGGTTTGACCCTGCGATGGGAGTTGTGCGTAAGTGTAAAGGCCTCCTCTCCAGGTAACGGCGGTGACTTCACTGCGCTCTGAGGCCTGCTTAGGTGAGCCAGCCCCACAACCCTGGGTCTTCTCGGCCTGCTTCGCGTCTACGGGGAGGGCTGGCCAGTGCTCAGCCAAGGGCGCATCGCAGCCTCGTACCGCCCCCTAGCGGACTGGGAAGGTCATTCGCAGGAGCCACGCCCTCACAGCCAAGAGGTCCCGCGTGTTCGCGGCATCACGTGAGTATCTTGGGGTGAATCTGAGTCACTGAGTCTCTCAACCTCTAGGCTCCTCACCAGAAAAATGAGGACAATAACGATTCCCGCATAGGACCGTGGTGAGAATCCAATGAGATAATGGCACATGTGAAATCTTACAATTTTAGATATTTCTGTTATTATAATAGTTGCACTAGTTATTATCATTCTGATCGACGATTCTCTTCCAGGGACCCGCTAGAGTTCGAAGACTGTTCGCATTAGGGCTCTCCCTCAGCGTCAAACGTGGCCAGCAGACCCCACTACTGTTCTTAGTCCCGCTCCCTGACACACAGTGGCATTTCGGGGGCTCAGTAAAGCGTTCTTTGGCTCCAGCCTAGAGGACAAACTTGCAGCCTTGGGTCAGGCGGGGAGTGTTGCGATCTGGTGGAACCAGTAGCCCTGCCCCTAGTGGTAATGGGGCAAAGGACCCTAACGTCGCCAAGGACCTCACTGAAGGTTTCCTCCGAACTCTTCCTTACTTCCTCTCCCTCCCGCCCATCCCCCAGCCCCTCGCCCCACTCGCCTTCCCCTCCTTTGCTTCAGGGCCGTCTCATCGCTTGTGGGCGAGGCTGTTTTCCTCCCAACCCCCTGGGAATGCCTCCTCTGGGACCTGGGACTGAGGCTGTAATAAATGCGCAGCAGAGCTGCGGTCCAGCACCCCGAGGCCTCCCCACCTCCGCTAGCCTCCTGCGCTCCCCGCCATCGGCGTCATGCTCGAGAAGGCCCTGCTCCTCTCCGCCTGCTTCGCCCTGGCGGTGCCTTACCCCGCAAGGCTTCAGGGTGAGTGCACGTTGGGAGGTCTTCTGGAGAAGAGGTCTCAAGTCCATTCACCGCGTGTGTGTGTGTGGGGGGGGGCGGGCAGGCACACAGAGGGACGGAGACTGAGAGGCCTTGTAAAGTGAGGTGGGGACAGGCGGTTGAGCTCTGAGGCCCTCCCTGGGCAAGTTGAGTGGCTTGGCTAAGATTAAGGTTGTGTTTTGCATCCACCTCATACAGGTAGTCAGGCTGGGTCACATGGAATTAGGGTTGGTGATGAGAGAGAGGGCTCTTGAGGTTTCCCTGTGGTTCCCTTAACTATCAGGTGCTAAAGAGGCTTTACTCTGTTTGATTCAGGTTAAAAAGTCCTTGGGTGTTCTCTCCCTTTACTGGAGAGTAAGATTCGAAGTGCTTTAGCCGCCGGCTGGGTTACATGCTGTGGGAATCAGTGGGTCTGGGGCAGAAACTTGTGAGTCATATTGAGAGAGGAAGGAATCTGTGTCTCCTGAACCAGAAGAAGGCTGCTTTCCCCCCAAGGCTCCTTCTCTTCTAGTCCTTCCTGAACTCAGATCAGTTTCTCAAGAGGAGGGGTGTTCATTCACTTGCATTAAAATGGTGACTTTACCCTCCACTTCCTCCCAGTTCTCCCTCTGGTAGCTCTCAGTGTATCTGCTGCTGGGTTTGGGTTCTTTACTGCGTATGAATGAATGATAACGCAAATGACTAAATTAGAGAGCTAATGATTTTGACCTCACTGGTAGGGTGCCCACAACCTGCTGGACTAGGCAGACATGAGGACTGTAGGTCTTCCACTGCAGCCCAAGCAGACCCAGGTTGTAGGCTCATCAGGCCTTCATGGTTATGATGCTTTTATGGTTCACAAGACCCGAAGTGTCTGGACTGTGCATTCTCTGGGACAGACTGGAAATTGAAGAGCTAGATGTAGCCCATTGAATGCAAATGCTAGGGGTCCCCATTTTAGAGTCCCTTTCATTCTTGCTTATGCACCTTGGAAATAGCTGTTTTCCTTGCTCCTTTCCCCCACTTCTCTTTTTAGTTTTCAGGAAACTGAAAGAATTATATAGGGGAGTTTTTGAAATTTTATTCCATTGCAGTCTGACTGACACATTTAGAGGCACAACATCAAATGCTCCTTCCTAAACCGACCCCTCAAAGGAGGGCGGAGTAGGGGACAGAGAGCATAGTCCTAGGTGGCAGTTAGTCTTCTGGACATTCTAGCACTTGGTAGAAGAGGAACTTGTGGGGAGACCAGTATGATTCAATATACCCTTTTCTGTTCCATGTTTTCCCTGGAAAAAGATCTAGCTGGGAATGGAAGGGTGTGGAGGTGGTGGAAACACTCTCACAAGAAAGTACTTGAGCTGTTTTTTTTCTTTTTGGTTCCTCTAGAATTCATCACTGACCCAGAGTCGACCACTGGCCTAGAGTCGACCACTGACCCAGAGTCGACCACTGGCCTAGAGTCGACCACTGACCCAGAGTTGACCACTGGCCTAGAGTCGACCACTGACCCAGAGTTGACCACTGACCCAGAGTTGACCACTGACCCAGAGTCGACCACTGGCCTGTCAGACTTGACCACGCACCATGACTTCACTGAAGATGCAGAAACAACAACTGACGTGTATTTGGAGAACACACAGACTTTTGGTAAGTGAGGGTTCTGTCCTCAGAGGAGGCCTGGGCAGCATTTGGTAGGCTCCCTCTTTTACATTTCTGAGGGAAAGCCTGCTTTTGTCCAGTGTCCTTGATTCCCAGCATATGTCTGTGACAATTCCCGTCCTCCATTTTGTTTCCCTAGAATTGCCTACTAATGTGGAATTAAACACCCTCAGCTCTAAGGAAGAAGCCACTGAGGTCACAGGTGAGGATTCCTCTCTTCAGAAATGCAGAAGTTCCTCCCTGCCTCCCTTTCCTTATTTATAGTTCTTTACATAGGAAAGTCCTATGGTAATTTACACATTTGGGGATACTTTTGCTGCTTTGTTCTCTGAGGTGGAGTAAACTTAGCCAAAAGTTCATTGAAACTTGAGGAAAGTTGAAGCATTTCCCAGAACGCCAGGAACTGCAACTGGTTGAACACCAACATAGCTCCAGCCCCAAGGTCTGACCTGATCTGATCTCCGGGACCTGCTTTCTGGGCTTCCCTATTCATGTCTCTGTAAGGTCGACGGATGTGGTGTCAAAAAAGGAGTTAACAATTTCCTTTTCTTTTCCAGTTGATTACAATTCATTTCAAATAAAGAACTTTTGGAGTCAAGGTTACGCTAAGTGTAAATCTTATTTGAATGTAGACTGAATAGGCGATAGAGCGATTTAAAAGCTTCCTGAATTAAGCAGTGTCCCTATCTCTGCCCATCCCCCTCTCAAGCCACCATCATTGTTCAATTTTCTGTCTGCCACTCAGCCAAGAAGTCATAAGATTTCAATGCCTTCTACCCCCGCAAACAAACCCCAGTAGTCTGGGGGAATGCCTGGGATTTTTCCTAAGAAAGACCCTTGGGCCTTACTTACAAAAGCAAATGTCTAAACACTCTGCTTCTTATGTCTATAAATGATAGCTAACATTGATTGAGACCTACTGTACTGCAGCACTGCTTAAAGCGTATAGGGGATTGCAGATAGTAATTGGAGAAATCTAGAAATTGTATTTCAGTGGAGGCTGAAGGGCCTGTTAAAAAAAAGGCTGGATCTCTCAGGGACTTCTAAGTGTGAGTGGAGACCAGCCCTTTAACTAAATCCTTCTCACGAAGTGCACTTGTGTTTCATTTCCACTGGTAGGATTTCAGGCATGGCAGAGTGCCTTCGTAGTTAGAAGAAGGGAGGTTTTTGTGTCAGAGACGCAGTGGAGTCCTACATTTACTAGGGGGCTACTTGAGGCTGTGAGCTGAATGACAGACACACTGTGAGTGATCCTTACTGGAAGTGAATAAAAACCGTTTCTTTACTTAATTATAGAGGAGCCCAGCACCTCCACGGGAAGCAACGAGCCCAACACAGTGTTTTTTGGTAAGTCTCTTCTCTCTTGTCTCTGATATCTTATTAGGGATTTAATACCATTTTCAATGCTGGTTTTAGTCCACTGGGAAAGGATTCCAATTTAAAACTTTCCAGATGCTGAGATCAGCTATAATTCTAATATGGAGGTGAAAAAGACAGCCTCTTTCCTCTCTGAGGTTTACTGTCCAAGTCTAATTGCTTGGATTTTCAGTCACCAAATAGGCATAGGATAAACAAGTTTTCTCCCTTGAGTTTTCCAAGATTTCCTGTCTCACTAGGATGTGGATTCCAGTGCAGTCTATGGAATCTTTTTAAGGGAGAGCCTGAGGAAAAGGCATCAGATTTTCTGATTCATAAAATATATAATTCAGTTAAAAGCTGTAAAGTCTAGGAGCTCTGAATCAGGAGGTCCCGGTTTTAATACTTTGCCTCACTCCTGGCTTTTGGGGAAATTTCTGAAGTAATTTCTTCAGGCATTAAAATGGACACCTGGACAGCGTGCAGGTATCTTGCTTAAGGCTCAGAGAGGAGGCAGAAGAATAAGGAATTTACACCTTAAAGAAATTAAATCATGCGCCCACTGTCACAGTGGGAAATGAGAAAGATGAGCCTGATCTTTTGAGCACTAGGTTTTCTTGTTTCTCTTGGCAACTCATGTTTTCATTTTTGTTTTCGTTTTGCTTTTTAGTTTAGAAAATGAAGCCGATTCTCATTACCTGTGACCATCGCTCTACTAACCACAACTTTCTAAGAAGATTCTGAGCCTCTGAACAAGCCTTCCATTCCATTAGAGGCGCTTGAATAATTGCAAAAGACTAGTGAGACATAGGAGGTACCTACTTGAGGATAAACAGAGTGGCAGGAATTATACAGACAGAAGAGGGGCATCTCTTATCCATGTCCCATTTAATATGGGCTCAATAAACGTTCATTTGTACTAAATTGTGAGAGGGGGTTTTTATTTTATGAGGCAACATATTGCTTAGTTGCCTTGTTTTAGAACCAATAACCATTTTATTCCTCTCTGATAAATACTTTATAATCAGGCGCCAACTCCTTATGATGACAGGAAAGTGTGAAATGAGCCTACGGAAAGTATATTGGTTTTCCTATTCCTAGTATAACAAGTTACCACAAACTTAGTAAATTAAAATAATATAAACCTATTATTTTACAGTTTTGTAGCTCAGAAGTCTGAAAGGCATCTCACTGGATTGAAAACGATGTGTTGGCAGGGCTGAGTTCCTTTCTGAAGGCTTTCTGGAAAAATCCATTTTCTTGCCCACTTTTCTTGGCCGTCTTACATCTTTGAAGCCAGCAAAGGTCGGTTGATTCTGACAGTACATCACAGAGTCACCAACACCGACTCTACTGCCTCCTTCTTCCACATTTGAGGACACATTGAGCTCCACCTGGATAACCTAGGATAATCTCTATTTCAAGGTCAACTGATTAATGACCTTAATTCCCCCTCTACCATGTAATTGAACATATTCACTGGTTCTGGGAATTAATAGGTGAGCATCTTTGGGAAGCCATGCCACAGACAGCAGAGAACATCTTACTCTAGAACTGGTTTGGTTCAGTGGGGGATGGAAACAATCACCCATGTTTTCCTTTACGTTTACACTACATTTTTTGCAAAAGGGAGTGGGTGAGTTTATGTAAAATTAGCTGGTTTCACGTATTTATACTTCACAGTATGTATATGCCACAGTATAAATGCCAAACTAAAATGGCACAAGTTTAGAGTGATGGGCAGACTTGGGAGTGAAGAGATGTAGATTCTACCAGTTGTAGCTCTGCCTCTTGTGAACCCCAGCTTCCTCGGATAAAATGAGTCAGTTATATCAAATCAATTGAAATTTCCTTTTTACTTCTTAATATATTTCAACAAATAATACACTGATTTGGGGATCATTAATGTAAAGAATTATTAATTTATTAGTTTGCCTCAGGGAGAAGTATTCCATGTCATCAGTGATCTATCACATGGGCTTGTACCGGAGCACATCATATTTGAGTATTCCTTAGCCTGGCTCCATCAAGCCGCTTGTCTCAGGGCTTTTCATCTAAATAGGAAAGTAGTGCCAAGGCCTCCACTGATCTCTTTTAAGGATATAAAACTATTTCTGTTCAGTCAGTGACTATTTTTCCAATTTCTCTTCCCACATTTTCTTTTTAATTTCAAGTGGATTTCAGCATGGAATTTTATGATGGACCATTGGAATGATTTGTGAAATTTAGCTAAGAAAAAGTGTTAGTGGACTCAAAATAGGCACTCATTGGTAACTATCCAGAATGGAAAAAAGTTTTCATTTCAAATTCCAACTGTACAGTTTAAGTGGTTACCTAGAGAATAGAGGTGAGTCGAGCCAAACTGGGGGATTGGTTGAAGGGGGAATTTGTAGCATGTCTGCTTAGTATTTACTGATCCTGGTGTAAGTGGCAGTTGAAGCTATGGGTTTAGAGAGGTCAGTTAGGAAGAGTATATACAGATCTTCCTCAACCTACCATGGGGTTATGCACCCAGTACCCATTGTAAGTTGAAAATATCCTAAGTCGAAAATACATTTAATACATCTAACCTACCGAATGTCATAGCTTAGCCTAGCCTACTTAAACGTGCTCAGAACACTTACATCAGCCACTGTTGGTCAAAATCATCTGATTGGCCAAAGCCAGTTTTATAATAAAGTGTTGAATATCTCACGTAATTTACTGAATGCTGTTCCAAAAGTGAAAAACAGCATGGCTGTATGCATATGGAATGGTTGTAAAGTCGAACCATTTTTTACCCAGGGCTGGAGAGAGCATCATGCTGCAAATGATGAGAAGCCCTACCCAGTTTCTGTCCTCGTAATAATAGCTACCACTGAAGGCCTGGCCTGAGCTGAGACCTCTATATGAGTTCTTTACACTGTGTGCAAGTTCTGTATGCTATTACTAATTGTACAAAATTAATTCATTTGTACCAAAAATTAATTATATAAAATATTAAAAAATATTTAACATAAAATGTTAGGTGAGCTGACTGTGGGTTGTGAAAAAATTCACAGAAGTATTAACAAGGGTAGAAAAGAAAGTTTTTATTCACTCCCCAAGGGAGGAGAGGGGCCAAATGCATAGAGTGGTGTTGGCCCTGAAGGGTGGTGGGTGGGGGTGAGTCTTTTATTGTGCTTTAAAGGGCAAGGTGCAGGAAAGAGGGAGGGGGTTCACATCTGTTTTGGTTCACAGTTGTATTTGGGCTGGCTGTGCTTCTACAGGATGTGGTTTTTCTGAGAATCTTTAACCTTTTGTTTTCAGTAATTTTCTAATCCTTGGATGTCTGAAAGAGACTTGGTGGTGGCCCTTGACAGGCGTTATCCTATTTTTGAACAATGTTAGATGGGTTTACATAAAGTGTGTGCGATTTATAAATAAATACAAATATTGGGCAAATTTTTATACTGGTGTAGGTTATTCTGTTTCTCTAGTCCAGAACCTCCCCAATTTTCAAGCATTTTGTTTACTTTAGCCCATTTACATTTAATGTAATTATTGATATGTTTGGGGCTTACGTGCACCATTTTACTTTTTGTTTTCTGTTTATCTTGTTATTTCTCTATTTTCTATGTTTTGCCTTCCTGTGGGCTACTTGAATATTTTTTTAAATTCCATTTTGGTTTATCTATAGTATTTTGAGGGTATCTCTTTGTACAGCTTTTTTTTTTTTTAGTGGTTGTTGTAGGTGTTACATTATATACACATACATTTTCATAGTCTAAGAGGGTCAGTATTTTACTACTTTGAGTGAACTGTAGAAATCTTGCCTCCCTGTATGTCTTCCTTTACCCTCCTCTGCTTATAATTGTTTTAAATACTTCTCTACACACATTTAGAGTCATATCAGAGAGTATTAGATAATTTTTGCTTTAACTGTCAAACATATTTAGAAAGTTCAAAAGAAAAAGGAAGATGTATTTTATCAGCCCATATTTCCCCCTTTCCATTGTTTTCTTCTTCTTGATGTTCCATAGTTCCTTCTTTCAACATTTTCTTTCTGTTTAGAGAACTTTCTTTAGCCATTCTTTTCAGGTAGATCTGCTGGTGACAAACTCTTATTTTCCTTCATCCAATGTCTTTATTTCCCTTTCATTCCTGAGAGATAAATTTACTATATGAAAATCAGTATTGCCAGTTCTTTTCTTTCAGTACTTAAAAAGTATTGTGCCACTTCTTACTGGCTTTCATGTTTTCTGCAATTTGTATTGTTTTTCCCCTATAGATAAGTTCTTCCTCTTGCTGCTTTCAGGATTTTTTTCTTTGTCTTTATTTTCAAATATTTGACTATGATGTGTCTTGGTGTGGATTTCTTTGGGTTTATCTTGGTTGGAATTTGCTTGCCTTTTTGAATCTTTAGGCTTAAGTCTTCTGCCAAATTTGGGAAGTTTTCAGCGATTATTTCTTTTAGTTTTTTCTCAGGTCTGCCCTATATGTCTTCTTTTTCTGGGATTCAGATGATGTGAATATTAGGCCTTTTGTTATACTCCTGCAGGACGCTGAGAGGTTTTTTGTTTTGTTTGTTTGTTGCTCTGTCTCTTTTCTCTCTGTTGTTCAGTTATTCAGATTGAGTCATTTCTATTGTTCTGTCCTTCAAGTTCACAGATTGTTTTCCTCTGCTGTTGAGCCCTTCCATTAAGTTTTAAAATTTTGGTTATTCTGATTTTCAGTTCTGAAATTTCCTTTTGGTTCTGCTATACATTTTGATTATTTGCTGAGACTTTTTATTTCTTTGCTGAGTTTTATTTCAGTTGTTTTAAGCATGTCTGTAATTGCTCATTGAAGCATTTTTATGACAACTGCTTGAAACTCTTTGTCAGATAATTCTAATATCTCTGGCCTTTTCATCTGGCATCTACTGATTGTCTTTTTCATTAGGGTTGAGATTTTCCTGATTCTTAGTATGATGAATGATTTTCAATTGAAACAGGATATTTTAGGTATTAGAGACTCTGGATCTTATTTAAATCTTCTGTCTTAGCTGGATTTCTGTGATACTACTCCAGCAGATAAAAGGTGGAGGTACTGAATTACTGGCAGGTAGGGGTAGAAGTAAAGATCTCCCCCTCAACTTGTGTTGACTCCCAAGCAGGGGAGGGGTTCCCCACAATTGCCTGGTGAAGGATGGAATTCGGGCTCCTCACAAGGCCTCCACTGATATCACCCTGTCTGGGAGCAGTAGGGGTGTCTTGTTACTGCTTTCCATGTAGTCTCCACTGACACCACCCCAGTATGGAAAGGAGGGAGTGCTTCATTACTGTTGGATGAGGGAGGACGTCCAGACTCCCCATCTGGTCGCCACTAACTCTGTGGGGTGGGGGGAAAATGAGGGTCTTAAACTGCTAAATGGCGATGAAAGTTCCAGTTCCTCCTCAGTCTTCTCTAACTTTACTCTGGCACAGGTTTGGGCATCTTGTTACAGCCGGGCATGTGTGGAAGTCTAGGCTCCCCACTTGGGGCCATAGCTTTTTCTGTGGTGTTTGACTGTAGAAGAGGGATTATTGTCTAAATGTTTTCTGCCATGCTAGGCTGTCTGTTTCCTAGTCCTCTGGCTGGACAGAATAGGTTTTTGTTGTGGACACAGATTGCATTATCACATATATGGTTTGAAAAGCTAACCCTGCCTGTGGACTACAGCTTGGAAAAGAATTGGGAGGAAAAGCAAAAATGGTTACAGGTCACCAAGTAGGGAGGATACTGTAGAGCACAGGTGAATGGAGGTGGTGATAGAGATAGAGACAAGTTGAGAAATATTTAGAAAGGGGACAAAAATTGGTGGTGGATCTTGTATGGAATGACACAGAGCTAAAGCTATAGATTTTGTATTGCATGAGTGGTTGGATGGTGGTCTCTAGAGTTAGGATTATCAGATTAATTTTGTTTTGGAAATACTGTACTGAGTGGTGCCTTTAAAATATTTAAATGAAGATGTCATACAGGTAAAGGTGTGAAGCTCAGTAGAGGTCTTGGCAAGACACAGAACTTTGTATCATGGCACATAGATAATAATTGAAGCTGTGGGCAAGGATGAGTTCTTATTTTTATTTTTTCCAGTTTTATTGAAGTATAATTGATGAATAAAATTGTATATAGTGCTCACTTTGGCAGCACATGTAATAAAATTGGAATGATACAGAGAAGATTAGCATGGACCCTGCACAAGGATGACACATAAATTTATGAAGTGTTCTATATTTTAAAAAATTGTATAGAATTGAAATGTATGGTGTGATGATTTGATATACACATACATTGTGAAATGATTACCACAATCAAGTTAACACATCTGCTGCCTCACACAGTAACTTTTTTTTTTTTTTTTTTAGTATGAACTTTTCTAAGGAGATAGTATATAGTGAGAAAAGAATCTAAAACAAAGTTAGAGGAATTTCATAATTTCATGGCTAAATGGAAACATATGCATCTGCAAAGGACATGCAAGGTTTTAACTCCTAGATGGTGGGAATCATGATTTTTATATTCATCCTAAACTCCTAGTAAAATAGCTGGTGTAAAAGAGGGACTCAATAAATATCTGATAAATGAAAGAAGTAAGGAGTAGAGCAACCAGAGAGTTAAGACTATGAAACAGGTACACACAGTATCATGGAGCCAAAGGAAGAGAGTGTTTTAAGAAGGACAGAATTGTAAATAATGTCCATTGCTTCTGAGAAGCAAGTTAAGATGAAGATTGAAACATACCCACTGACATGTTTCAGCAAGCTGGAAGTCATTGGTTACCCTGGTGTGAGCTGTTTGACTGGAAGGATGGGAACAGAAGCCTTGGTTTATAAGCCTTTGTCAGGCTTTGTTTTGATTTTTTAGCCTATTGGTCAATTTTTTCCTTAACATAACTGAGAGCGACTTATGTGTTAATAGTAAAAACATTTCCTATCCCTTTCTTCTCAAAGTCCAAACAAGAACAACAAGAAAAGAAACAGAAATGCAAACATCATCTCTGATAAAACGTACAGGACAATTAACAGCCACAATTTATAAGGACTGAAAACCAGCAGAATGGTTAATGACATAACAGAAAGGAGAAAAACTTACTCCAGTAGCTGTGCACGTCTTGGGGCAGGGACAGTGGTACCAAATAGAAGTAAGCCAATGGTCTTACAGAACCCGGGAGAGGCTCAAGGACTGTAGACACAAGGCATGCGAAGATTAGACTGGAGGAGGAGTGATGATGGTGGGGAGACAGGTGACTGGAAACAGGTTCATATCCTCCCTTATTGCAGCAGGAGAGAGTAGGTTTATTGTCTAGAAAAACTGAACCAGAGAGGCACGGGACAGTTGGGGACAACTGTTATGGAAGAAGATATGAGTGAGATGCTATTCAAAAAACAGGATAATCAAGTGAAAGCCTATAAAATAAATGGAGAGATGTCCAACCTCTTACCCTGGCCAGCTGTAAAGTGCCAGCAGTGAGGATTATGCCTGCCAAGCAGGAGACGGGAAGATTCTTCTGAAGACTCAGAGCTGTCTCAGAGACAGCACCTGGAGATAAGTTTCAACAAAATAGCTATTATGCCCCTCAATCATCCTACTGTGAGGTCCATGATTCTACAAATTTCTTTCAATGCACATAGAGTTCTCTGATCGTCTTGGTGTCTAACTCCGATGTATGAACAGAAAGCAGAGAATCACCAGACATTTGAGGAAAATCTCTATCAAATAAGACTCAAGTAAAGAAACAGTAAAAGGAGAATTCAGAGGAAACAGACAGTATGAGGAGTAGAAGAAACCTTTAAGAAACTGTAATTAATATATTCTGAGGGAAAAAGAATACATATTGCATCTTTCAAACAAGAATGGGATGCTATTAAATAAAGAGTCAACCAGAAGATAAAAAGAAATATTGGTCCTTGTAAATTTAGTTGATAAGTTCAATAGAAGATGAAGTTAAGAACTCCTCCATAAAATAGAGCAAAAATGCAAAGAGATGCTCAATAGGTGAGAAAAAATTCAACTAACACAAATTTCAAAGAAAACAGAATATGTTGGGAAAGAAATGATCAATGAAACACTACAACACGTTTTCCAGAATTTAAGGATGACCCTCCATGTTGAGGGCGTCCAGTTATTATCCAAAGGCTCACACTTAACATTGCAGGGTCCAGTGCAGGAATACAAATGAAGGCCTGCATACATACCTCTAAATATTCACAAGTTACAAACCAAGACAGACCCTAGGTTCAGGTCACGTTCCCCATGTTGTCTGGCTCCCGAAGCCTGTTCCTTGGAGACTGACTGCCTTTTAGACCAACCCTAGAGACCAAGGGAGCCATGAGCTCCCCTGAATGGACACTGTCCCTGCAAGCTGGGAGGAGGGAAGGGGCAGGGTGTCTGCTGGAACAGCAGGTTGGAAGCTGGTCGGGCCCAGGGCTGACCTGGTCAAGCTCCTGTGGGAACCTGCTGGGCAAGTTTTCCTCCCTCTTGCCTCAGTTCTGATTTAGGATTTCCAGGAATTTTTAAGCACCTCCCCAGACTATACCACTGAACACAGGAGTGACTGGGAGTGCAGTTACAGTGGTGGGGGGGGCGGGGGGGGGGAGAGAACCTGTCTGCCTTCATGCTTTTTTTTTTTTTTTTTTTTTTTTCATTATGCGGGCCTCTCACCGTTGTGGCCTCTCCCGTTGCGGAGCACAGGCTCCGGATGCGCAGGCTCAGCGGCCACGGCTCACGGGCCCAGCCGCTCCGCGGCACATGGGATCCTCCCGGACCGGGGCACGAACCCGCGTTCCCTGCATCGGCAGGCGGACTTGCAACCACTGCGCCACCGGGGAAGCCCTGCCTTCATGCTTTTGATTGATTTGAGGTGACTAAATTTAAGCAAAAGTAGACTTTTTTTTTTGGTCTGATGCCCCAGGGCAGAAGCTGTGAACTTATTCTGAACCTTTACACATTCTCAATCCTGCATATTCAGGCCTTGGGGACCCCATGTTCAATTGTGCCCCTCTCCCACAATTCCTGTTTTTTTAATTTACTTGCTGAACTTTAAAAATATTTTCTAATGAAAGTGAAAGAAAAAAACAATGCCTTTGTTTTGGTGTTTGTGTGGGGCCTCTTTTAAAGTACAGGTCCCAGGACAGAAGACCCTCTGGGAATCCTGAGTGCCCAGTACAAGAAATGGAAAAAAGATCCACATCAACATATATGTAATTAAATGTTAGGGATAAAAAGATGATTCCGAAGTTCTCAGTGAGAAAAGCAGTCATATGCAAAGAACTGAGAATCAGAATGATAGTGGAACAACAGTGGAAGTCAGGAATTGTGTTGTAAAAATTCTGAGTAAAAATAATTTTAACGTAGAATCTTATATCCAGTCAGATTATGAATTGACCATAAGCCTAGACTAAAGTCATTCTCAGACATAAAAATCTCTAAATATTTTGCCTCTCATGCACTCATTCGTAAGAAGATATGGTAGGACGTACTTCAAACAAAGAAGAAAACCAAGAAAGGCTTTCTTTAACCCAGGACGTACATCATCCTACTTAAGAAGGCGAAAAGGGAATTTCCAGGACAAAAGCAAATTATCTGACAAGTTTGAGGGTGAAAAAGATTGTGCTGAGAGAGATTTAACAGGTCTGTTGGAGGTTGCAGGAAGACTTAGATGTGAAAGGAAACCAAGCAAATGAAGAAAAAGATGATTATTAACTCTAGGAAAACAAAAAGTTTTTCAAGGAAGGAAATGTAAGTGTAATTTAACTCTACAGAGTAGAGTTGACCTTGGTGATTATATGATCCACCTATAAACAAAATCTTTCTCATTTTAAAAATAGTCACTACCAAAGACTCTTGAGCACCTGGAGCTGGACACCTCACTGCAGGGCTTACTAGGAGGAAGCAGACCCACCCCTGTCATTCAGCCCACCTCCATCCAGGTTAGAAACAACTTGGGGAGAGTGAAGTTGTTATCAGAAGCCAAGTGGGAAGTGAAGGACTGGAAGTAGAAGACTTTTTCCTCTCCACCCCTCTTGGTGCTTTCCCCTCTGTGAAACCAAATGGGAAGATCCAAGAGACTCACCTGTAAAGGATGGGTCCTCTTCATAGGGCTAAGGCACCTGGCTTCTCCCAAAGCAAGTGATGAGAAAGAGAGAGGGGGGGAGAGAAAGACTGAGATTGAAGAACAAGAGAGAGTGACCAGGACGATGCCACAATGTCCTCTGTAACTCAGTCTTACAAGTGACATACCGCCATTTCTGCCGTCAGTGTGCCATCAGTCCCACAGGCCAATCCTGATATAATCTGGTGGGGGACTACACAAGACCGTGACGACCAAGAGGTAGGGCTCTTGAATGCTGGCCATCTGACAGTGAAGACTATTAATTTTTTTTTGAAAAAGCACGCCTTTTTAGATATCACACCAAAAACACAATACATGAAAGAAATAGTTAAGAAGCCAGATTCTTTAAAATTAAAAACTTTTGCTATGTAAAAGAGACAGTTAAAGAGAGTTGGAAGAGGAGTCATAGACTGGGAGAAATATTTACAAAAAGACCCATTTGATAAAGGACTGTTATCCAAAATATAACAAAGAATTCTTAAAACTCAACAATAAGAAAACAAAGAACTTGATTAGAAAATGGGCCAAAGACCTTAGCGTGTAACCCACCAAAGAAAACATACCGATGGCAACAAGCATATGAAAAGATCCTCCACATCACATATCACCAAGAGAATGCAATTTAAAACAGCAATGAGATATTACTACATACTTGTTAGAATCGTCAAAACCCAGCACACTGACAAACCAAATGCTGGTGAGGATGTGGAGTAACAGGAACTCTCATTCATTGCTGATGGGAATTTGAAATGGTACAGCCACTTTGGATGACAGTTTGGCAGTTCCTTATAAAATGAAACACTACTGCCATTATGATCCAGGAATCACACTCCTTGGTACTTCACCCAAAGGAGTTGAAAGCTTGTGTCCACACAAAAACCTGCAAATGCATACTTATAGCTGCAATATTCATAACTGCCCAAACTTGGAAGCGACTAAGATGGCTTTTAGCAGGTGAGTGGATAAATAAACTGTGGTACATCCAGACAATGAGATATTATTCAGTGCTAAAAAGAAATTAGCTTTTAATCCACAAAAAGACACTGAGGAAACTTCAATGCATATTACTAAGTGAAAGAAGTCAATTTGAAAAGGCTACATACTGTGTGCTTCCAACTATATGACATTCTAGAAAAGGCAAAATTATGGAGACAATAAAAAGATCAGTGGCTTCCACGGCTGTGGGGGTAGGCAGGGAGATGAACAGGTACAGCAGAAGGAGTTTTAGGACAGTGAAAATGCTCTGTATGAGGTTATAATGATGAGTGCATGTCATTATCCATTTGTTCAAACCCACAGAATATACAACACCAAGAGTGAACCTGAAGGGGAAGTATGGACTTCAGATGACTATGATATGTCAATGTGGTTCATCAATTTAAATAAATATACCACTCTTGTGAGTGATACTGATAATGGGAAAGGATATGCAAATGTGGGGACATGAGTACATGGGAAATCTCTGTACCCTCCTCTCAATTTTGTTATAAACCTAGAACTGCTCTAAAACGTATTAGGTCTTTAAAAAAATCTACCAGAAGAAAACTTTTTTTAAAAAGCAGGTTAACGAGATGGACGGTTTTTGTGTATTCAGAGAAGGCTTCGAAGTGGTGAAATTTGAGCTGATTTGAATAAAGTGAGGAAGCATGATTGATAAAGGTAGGAACAAGCTTGGTATGTTGGAGGAATACCAGGAAGATCAGTGGGTCTAGAATGGAGTATAGAATTAAGTAGAGAAGTCAGCAAGTTCAGAGACAGCCAATCATGTAGGGTGTTGGCCATAGTAACAAATTTGGATTTTGTTCTGATGGAATAAAATGGTGGTAATACATTGGAAATTTTGGAATGGAAGAATAATGTGATCTTAAAATGAATGGGGGTAGAGAATAGACTTTTGGAGCAAGAGTGGAATTGGTGTGGGAGTAAGCTAGCAAAATCCTTGACTAGCCAATGTGGGTTGAAATTCAGAGTAGAAGTAAAAGGAGGAAGAAGGCTTCAACTATAATGGGAGAGAAACCAGAAAATAGGGCTAGAATTGCCTGTGGGTTAGTCACCTTGGTGGCTGTTAAGGTGAGACAGTTCTTTTCTGATTTCCTTGAACTTCTCAGTAAAAATTTTGAGGCCATCAGCAGGGGTAGAAGGTCAATAGTAGAAGTAGGGTTCAGTATTTCCTAATACTGAACCGTGCTTGCAATCCTCTCTCAACATGATATATTATTCTTCTAACACAGTGTTGATTAGTTAGATGTTAACTGAAAATTTTTCCTAATGAAATATCTTTGCAGGTCTACATATTTTGTTTCGTGAACCTCACAGAATGAATTTAGAAACTTGTTAATCTTATCTATATTTTAGAACAATTTAAGTAAGAATTATGGTTTTTAATGATATAAAAATTTATATATCAAAATTTGCTATGTCCATTGATGGTGGAGGTTATAGTGAAAGGTTGTTGCAGTTGTTTTCCTATAACTTCCATTTCTTTCATGGTTATTTTCTATTCAACTTTTCCTAAGCTTCTTGAGTTAAATTTGGTAATTAACATTATCTTATAATAATGTCAATTTCATTGAAAATTTTGTATCACAATAGCATTTTATGTTATCCTATTCCTTTTTTGTTTTAATTTTTTAATGCCAGTTTTAAAAGATTATTTTAATCTTACAGAAAAGTTGCAAAATTAGTATAGAGAGTTCCTGTATACTCTTCTCTCAGCTTCCCCTTAGGTTAGCGTCTTACATAACTGTAGACCATTTGTCAACACTAAGAAATCAACCTCAGCTCAATGTTACTAACTAAAGTACAGAACTTACTTGGATTTCACTAGGTTTTTCCAGTGATGTCCTTTTTCTGTCCCAGGATCTCCTTCAGGATTCCACATTACACTTAGTCATCATGGCTCCTTAGGCAGGCTCTTCCAATGTATTCCTCAGTTTTTCTTGTCTCTCATGACCTTGCCATGACAGAGTACTGATCAGTTGTTTTGTAGAATGTTTCTCAGTTTGGGGTTTTCTGATACATGCTTATGATTGGATTGAGGTTGTGCATTATTGGGAAGGTGCCAAAGGCTGTGCTTTTCTTAGCACATCGTAATAGGAGCACATTATGTCAGTATGTATTATTGGTCATGTTAACCTTCACTTCTTGGCTAAGGTGATACCTACCAGGACTCTCTACTGTAAACTTACTGTTGCTCCCGTTATAAATATTAAATATTTGTGGGAGATACTTTAAGACTATGCAGATATCCTATTTATACACTGATGGATCTTGCCTGTGGTTAAATATTAGTGTGGTGTTCTAATATATTAAGTGGAATTTTTCTGCAAGGAAAAGTGACCTTTTTTCCATTCACTCATTCATCCATTCATTCATTAATCTCAGGATGGACCTAAGAGTACGTATTTTATTCTTTGGGTTATAATCCAGTACTATCATTATTTATTGCATAGCTCAAGTTCTTACTGGCCATTGAGTGCTCTTTGAGATACCTTCTGACATGTCCCATCTCTTTTTCTTTTAAGCAGTTCCTTACTTTCTGACACCCAAGATGTTCTAGCCCTGGAATCAACCATTTCTCCAAGGACCCCTGGTTCCCTTTACTGAAGAATGGCATGTAGAAACCAGGATCTAGCAGCTAGGTGGTGTGTTCATGGCTACTAACCTGTCACTGATTCTAGCCCCTCTCACTGAACAGAGCTAGGAAATACATGTACATATGCTAACTCATACACACACATGTGCATTTATTTCTGTATCTGTTTGTGTATGCATATGCACACAAACACACGTGAGAACATGAGTACATACTGATAATTCAATTCCAGTCCAGCAACTCAAAGTTTATTCTAGCCTTCTCCATTTCCTTCTTTTTCTTTTACCTACAATGAGAAAACTACTTCTCAACTACAATATGTTTACATATTTGTTCAACTCTACGACACCAATAAATTAGTTTCAGAGATCCTGACTCACCTGTCAAAACAGATTTACAATCACAGAACAATGTTTGTGTGTAGCTCTTTTTGTCTTTTGCCTTCACATTATCTGGTCAAAATCCTCTTTGCCAAGGTTACCTAGGTCGGGACCTTTGTTTCTGTTCTGTCAGCATGGTTATATGGTTCATTTGTACTCAGTTATGGTCATCTGTCTCAACTTGCATTTCATCTTAGATTCCCCCCATGCCCTGGTTGATTGTGCTTTTATTTACATACAATAAAGTTCACGTTATGGTGTACAGTTCTATGGTTTTTGACAAATGCATAGAATTGTATGTCTACTAACACAGTTCCATACAGCAGGGGTCCCCAACATTCTTGGCACCAGGGACCGGTTTTGTGGAAGACAGTTTTTCCACAGACTGGGGACGGCACGGTTTCTGGATGATTCAAGCGCATTACATTTATTGTGCACTTTATTTCTACTACTATTACATTGTAATATACAATGAAATAATTATACAACTCACCACAATGCTGACACGAGGCAGAGCTCAGAAGGTAATGTGAGTGATGGGGAGCAGCTGTAAATATGGATGAAGACAAACACGTTTGTCTCAGGAGCAAAGAACCAAGACTCGATATGACTAGTATGTGGGTGAATAGGAGTGATGCGAAATGAAGCTAAGGACAGGAGGGAAGTTGGTAGTTGAGAAGCAGGTTCTGGGAGAAAGGGACTGTCTGAAAGGTGACCAGAGATCAAAGTGACAGGGGAGTCTTCTATCCCCACCATGCTCTATCCTTGTGCCATTCCTTACAGATGTAAACAACTCAAGCTCAAACTCAGTTGAGGAGTTTCCAAGATCATCTCCTGGAGGACCTGGAGGACCACCACCTAGACCCCCTCCTAATGGTGAAAACCAAGGTGATGGACCTCAGCAGAGACCACCCCCACAAGATGGCGAACCTCAGCAGGGACCCCCCCACACAAGATGGTCAACCTCAGCAGGGACCCCCCACACAAGATGGTCAACCTCAGCAGGGACCCCCCACACAAGATGGTCAACCTCAGCAGGGACCCCACACACAAGATGGTCAACCTCAGCAGAGACCACCCCCACCAAGAGGTCATCGTCATCGCCATTCTCCCCCACCTCCTCCTGGGAATAATCAGGGAACACCATCCCCAGGACGTGGACCAGAAAGACCTCCCCAAGGCCCACCACCCCATTAATCTGGAATTCAAAGACAGGTATGATTCAAGCTCACTCTCCATCAAGGGCTCTAACCCCTGCAGGTCTCAAACTTTACTGTGTCACTGAATCAACTGGAAACATATTGAAATTTCATAGTCCTGGACCCCACTACTAATGATTTCTATTCAGATATTCTGGAATAGAGCAGCAAGATCCTTTATTTTTTAACAAGCTATCTAAGGTGGTTCTGATTATGAGAAAGACAGCCCATAAATTACCTTTTTCGCTATGATTACCTGTCTTAAAGTGGGCTGGTAATGAGGAAGTAGATCACTGTTCTCTCTTGGTCCTCTCCTCTCTTCCTCCTTAGGCTCAATGACTTTCCACCTGACCAGGCCTCTCAGGGCCTGTGTCCCTGCTAAATGATACTGTAATTTTATGCTGCTAAATGTTTCGTAGTTTAAAAAATATTGCTTATATATGCTCAAGTTAGAAAAACACTAAACAAAAAGTTTGAGCCTAACTTTTAAAGGCATATCATATCCTGCCTCCCCACTTCCTTCCCCCAAAGCCACCACAGTTTACTCTTGAACATCCTCTTGGAAATATTTGTGTCCATATAAATATATATAATCTTTTTTTATCCACAAATGGTATCATATTTTATATTCAGATCTATATGATGCTCATTTCAAATAATGTATTTCTTAGAAAACTTCCATATTAGTTCATAGAACTATGTGGATCTATTTGATCCTGGTTTTTGTTTTTGTTTCTGTTTTGTTTTACCACTGTATATTATCCATTGTCTGGCTGTGCCATGATTACTTTAACCAACTGCTATCAATGGACATGTAGGCTGGTTTCATTTTTTTGCTATTATAGGAAATGTACAGTAACCGTCTTTGTAAATACCTATTTGAACATTACCAACAGCAATCAAGAGATAACCTCAGTAGAATCTTTTTCATTCTTCTTGTAAGAAACAATTTAGAGCCCATTATCTGTTAAGTGCATATAAACCATAAACAAAAAAATTAGGAAGGAAAGGGGAGAATGAGGAAGAAGAGAGGGAGAAATGTGAGCTCTCACCTACGTCCCTTCAATTAGTGGCAAGGATTAGAAACCCCCTGCAAACTTTTTTAGTTTTTCAGAAAATCAGTAAGAAGATACCAGTTCTTCAGAAAGCCATGACACTGGAAAAAGGCATTCTATCTTCAATTTACCAATGAAATAATCAGCATCCAAAATCTAAGTGCCATGTCTCATTCTGGGTGTTTGTGAATCTGAAATTTGAGGGCCATGAACCCAGCATAGGAACATCCAAGACCCCTTCTCATTGATGATTCCAGCAGGCTTCCTCCTGGACCACTTTTCTAGAAAACATTTTCCCTTTGTTCTTTGCTTGCGGACAGGAACAGCTCTCTCTCTCCTTTACCTGCTGTTGCTTCCTCCCTCCTTCTGACACCTTTATTCACAAACAAGCTGCCAGGTGAAAGAGCTCCACTGTTTTTCTCCTTCCCTGGATTCTATAGCACTAGTGCAATGTTTTTATTATTTTCACACCTTTTTGAGATTCAGTAATTTTAGCAAACAAGGAAAATATTGCAAAGGTGAAGAAGCTGCACAGGCTAAAGAAATCCTTAAAATACAAAAGATAAATGCTGGAGAGGCCAGCAAGAGTCTCCCCCACTCACGGGAGGCCCAGACACTTTTTAAGAGCTTGACCTCAACATTGCTAATTATTAGAGAAATGCAAACCAAAACTGCAATGAGGTTATCAGCTCCCACTAGTCAGAATGACCATTATCAAAAAGTCTACAGATAATAAATGCTGGAGAGGGTGTGGAGAAAAGGGAACCCTACTACACTACTGGTGGGAATGAAACTGGTACAGCCACTATGGAGGACAGTACGGTGGTTCCTTAAAAAACTGAAAGTAGAGCTACCATATGATCCACCAATCCATTCCTGGGTATATAGCAAAGAAAACCATAATTCGAAAAGATACATGCACCCCAATGTTCATTACAGCACTATTTACAATAGCCAAGACATGGAAGCAACCTAAATGCCCATCGACAGATGAATGGATAAAGAAGATGTGGTATATATATACAATGGAATATTACTCAGCCATAAAAAGAATGAAATAATGCCATTTGCAGCTACATGGATGGACCTAGAGATTATCATACTAAGTGAAGTAAGTCAGACAGAGAAAGACAAATATCACAAAATATCACTTATATGTGGAATCTAAAAAATGATATAATGAACTTATTTACAAAACAGAAATAGACTCACAGACTTAGGAAACAAACTTATGGTTACCAAAAGGGAAAGGTGGGGGGGAGGGATAAATTAGGAGCTTGGGATTAACAGACACACACTACTATGTATACTGTATATAACATCGATAATCAACAAGGACATACTGTATAGCACAGGGAACTCTACTCAATACTCTGTAATGACCTATATGGGAAAATAATCTGAAAAGGAATAGACACATGTATATGTATATCTGAATCACTTTGCTGTACACCTGAAACTAACACAACATTGTAAATCAACTATACTCCAATATAAAATAAAAATTTAAAACAAACAAAATAAAAATAAAATTCCACAATAACTGATCTTCTTGCTAGGGACATAAATGTGGTTCTAGGTCCCTATTACCTGGAGCTCACTATACTCCATTTCCCCTTTTTAATTTCTGCTCAAATTTCTCCCTCCCTAGATGCCCCACCATTCTTTATCAAATACGAGTATATTTCATAAAGGAAGCAGCATGCTGTAGTCTATAAAGCAAGGAATTTGGACAAGTCATACCAGGTGAAACTTTTCTAAGAATAGAGAGGGCATACCCTGAAATCTATCGGGATAGGAAATCAATCTATCACATTAAGAGAAAATCTCAAATTAAGAGATTTTCCATCTGAAGGTAGAAGATTGGCTGCAACAAAGTTACATTCTGCCCCTTTTGGAGCCTGTTTTTCTGTCACAGTCCAAAGTATTTGAGGTGTTTGGGGCGGGGGTTAAAAAGGAAAGTAGATATTCCACGTCATTTTCTTACAAGTTGGCTTTCAGAGGGTACTCTGGGCTTTATGCCATTTTGAGTAGGAATACTACATAAGAGCCTTCTAGTCAGAGCTCCGGAGAACATACACAATTGACAAAAGGTCTTACCAAGACTTGCAGAAAGTGCTGGATGTGGTGATGTCGCGCTCTCCAGCGGTATGGGTCACAGCTGGGCTGACGTCTCCAGGACGCTCTCCTCATTCTGCCCGCGGACCCCAGGCCTCTCCTGCCCGCCCAATGGTGGTGCGTGGAAGGCAAGGGTGCGGAGCCCGGGCCCGCCTTTGGCCTCCCGCCCCGGCGTCTCAAGCCGCGGGCAGTCTCTAGCCTTGACGCCTCGGTGCGTGTCTCGCGAGAAGCCTCCCCAACCCGGTGGGGGAAGGGCGGGGGTGTCGCGCCGCCGCCGCCGCCGCCATGCTGCATGCCCACCTCAGCGCGTGGGCGCGTCTCGCCCCGCCCTCAGCGGTGCCCCTGCAGCGCTCCGGGTCGCCCCTCAGTGGCCCGAGCGGTGGCGTCGTTTCCCGTTGCCGGCGAGGCCCTCGGGTCCTCACCGCGGTGGTGCGTCCGTCGAGCAGCTCTCTCGGGACGTCGAGAGGGTAAGGGAGGCGCGCCTGACCCCGTCTCGTGGGGCAGGTGCCTCGTCGTGGTCGTCCTCGCCGCGTGCGGGGCGGAACTGACGTAGCCGGGCGCGCGCCGTGTGTTAGCCTGGGTTGCACGCGGGCATGTGAGCCATCGTGGCGGGCCTTGGCGACGCGAGGCGGGCTCGGTCAGACTTTTCAGATCCTGCCCACGCCCACGCCCACGCCCACGCCCCGCTCTGCCAAGGCAGACGGAGGAGGCTGAGGCAGCGCAGGCTTTTCCCTGCCTTGACCGCGAAGGCGCACGTCAGCCCAGCTGTGACCCATACCGCAGATCCCCAGCCCAGCCGCGAGCTAGTCTCTCTGGAAGTGCCTCCGTGGGCCCGAGGGGGAGACGATGGTGGGGGACGACGCGCCCTCGGGGAGAAAACCTCTTTTAGCGATCGGGGAGGACCTTGGCGTACCGGAGCCGCCAGCCTCCGCGCCTCCAAAGTCCGCTGTGCTGCAGCCTGTGCGCAGAACCTCTCACCCCCGCGTGAGGGGGGCGCCGTATTTTTTTTTTTTAAGTTAGACAAAAAATTAAAAAGATAATAGAAAAAGCAAAAAAAAGACTTGCCAAAATTAAATGAAATGCATGTGTATTTTGAGAAGAAACAGAGAATATAGTTATCAATTTGCTGACGGAAAGCTGAAGGTTCCATTACATTGGGTAGTTACCAAAATCAGGATCGGAAATAGTCTCAGTTCAAAGCTACAATCAACCGTGTGTGAAGTTCTTTATTAGATTTAAACATGAATAATCAAGAAGCAGTTTAACAAAACCTATTTGTTTCAGTTAACTGTTAGTTCAGTATGAGTTAATAGTGTGAGCTAGTAGGTAAGAAAATAAAATCACACTCAGCATTCATTAAGAGACGTATAGTGAGTAGACCTGGAGTCAGGATGAATCTGGCCCTGAAGGAATGTTCCTCAGATCCCCTCTTTCCACTATATAAGGTTTGCCAGTCCTTTCCAGAGATGTTCATGAATGGGCTCTTTTCCATCTTAGAGATCTGCTTGGATAGATTCTTATCATTCCATACGATTTCAAGGTAGGTGGAAGCCCTTGATGAAATCCAAAGATGATTTTTTTTCACTTGATGTCAACAATCCTACTGTCCGGTTTCTTTTTTTCAATACTGATTTTGTTATGCCCATTGTAAAAGTGTTGTTTAACCCAGGAACATTTCCCAACTTTGTAAGAAATGGGAGTGAGTAGAGGTTATCAATGTACCATGACAGAATCAATATCAGAAACAGTATCCCCCAGATGAAACGAAAAGACATCAGAAAGTGCTACCAAAAAAAAAAAGACAAAGTGAATTTTTTCATGTCTTTTTAAAATTTGGAAGACGCATTGTCAGAGAATATTGTAATTCGATCTTTTTTAAAAATAAATTTATTTATTTATTTTTGGCTGCGTTGGGTCTTCGTTGGTGCGCATAGGCTTTCTCTAGTTGCGGCGAGTGGGGGCTCCTCTTCGTTGCGGTGCGCAGGCTTCTCATTGCGGTGGCTTCTCTTGTTGTGGAGCACGGGCTCTAGGCGTGCGGGCTTCAGTACTTGTGGCTCGCGGGCTCTAGCGCGCAGGCTCAGTAGTTGTGGCTCACGGGCTCAGCTTCTCCACGGCATGTGGGATCTTCCTGGACCAGGGCTCGAACCCGTGTCGCCTGCATCGGCAGGTGGATTCTCAACCACTGCGCCACCAGGGAAGCCCAAGAGCATTTTCTTTCTTAAAATTTTTTTACTGAAGTATAGTTGATTTACAATGTTGTTAGTTTCAGGTGTACAGAAAAGTGATTCAATTATATGTATATATGTATCTATTCTTTTTCAAATTATTTACCATTATCGGTTATTACAAGATATTGAGTATAGTTTCTTGTGCTAAACAGTAGGTCCTTGTTGGTTATCTATTTTATACATAGTAGTGTGTATATTTTAATCCCAAACTTCTAATTTATTCCTCCCCCCACTTTGGTAACCATAAGAGTTCCTTTTCTTTTGTGTGATAAAGATTGTTACATTAGACACACAGGATGCTGAGTGTACATTATATATAAAAGCACTACTTAAAGAATCATGCTTAAAATTGAAGTCCTTTAGATATTATCATTAAATTCAGAAATCAGGGCTTCCCTGGTGGCACAGTGGTTAAGAATCTGTCTGCCAATGCAAGGGACACGGGTTCGAGCCCTGGTCCGGGAAGATCCCACATGCCATGGAGCAATTAAGCCCGTGCACCACAACTACTGAAGCCCGTGCCCTAGAGCCTGTGTTCCACAACAAGAGAAGCCACCACAATGAGAAGCCTGTGCACTGCAACGAAGAAGAGTAGCCCCCACTTGTCGCAACCAGAGAAAAGCCTATGCACAGCAATGAAGACCCAACGCAGCCAAAACATAAAATAAAATAATAAAATAAAATTTTTTTAAAAATTCAGAAATTAGCCGAGAATATTTTAAATATATCTATTATTCAGAATTTTTAAAAGAAATACTGAAAATAAATAAGATGTTAAAAACTGAGGTTTAAACATAGAAGAAGAAAACGAATATCATTACAGTTGACCCTTGAACAATGGGAGGTTTAGGGGGCGCTGACCCTCCTAACGACGCAGTTGAAAGTCTGTGTGTAACTTATAGTCGGCCCTCTATATTCGTGGTTCCTCCATATCCTCAGTTTGGCATCCAGGGATTCAACCAACTGTGAATGGTGTAGTACTGTAGTATTTGCTGTTGAAAAAAATCTGTGTGTAAGTGGACCTGTGCAGTTCAAACACGTGTTGTTCAAGGGTCAGCTGTACTTGCAAATGTTATGATTGTTTACCTTTAACATGCATTGGAATCTGAAGAAAAACTTTTTTATGAAAAAGAAAAATAATATGGCCAGATACAGATAAATACCTAAAAATCATTAGTTACTTCCTTATATAAAACAATTGGAAGATATAATGAAATAAATACTTATTAATAAGAGCAACCATTTTATTAAAACTATAAAAATCTATTAATGAAAGTAAGAAATATGCAATAGCTGTGTTAAGAGAAATATAAAATTTCCAGAAGGACATAACAAGTTTGAATAAATTGGGAGCATAACATTTTTTGGATAGGTAAATTAATTATTTTAATACAGAAATATAGGGCTTCCCTGGTGGCGCAGTGGTTGAGAATCCGCCTGCCGATGCAGGGGACACGGGTTCGTGCCCGGGTCCGGGAAGATCCCACATGCCGCGGAGCGGCTGGGCCCGTGAGCCATGGCCGCTGCGCCTGCGCGTCCGGAGCCTGTGCTCCGCAACGGGAGAGACCACAACAGTGAGAGGCCCGCGTACCACAAAAAAAAAAGAATACAGAAATATAAGGAAGTTGCAACAGAATTTTAAGAGATTTTTAGAAGGTTACAAATCTAATGCTTATCTAAAAAGGTAAATGAGAGAGAAAAGCCAATATAATTTTGAAAAGGTAAAGTGAGTGGGACTTGGCTGTCAGAAATCAATGTATTATAAAGTTACAGTAAGTAAAATAGTGTAAGGTTTCAGTAAAAGATCAATTGGTCAATTGAAGAAAATGAGATACTGAGAAAAATTTACGTATAGACAGAATATAGTATATAATAAAGGCAGAATTTCAAATCAACTGGAAAATGATTATTCATAAATGTCATTTGAACATTGGCTATTTATTAAGATAGCTTATTTACCACACAATTTTAAAAATTCCAGTGGAAATAAACAACTAAAATAAAAATAAATTTTAGAAGCACTAGAAGAAAACACAATTCATTTTTAAGAATAATCTTTGGATTGGGCAGACTTCTATGTATTATAAAACCTAATTGATGATTTTGAATGTCAAAGTGAAATACTTCTATTTGGCATACGACTACAAAAAAAAAACAATTAAAACAATGCATAACCTTTTTTTTAAGTAAAACTTTTTTTAAAGTTAAAAGTTAAAGCATAAAATACCTAAAAGTAATTTAAATCATGAGATAAAGCTTTCATATTCTTCACATATGAAAAGAACTCAAATAAATATGAAGAAAACCATATTAAAAATGGACAAAGGGATTCCCTGGTGGCACAGTGGTTGAAAGTCCGCCTGCCGATGCAGGGGACACAGGTTCGTGCCCCGGTCCGGGAGGATCCCACGTGCTGCGGAGCGGCTGGGCCCGTGAGCCGTGGCCGCTGAGCCTGCGCGTCCGTAGCCTGTGCTCCGCAACGGGAGAGGCCGCGACAGTGAGAGGCCCGCGTACCGGAAAAAAAAAAAAGAATGAATTCTTTTTTACGGTCTACCTTTGATGTAGTCTTTAGATTGTGTTAAAGAAACAAAAAGCTGCAATTAAATGGTGATAAATATGTGGCCTGTAAGTTAACCTTTATAAAGCCATAGGTAAGGGCACCGCTTTAGGGCTGTTCTCTGGAGCTAGGAATGATGTTAGAATTATTAACATTACTCTCCACCCTCGCACACCATATGTAGGAAACTAAACTGCTAGCACATCTAGGCTATGTGATGCTTTTGTATGTCAATAACAATAACGATGTTGGTGATGGTTTTAATGATAAGAAATAGAGTGTTATACTAAGTAATTTGCATTTTACAGAATAAAATGTACATATATTATTTTGGATACTAACTTAGTATTTTTCCAAAGATTACCATTGTAGTTATCTTGGTTTAGTAAGAAGTAATATGCAGATCAAGCTGAATACATGTAGATTCAGATATTGAATTTGTTGTGTTTTAGATATTCTTCCATATAAATGACTTCAAGCTAACCTTGTACTCCTTATAAGATGATAACCAAAAACTTTAGTTTTTTAATGTTACTAAACTTTTCTTTGGTAAGCCAGATAAAGTAATTGAGCCCACTTACGAGCAACCTTTGCTTCTAATAAGCGGACCTTCATTGTGAATATCTAGCTATTAGTGAGTGCATACTTGTGCAGCAACCTTAGGGTCGTGGACCCATATATAAGGAAGAGAGCCCTATTCTGTCGAAGAAGTACACCAAAGGACTAGAAGAAGAAGACCAGGCCATAGGCCAGGGTAATTGCCGTCGATGTACTGTGAGCTGCATGGCAGGTAAGATCGGTCTCTGCACCTCCACGTCCCCCATAACAGGAGCCTCTGTGGGAGACTCGGCGGCAGACACGCCACCGTCCGAGAGGAGCCACTCCCAACGCTGTGCTTCCAGTCCCATGCAATCCGGAGAAGAAAGACTGACACGCTTATAACCTACCCTGGGACAGAAGTGTTGGGGAAGGAGGGAGATTATCACTGAGTTCTTGCTAACCACCCTGTTCTCACCCCACCAAATAAATGTTCGTTTTAAGAATCTGGGTGTGATCATTTTTATTTCAACGTGCTCACTCAGGCAATTTATAGGAGAGGAACAAATAACCTGTTTTTACAGATGAAATAGTCTTATCATTGATTCCCTAGGTCTAGTGCTGAAGTCATCTGATGAAACGTAAGTCAAACACATGAAGGCATGTTTTCTTGAACCCTACTGAATATATAGATCAGATGGAGACCCATAGCTTTACTGATGTCTGAGAAGGAGGCCTGCAGATTTCCTAATGGCTCATGTCGTGTATCTGCCCGCTCTCAATAGGTGGCTTCTCCTAGCAAGTTCTTGATTAGACTCCATACCCTCTGAGCCCGGGACATCCTTTAAGGGGTGCTTGCATCATCACACAGTCATTCTCAATTCTGTCATTTAAGACACTGGGTATGTTGTCTAGAGTAATCTATGTCCTATTCAGGACCTTAAGACCAGTCCTCACAAAAACAAATTAATCTGAAAAGTGTGATTGATTTGAGGAACATAAATAGGCAAACCTTTCTGTCTCCTTGTACACCAGTATAAATGCAACCTCAGAAGACCAAAAAAGAAAAGCACAACCATTCTTATTTTGAGCATGAGAGGCTAATGCTTACCAGTGTGGGGATTGATGTTAGTTAGATTGTCTTAGTTTTGTCCTGAGGAAGCGCCAGGGGACATGTTTGCCCTCTAAGGATTTTAGGGGGTGGAAAAAAACCCCTGTAGCCCTCAGTTACAAAAATGAAAGGAATTCTAAGTGAAGCAAAAAGCTACCATGAAACAATAAATGTTCATGGATAGCAATGATTAAACCGAGCAAATATCCTCCAGGTGTGAAAGATTAAATCTTTGTCCCTTCATGCTGTGGCCCTGGTGCCGGCTGACTGCTTCTTGCCCTAGGGTACTGCCAAAGAAACATTGAAGAGACTTTCACCTAAAAAAACACAAAGGCCAGTACTTTAATTTAGTGACTGGCAAAGGAGTTGTTAAGTTTAATATATGATAGTTTCAAGTTGTGATTCAAAAAGAACCAGGAGGCTATTTCTTTGCTTGTAAGTAAATGGAAAATCTTGCTATTAATAGGATCAAAGAGCATCACAGCTAGGTGAGCATTTGTTGCTGGCTTCTCTGAGACTATTGGGAGATCTAAAAATGGCTCAGGGAAGGGAAAGACAATAGAAAGAGGCAAATAAAAAGTTCAATGGTGATGTAACAAACACAGAGAGGAAACAGGAAGAATTCAAGCCAAAAAAAGATAGCATTAATAATACAAGCTCATTAAGAGCTTCAGTTGAATCACCTTTGTTTACATTCACATATGCAGTAGTTTGTTACTATATTAGTATTATTCAGTATCACTCCAGAAGTCAGGATTTTGTTTGAATTAGGCCAAAGTGGACTTCTGAATGTATTTTTTCAGTGTTTCTTGGAGGAAATGCCATTCTCTCTACTGATAATTATAAAATCAGTGTTCACAAATTTTCTGATTTCAGTTATAGTCATTATGATAAGTTTAGACTAATTGTTTTGGATTGTTATTATAGTATATACATAAATTTAATCATTATCTGCCTAAAAATTTTGCAACAATATACTTTTTATTTAAACATACAGTAACACTTTCTTAATCATGTATAAGTCAACCATTTTAAGAATAAAGGACGTAAAGGCAGTTCTCTAGGAGCTGACATAGTTCTATAGTTATATGGATTTTTTAAAACAGTGTTTATTAACTTGGATTTTGAATTTAACTTATAGCATGTGGCACTTGTGATTTTATACTTATTATATCCTTTAGATTGAGTTTCTTCTTTAGTGTAAAGTGTAACCATGAACTGAAGTGTTTAATGACTGAGCATCTCCTGGCTGACTTGTTGCTGACTGGTTTTTGTCACTGCTAAACCACACTTACCAATGAAGTCTGCTTCTCAGGTAGCCTTCTATAGCAGTTCAGAGCATTTCTGAAAATATCAGTGATCTCTAGAGCCTTCTTACTCCCTTGCCACAAAATCTAGACTTTTCTACCCATTTTCAACTCCCTGGGCTAGAAGTAGTTCTTTTAAAAAAAATTTTTTTTAATTTTTAATTTTTTTAACATCTTCATTGGAGTATGATTGCTTTACAATGTTGTGTTAGCTTCTGCTGTGCAACAAAGTGAATCAGCTATATGTATACATATATCCCCATATGCCCTCCCTCTTGCATCTCCCTCCCACCCTCCCTATCCCACCCCTCTAGGTGGTCACAAAGCAGTGAGCTGATCTCCCCATGCGATGTAGCTGCTTCCCATTAGCTATCTATTTTACATTTGCTAGTGTGTATATGTCAATGCTACTTCCTTTGTCCCAGTTTACCCTTCCCCCTCCCTGTGTCCTCAAGTCCATTCTCTACATCTGTGTCTTTATTCCTGTCCTGCCCCTAGGTTCATCAGAACCATTTTTTTCTTTTAGATTCCATACATATATGTTAGCATACAGTATTTGTTTTTCTCTTTCTGACTTACTTCACTCTGTATGACAGACTCTAGATCTATCCACCTCACTACAAATAACTCAATTTTATTTCTTTTTATGGCTGAGTAATATTCCATTGTAGATATGTGCCACATCTTCTTTATCCATTCATCTGTCGATGGACATTTAGGTTGCTTGCATGTCCTGGCTATTGTAAATAGTGCTGCAAAGAACATTGTGGTACTTGACTCTTTTTGAATTATGGTTTTCTTAGGGTATATGCCCAGTAGTGGGATTGCTGGGTCCTATGGTAGTTCCGTTTTTAGTTTTTTAAGGAACCTCCATACTGTTTTCCATAGTGGCTATATCAATTTACATTCCCACCAACAGTGCAAGAGGGTTCCTAGAAGTAGTTCTTTTTTATGAAGAAAAATACAAAGACTTCCACATCTTTGTTGCCTGATGTGTACGTTTTTGTGATTCAGTATGACTTCTGATTTGAACCAGGAGGAGACTAGAGAGCAGTGTTAGTTATTTCATTGTTAGTACAGAAACCTCTCATGAGTTCATACATGTTATAAAATTGTCTCTAGTTTTAAGGGATTACCATCTTTTCTTGCTCTAATACTAGTTTCACAGTCAAGTCTTACTCATTTTCTCTTTTTTAGGTATTCCCAATAATATTACCAACTAAGTTAGCATTCCTGCATTTGACAAATAGTAACTGAGGGCCTGCAGGCCCTCCTTGTTCTAGGAATTGTAAATAGATCAGTGGAGACAAAAAATAGTCCCTTTCCTCATGGAGCATATGTGATTGTCAAGGTAGCTAAGGTTGTGTAGTGTAAGTGCCTGACAATAAGCTTTTGATTGCGGAGGCATCCATTTCAAGGACCTCCATCTTTTTGTTTTTTTGGGGGGCCATGCTGTGAGGCTTGTGGGATCTTAGCTCCCTGACAGGGGATTGAACCTGCGCCTGAGGCAGTGAAACCGCTGGACCACCAGGGATTTCCCAAGGGCCTCCATCTTGACTAGACATGTTGCCAGCTGTCTACAGCTACTAGTAAAACACCTAGATAAGAAGCCAGGTTGCCCCCACCCATGGTTTCCCCTTTAGAAGATGCCAGGTAACCTAGATAACAGACTGTTCACTCAAGTGACTGCTCTCCCTTTCCAAGCCCTAATTCCCCTTCTCATGTTTTAAATTCGCCTTTAAATAGTGAACCTGTGAAACCCTAGGCACCCTACCCTCAACCCCAGTAAAGGCAGAGCCCGAGGGGCTTTCTTCTCTCTCTCCTCCTGACTTCACTGTATGGCCCTTGGTGTGCCGTTGACCCTCCAGGACCTGGGAGTAATAAACCTTGTTTTTTCCTGATGGTTATTGCTGAGGTGGGTCTTGTATTCATAATAAGAACCATAGCAGCAGGTTCAGCCACAGCACTGGCTCTGGTGGGGAAGTGTCTCTGGGGGCTCCTACAGGTAGTTTGGGCCCAGGTAAGTGCCTCAGGCATTCCTAGCCAATAGCATCTCTATAGAGAGGCGGAGACCGACATGAAACATTATTTGTCAACCAGAATCAAAATCGGCTGAATGGGAAATGCATTGTCAGAGGACAGTGGGCAAAAACCTGTCTTGTTCCTGGAGAACCTTCCTAGATTTGCATCTTGTGGGTAGAAAGATTTTTTGCCTGGGTTTAGGAGGCACTGTGCAGCACACATCAAGGAGCTCTCATTGAGCACCGACAGTGTACTGCAGACCAATTAAGTCAGAATCCCGAAGGGCGGCTCACAGGCATTTATGTATATGTATAGCTCCCTAGGTAACTCCACTTTCCAGTCAAGGTTGGAAACCATTGTATTAGAGTTACCTGTTTGTTAAAGCAAAAAAAAAACAAGCGAAAATATATTTTACTGTAAATTAATTTTTTATGAGATGAAGAATGTTATCAAAAGCAGCATTAATGAAAAGGAGAACCTCCCTCCTACCCATTCACCCCCTGCCTTTTTTTTTCTTTTATTCTACCTCATTTTTTTTCTTACTATTTTTTTTTGTCTCAGCCGACAGTAGCTAATTCAGAATCAAATAGGCAGGAACTCACTGGAAACAAAGCTAAAAAATTCAGAGTAGTAGCTCAGATAGAGGTATGATTTTGGTACCTTTCCATATACTTTTACATCATTCCGTAAAATCATTTCCATTTTAATCTATTTCTTCAAAAAATCCTAAAAAGCTTTAAGACCTATGCCAGTTGTCACTATCCGCAGGAAACTAGAATGAATTGTAGACAATAGATTTCGTAGCACCCTCCTCATAGCACCAAAATGTTGTAATTGCATTTTGGTCAAACTTTTGTCATATTCAATAGTAATAGTTTATTTAATGTTGCTTTTCCCACTACTCTGTGAGCTCCTTGATATTGCTTCTCTTTATTACACTTGTTTCATCTATAACAGTATCTGAAATGTTACAAATTTTATTAAATGAAATTGATGAATAATGCTTGTATTGTAGAGGTTATTTTTAGAGAACGCTATTAAAATTAAGAAACTTGAATCCAAATGGTATTGAGTTTCTGTTGCAAAAGAAAGTACAAATCAGTATAAAGAAATCTGTCTCATATTTGCATGTTTGACTTTTCCTCACAAGCGAAAAATTGCTGCCAGTGCCAGTGATGAGTGGGCACATTTACTGTTCAGTTTGGGAATCAGTAGCTGATTGAAAGTAATGTTAACTTTTTCATTTAGAGCTGTGAGACTAGATCTCCTTGCACAAATTTCCGACCTATGGCTGGAATAAAAGAGAAAGTTCTTTCTGAAGATAAGTGAGATGGTATCTGAGTTTCACTGAGCATTTTTTTAGTACAAAAGTGAAAAGTATCAAACTTTGAAAAAAGTATCAACACTTTGACCGCCAAAAAAACCAGTGAAAAATAGTATTAGCTTTCTGGATTCTTTCTTCAGCAATGCCATCTGGAGTTGAAAATACTTTTCTGGTAGAGGTAATAGGAGAGTTCATGACTGGAATGCCGGGGAATGGGTTCATTGCACTAGTTAACTGCATTGACTGGGCGAAGAGACCAAAGTTCTCATCAGCTGACTGCATCCTCACTGGCCTGGCAATCTCCAGAGTCAGCCAACTTTGGAAAATGCTATTTGACTTGTTTGTACTGGTGTTATGGCCACATCTATATGCCATTGATAAACTAGCAAAAAAATTTTGGACCTTGTCCAATCACCTAGCTACCTGGTTTGCTACCTTGTCTAAGTGTTTTCTGCCTCTTTAAAGTAGCCAGTTCCTCCTACCCCTGCTTCACCTGGCTGCGGTGGCAAATTCATAGAGTGGTACTTGTGCTTCTGTTGGGGTCTTTGTTCTCACTGTTTTCGAACTTTGAATTAGTAGATGCGTTTAATGGTGTCTGGACTAATGTCTACAAAATATATGAAAGAAACTCAACATGGCCCTCAGATGTAAATAAAACTCTGTATCTTGACATGTTGATTGTTTTCACCTTCATCTGCTTAATAATCCCCTTTCTTCTGTCCCTGACCTCATTGCTCTGTTTATTCCTCTCCTTGATGAGACACACCAGGAATTTGCAGCTCAGCCCCAGCTCAAAGGACTTCAGCGTAGAGGCCCATAAAAGAGCCATGAAAATGGTGATGTCTTTCCTCCTCCTCTTCATGGTTCACGTTTCTTCTATCCTATTAACAGGTTGGGTTTTCCTTTAAACTGCAGAAACATCAAGCCAATTTCGTTGTCATGTTAACTTTGACTGTTTTTCCTTCAGGCCACTCATTTATCTTAATTTTGGCAAACAGCAAGCTGAGACAAAATGCCTTAGGACTACTGTGGTATCTTAACTACCACCTGAAAAGAGTGAAACCTTTAGCTTCATTGACTTTTCCAGAATTTTCTATATTCCAAGAGAACTGAATTAATGAAGAGACATTGAAGATCCATTTTAACTTCTGTTTTTCTCACTGGATTCTTTTAGATACTATTGCGCCTCACAAATTTTCCCTAGAATGGCCTACAAACTAACAATCTACTCACATAGGTGAGTAGATTTTTTAAAAGCGAACATCATTGTCATCGTAACACTTTCTAGTAACAAGAAAATATTAGAGACACTATGAATATAAAATACATAATGCAATATGTATTCATTTTATATATGCTGGAAAACATTTACTACAGTCGTATGTCAGGAAAAAACCCCATGATTATTTAGACATGAAAATCCTTTCCAAGGTAGAGTAGGTGAAATATTTGTACAATATTAAGTTAAAAATAAATCAAGGAATAAAAATTTTGTAAGCATGGAATCTTAAAACGGCAGACGTAACTTTTAAAACAAAGGAGCAGACTATCTATCATTAGGGATCCAAGCTAGACTAGCCGCTACCTTTCTAGAATAAGAAAAATAGCAACTGAATTTATAAAAAGGTACTGAATAATTATCCCTAAGTGTATAATAATACTTATATGTCTACTTTGACACGGAATTTGTATGGGGGGGGTGTGTGTGCATCTAAGGATTATATGAACAGTAATGTCCCTGGTCAGAGAGGATAAAAACAACCAACTCACCAGAGATAAAAACAAAGTTTGCAAGAGAATATCACATATTTCTAGAATTTTTGGACATGTTTGTGTGCATATAGAGTGCTGAGTTGACATTTATAGTAATTTAAATAAAAGCAGCTGAAAATGTATATACATCTTAAGGCCAGCAGGTGGCAAAATTGTGCTTGCTAATGATATTACAATTTTGAATACAATAATTCATAATTTTGCTAGTAATTTTAGAGATTATCATTGTAAACATTTTTTAAAACCATAAAAAAATGAAGAAATTTTTGTTAGGATTTACAGTTGCCATAATTATTCAGTGGTAGAAGCAAACAAACAAAACCCAAAAACAACATAGAAAATAAATGTTGAAAAGATGTGGGTTATAAATTAATTTTGATGGAGCAGTAAGTAGGTCAAGTCTGACACTAGGAAGAATGTAAGGACCAGAAGAGCTTTGTAAAGGGTACCCTTACTCCAGGGAACAGGGCTACGGGGTACTCTGATGTATCCACGATGATGATGATTCTTGTATATGCAGATCTCCATAAAGATTTAGATTTCTAAGATGCATTCATTATGTTGGACACTACATAAGAAGTTTCCTGGGGGGGGGGGGTAGGGGAATTAGACGAAGGTGGTCAAAAGATACAAACTACCAGTTATAAGATAAATAAGTACTGGGGAGGTAATGTACAGTATGATGACTATAATTAACATTGCTCTATGGTATATTTGAAAGTTGCTAAGAGAGTGGATTGTAAAAGTTCTCATCACAAGGAAAAAGACATCTTTTTTCTGGTATTCATACTAGATGATGGATGTTAACTAAACTTACTGTGGTAATCATTTTGCAATGTATGTAAATCAAATTGTTATGTGTACACCTTAAACTTATACAGTGCTGTGTGTCAATTATATCTCAATAAAACTGAAAGAAAAAATAAATTTCCTAATGGTTATCACTGGGATTATCTTGTTTTAGGAAAGGTGAAATTCGAATTATACTGGTTATAGTTAGATTCAGTACTGAGGATAATTTGATTTAGAATCCCTTTCAGTATAAAAGTTAAAAATTACTTTGTACTTATTAGAAGTAAGCATAGTTTTAGTTTTTTGTTTTTTGTGTTTTTTTGCGGTATGCGGGCCTCTCACTGTTGTGGCCTCTCCCGTTGCGGAGCACAGGCTCCGGACGCGCAGGCCTGGCGGCCATGGCTCACGGGCTTAGTTGCTCCGCGGCATGTGGGATCTTCCCGGACCAGGGCACGAAGCCGTGTCTCCTGCATCGGCAGGCGGATTCTCAACCACTGCGCCACCAGGGAAGCCCCATAGTTTTAGTTTTTTGATTTACATTTCAGTGTTACTAAACTTTTCTTTAATAACCTATAAGATAAAAAAAAGATTTCGTCAACTATGCATAGCCCTGGGTGCTTATGAGTGGAATTTAGCAGTAAATGTCTCATTAGGATTAAGTTCTCCCTACTTATGTACTCATCTTGGAGAGGTGAAGCTATAAGAAGTAGAGGCCTGGGAACTTCCCTCGTGGTGCAGTGGTTAAGTATCTGCCTGCCAATGTAGGGGTCACGGGTTCGAGCCCTGCTCCCGGAGGATCCCACATGCCGCGGAGCAACTAAGCCCCTGTGCCACAACTACTGAGCCTGCGCTCTAACGCCTGCGAGCCACAACTACTGAAGTCCACGCTCCTAGAGCCCGTGCTCCGCAACAAGAGAAGCCACTGCGATGAGAAGCCAGCGCACCGCAACAAAGAGTAGCCCCTGCTCGCCGCAAGTAGAGACAGCCCGCGCGCAGCAGCGAATATCCAACGCAGCCAAAAATAAAAAATTAAATTTAAAAACATTGAAAAAAAAAAGAAGTAGGGGCCTATTCCACATAATAGAAGCACAGAAAATAACTATAAAAAGATGAAGTCTGGGTTATGGGCTGGGCATTGTCTACCAGTGTATTTATTGTCTTCTCCCTATTAAAATGGCATTTAGAGATTAAGTTCTGTGCCTCTCCTTTCCATAAGAAGAAGCCTGTGTTAGAGACCCCAGCCTTGATCCAAGAAAAGCTACTAGTATCACATCCATAGCTAGTCTCATGCAATCTGGAGAGAACTGGATCCTATTCTAGAACCAAATTATTGGGAAAATAAAATGATTGTCCATGCTTTCTTGCTGATCACTTCCCTCCAAAATAAACTTTTTATAGTCGAAGTAATGAGTTTTTTTTTTTTTCAGTTTGCCCACACCTGAGATCAGGAGTGGTGCAAATAACCTGTTTCTAATGTCAGAAGAGGCTATATCTGAGCTCTGTCCTAGGCCTAGAACTTAAACTGAGAAGATATTTTAGTGTTCAAGCCATGTTGTCTTGAACTTTACTGAAAGAAAAGGTCCCAGTAGAAATACACATGGATGAATACAGAACGTGATAATGTTGAATCTCTGGTGGTTCAGGTGTTGTGTCTGCTGCTCTTGATTAAACCTCATGTCCTCCAAGGCAGGGGCTTTCATAACTGAAGTACAGAAACCAGGGGGGCACCTGCAAAACCCATTCTTCCACAGTCCACCCACCTTGACATTGGTTAGGGCTGTCTATAGAGATCTATGCCCTGTGCTGGATTGCCCAGAATAAACCATTTAAAAATCGATCAGATGGTTGGTTTGATCAATTTTTAAAAAGACAATTTTTTTGGAGGGGGATTATTTGAAGGAATAAAAGCTTGGGTGACAGATGGGTTATTTTCAACTTTAGCAATTTGGAGGGACACCAACGTAGATACGGCTTCAGAAGACTAAGGCACTAGCTTGACTTGTATGTTAGTACCTCTGTTTCTTAGACCCAGGTTTAAATGAGTTAGTTCTAAAATAACTTCTTTTCCCTTCCATATGGATCTAACCTGACCTCTAAATTTTAAGGCTTCTATTAATTGTACTCATCTCTGACTGCCGTTTGAGATGCTTTTTATCAATTAAAAAGCTAAAATAGTCTTTTGAAAAACAGCTCTTTTTTAAAATTAAACATCTTTTTGTTTCTTTATCTGTTGGACACAATCTCTATTACTGTGCCAATGATTTTAGAGCCAAGATGTTCTAAGTACAGTGTTTCCTTAGTGGTTTTTGCTTTTTTGTTGTGATGACCCACTCTCCCTCACACAGTATATGAAAGATCTCCATTCTGCTTTATTTTTCACTGATGGCACTCCATCACCTTACTGTGAATAAATCCACTTGGTGCTTGAAAGCCATAAGGATGAGCAAGAATTTCCAATGTTCACTGCAGATCCCTAATTAGGACAGAAACTGGCAGGGTGCCTTCAGATGTACTGCAACTAAGATGTACTTTACTAAGAATTCCAGTGTTTCTTCATTTGTTGTAGGCACCAGGAATGTCCTTTGGCCTTTCAGTTCTTCCAAGAGCATTGCTGAGATTTGTATTAGTGAGGAGTGGGGGTGGGGAGGAGTTGGTTTCAGCTGCCAAAGATTAATGACCTGACCTGGTGGTAATCCTGCTGGGCAATAGGCTATCATGTGTTCAAGAGCTGAAATTGCAAGGAAGTTCCCACACTTGGGGTAATTCAAGAAATAGACTGATGTGACTCAATCCAGCCCAAGTGTTGGAAATTCTGATAGCTATTGAAGGGATTCTTTCCTTGGTCCACTGTGTTTGGAATCTTCCAAGTCTACTCCTCAGACTACCTTCCAGGCATTGGGATTTTCCTCTCCTTCTTTTGTACCTATATTCATAACCTTTCTATTCCACCACCACTTTATGTCTCCATGTGTAAGTTCTGTTTTCTTCTTGACTCTATCAAATGCTATAGATTTTCCAAGAAAAGTCTCCATTAAAATAGGACTGCAGAATTTTGTAACTGGGAATTTAGTTCAGCCTCCTTAGGACAGGGATGACTTAGCTTCAAAATTCATTTTACCTGATCTCCACTCTGTCATGGGAAGGGAAGTGTTTTCTTTCTATCCTAGGGGAAATGAATGTCTTTTCCTCTGTGTCCTCCATCGCCTTCACCCCTCTTCCCACAAAAAGGCCAAATGGCTTTAGGCATCAGGGTATAAAATACTCGAATTTAATATCAAATAATGTTAAATATTTATATTCTAATACAAAAGGCCCTCAATAATTATATTAAAAAAAGATATCAAGTATTACTCAGGTAATACTTCTGTTTGAGAATTTAAGAAAAGTGACAGGATTATTCAGAATTACCTATACATGTAAAAAAAATTGAATCCCTCATCAAATGTATCTTTAGTAACAAACTTGAGATGCACTTGTGGTTTGGCCAGTTACTATGACCTTGGGAAAGTAACTTAACCTCACTAAATCCTAGTTTCCTTACCTGAAAAAATGATGATGAAAATATCTTCCTCATAGGGTACACGTGAGGATTATGATCATGTAAGTAAATAACTTTTCATAGTTCCTGGTATTAAAATCTCAATAAAATTTTAAAAACATGCTTATAAGTGATAGGTTTTTTTTCAAGATTTTTTTTTATGTGGACCATTTTTAAAGTCTTTATTGAATTTGTTACAATATTGCTTCTGTTTTGTTTTGGTTTTTTGGCCGCAAGGCATGTGGGATCTTAGCTCCCTGACCAGGGGTGGAACCCACACCCCCTGCATTGGAAGGCAAAGCCTTAACCACTGGGCCACCAGGGAAGTACCAATGATACATTCTTTTAGCCAACTAATCATAAGTATTTTTACCCTCAATTTTAAAATTCTTAAATAAAAATATCTTGCTCCCTAACCCTTAGGTTATGTGTTTACTATGATCACTATTTCCCTTTAAAGTATTAAAGAGTCTCCATTCCCCCAGCATTCTTGTCAGTTGCACTGCATAAACAAGTGTTTTTCTTTATTGATCAGAATTACGCCACCTCTTTGCTTCTTCAAGTTTGAGATCTCTGGGCCAATCAATATTCTTCAAGGCCTGAAAAAGCTTGATTTATGGGAGAAATAAAGTAGATGACTTTAGTATCAGGGACAAACACATCTTTATTTATTGACTGCTAAGTGTAGAAAAAAACAACTAATTTGGCATTCATTCAACGATATTTACTCACATTAGGCAATGCTCTAGGCTGAGGATTGAGAAAATCTTTGGCTTCATGGATGTGACCTGCAAGGATGCCAGAAGGAATAAAATTCCTTGTAAATTAGAATAGTAAATGGTTAATAATAAGTAGGGCAAAAATCTTGTTTTCTCCCGTGGGAAACTTTACTGAGTTGTATCATGTAGGAAGAAAAATACACATCTGGTTTTAAGAGCAATTGTTAAGAATAAATGGTAAATCATGGAGCTTTCATTCAGTTCCTACTATATATTTGCTGATATTACAGGCTGTAAAATTCGACAGGATACAGTACCTTCCCTCACAGGGCTTCTAATCTAGTTGGAGGATATAATAATAAATCTGCTAAAGTGCCTTAATTTCTTCAGTGTAGCAAAACACTAATATGAAGAAAAAAAGGTTGAGGAAGGCACATGTTCATTAGGGACCCAAATGGAGCATCCCTGTATGTCACCATTCCAGGGCTAATGGCAGCCTCATTCTTTTGTGTTACAAAGTGGGATATTCGTGCCTCTAGGAAATAGTGGTGCCCACCATTTGTCAGCCCATTGGCAATACTGAATTATTTCATTGATCAAATTACATTTCTGATATTTCAGACTAAAATGTTTTAGTCCCTGCACTTTCACAGCAATATGTAATTACCAAGAGAAGAGATCATAGTCCAGGAAACCTGTCTTCTTGAATATTCTTTAAAAAAACTACATCTGATAATTAATGCACAATTAAGCACAAATAAGGAACCCTATGAAAATGGCATAGATTGATATTAACACAGCCCTTTAGATGGATTAAAAGAAATGATCTCTAATCTGGTCAGGAGCTATCTGGGAAAAACTTAATGGAAAAAGTTCAGCCTTAAAACACAGGTAGAGTAACCATAAGTCAAAAAAAGAAAAAAAGGTACAGAGGGCAGAAGAAAGTGTACGTAGAAAGATGAAGATGTACTCTAGTTTGGCTGGAGACAAGGAATGAAGGGTAGGAAGAAGTTACTCAAAGCAAGACATTATGCTACAGGGGGCGCTTATTTTATACTCCTAGAGTACACTTGCTTGTTGGATACAATTAGCGGAATACAGAACACTACAAATAGTTTAAATCTTTACTTTGCCAAATAATTGCCCCTTTCAGCTCAAATGTCTCTTCCTGGAGGGTCTTGCCTACACCCCCATTGTCGGTAATCTACAAACCTCCTTCAGTACTAAAACCCTCCAATGGAAAAGCAGGCACTCCATGTGAGAGTTTTAAGTTTTATGCACAAGTTAATGAAATATTCTGTTATAACAAATACTCTTTACTGTGTACGGTATGTATCAAGCACTAAGTCGGGCTTATTTTTAATTCTTGACTGATCTTTCAAGCTGGGTATTTTTACTCTCATTTAATAGAATTGAGAAAACTGGGGTTTAGGCAGATTAATGGGCTCACCTGGACCACAAAATCAGTTTGTGTTGTAACAGAGGTCTGCCTGATATATATATATATGTATCTTCACACACAAACACACACATATGGCTAAGAAAAATCACTGTTACTGTTAGACTGGTAGTGAAAACCAGCAGTCCTCCACCTTTCTCTGTCTATCCCTGATTTTCTTTCTCCAGAGACTACCAGTTTTAACTCTCAGCTATTTCTTATTGTACTCTTTCTAAGTGACAAGTTATACTGCTTTTTTAAAATCAACTTTTCTATATCAGATCTTGATTGATTCTCTCCCATTACATACACATCTCTCTTCTCCAATCCTTCCAATGTTACCTAATAATGTTACCTGTATTCAGTGTTTATATAATTATAACTGGCTTTATATGATGAGTAGTAATATTCTTCACAGTTGAGTTATGCAGTGTAGTCCTTGAAAATTTTTTTTATTTTTCCCAGGGTTCATAATTGCCTCAGCTTTGCTTCCTTAATTAGAAAACATTTTGCAGACCACTAATTCGTCTCCAGACTCTCTGAAATCTAAAAATCTCTTGACTCTATATTCAAATACATCAGGTAATCTGAGACATTCCACCCTAACTCTAACCTCTAGGCATTTCTTGTTGACCTCATGCTGTTCTCCCCTCCTCTTCTCTCTTTCATATAGTTACATTTTAGCAACTTTATGGCTACTCTTTAAATAATAAAATGCCCTCTTCCCCCATCGACAACAGAATTTTCCTCTCAGCTTACCACTTTAAGACACCATTACCATTCCAGGTACCCTCACTTTTACGCCATCAAGGCTGATAACATGTGCATTCAACTTTGTAACTGTAAGTATTCTCTTAAAAAGATGAAAACCATAAACAGCATTTACATTATTATGATTATTTAAATGTTATTCAATAAGTCGCCAAGCTTTGTGCTAGGACTGGATTTCCTTCTCTTTGGCTCCAAGATTTTGAACTGCATGTTACTCATAGGGACACCGAAATACAGTCCACTTTCTTACACTCCCGCTGTTCAAAATCCTGCAGCATTTTACATTGTTTGGTATTTGAAGGATGTGTTTCCTGTACAGTTTTTGTTCACTGAAAGCTTCTGATCGTCATTGTTTTTTCTTGTGGGATGAAGAAATATATGCCCTCCACAGCATATCCTTAAGACCTCCAGCTTCTCACTCATTCAGCGTCCTGCTTATATTCCAGTCTCATACTCCCGAAATTTACTTATTAAATTAATATGGACCATGAGCTTGTTGTACATTTTTGTCCTGAAAATTTTAGTAGCTTTCCCTTTTTGTAGTACAACCTGTTCGTCCCGCTTTTGTTTTAAGGATGCACAGCTTCTTAAATATTGTCGTGGGTCTTAACTGAAGTTCTTTCTCTTCTCCCGGAATCGCGTATTTCCTCTTCCTAATCTCGGCAAGGTCTCGGTGACAGTACAGGAGCTCGGCTGAGAGCGGAGAGCACAACCGCGGAAGGAGCCCAGGCACTCTCGCGAGACAGCGGGACTCCTCACCCTCAGCTCTGCGGCGTCGCGGGGCCTCCTGGGAGTCGGCCATAATGCAGGCCCGGGATGCCGGTGGCTTCCTCAGGGCTCTAAAAGTGTACCTGCAAGCGGATGTTGAGGACCACGGAGCCCGCGATGTAGAAGTACGGGAAGTTCATGCGCAGCTGCCAGGCCAGCTCGAAGAAGGCGAGGAGGGTGCGAGAGAGCCCCTTGCAGAAGACCCCGTACGAGCCGGGGGCCGCGGCCAGGCTCGAGGCCTTGAGAGCCAAGGATGACGGAGCCGCCGCGGTGGCCATGGACGCGGTGTCGCCGCTCGCCAGGTGCGGTGCCTGGAGCGCAGGGTGACCGTAGACCCCGCGGACCCCTCGACTGACGGCGGTGACCGGGAGGGGCCGGGGGCTAAGCGGCAGCTGGGCTCACACTCGCGCCTCACGTAGCCGCGGCTGCTTCCCTAACGGCGGTGAGGCGGGGGCTGCGGTTGGCGCTCCGCCCCTTCCTGTCTGCTGCTTAAAATGGTATTCAGCGTTTAGCGTTTTAACTCTTGGTAGGTCGGGAACGGGTTATTTATTTACATATATGCCATGCAGTTATTTTGTGCAGCATATACGAACAGCCTTACCGATACTGTTTTCACTTTAAAATGAAAGGAAGCTAAGTAAAATTCTGGAACTTGCCCGAGGAACTTGCATTAAAACTCGGGTTAGTCTGCTCTGTGATCTGGACTACTAGCCAGGATCCGTAACATTAATATTAGGGGAAGGTGATCTCCTTACATAAGCCAGTTTGGGCACAAAGTCTCCGAATTTATAACATGCTTTAACTTAAAGGATCACAGTCTCAGGCAGTGGATTTCCTATGTATTAGGACGATTTCAGGTGCAAGTGTTAGAAATTACACACTTATTTAAGCAAACATACACATATACACATATATAAAACTGTATAAAACTCAATTGTGTATCCCCAACTAGAATTTCTTTTGCTACTTTGCTACCAGTACCAACCCAGAAACTAGACAGCACCTAGAGGAACTGATAACTGCTCACTCAAGACAATTTCTAAAATACTGGTATAGAGACTGAAGAGTAGCGTAAGATAAATGACAACTCAGACCAGTAGATGTATCGTTTCCACATAGAAGTACAATTTATCCTTTCTGAAAATTGAAAGAATAATAGAGGTATTCAGGGTCACAGAAGTCATTAAGCCCCTGGATCTTCCATTTCCAACCACATAAAGCTATGTGGACTCATTCTCTTCCAGCATTCTTCTCTTTGCTCCCCTCCCTCCCCCCTAGCTCTTCTTAACTCCATGAAAACCAGATCTTTCATTCTGAGCCCACGGGCAAGACAGCAGCCATTTATCAGTATTTATAACATGGCTAGATTGATATCCTGTTGCATTTGGAAAGGAATAGGCAAAGAAGATCAGTCATGAAGCTCCAACTCCTACTTGTTAATGCTGCAGAGCTGACAAAAGATTCCTATCAGGTGAAAGTGACAGTGGAGAGTGGGATAGGATCAGTATTTTACATGATTGTGTTTTTTATTCTGTCCCTTGAAGTTTAAGACTTGAATGACTGATCCACACTTTTTGCCAAGTAGGCACACATAAGTAAGCTTCAACAGGAACACATCTTAAACCATTTCTCCAGATGATGCTTCATTGACTCTTTAACTTGGCCTTCCTTTCCAAATCTTTCTTATCCCCTTATTGTTGACCCTGTATTCCCAATTTAGTACTTTTTTTTTTCCTTTAAAGTAAATGTTTATTGGGAAAGTCAATTCTGCTGAATTTACAATGATTTGCTATTAAATCATCATGAAGCTTAAAATCCCCAGAGGTCATGCTCATCTTTTCATCACACACATTGCTTTTCATTTTTAGGAGGCCTAGACAGGCTCTGAAAAGTAGTTCATCTCACTGGGTTTCACATCAGTAGGGCCAGGAATGCAACCTAAAGCTCCTGGTAGAGCTCTACCTAAAGAGGAGATCATACCAAGATCAAATGTAAGTGCTTCGTTTCTTTTTTTTTTTTAACATCTTTATTGGCGTATAATTGCTTTACAATGGTGTGTTAGTTTCTGCTTTATAACAAAGTGAATCAGTTATACATATACATATGCCCAGTTTAGTACTTTTTAATGGCTCGTTTGGTTTAATGATGCTTTGAAAAAGTTTAAGCTGCAGCAGGTCTGCAAATTCTCAGCTCCTTTTGTAAAGAATTTGCCAATATACGGGTTCTATTATATTTTAAAAAATGCATTCAGGCTGCAAGGATTGGATCCAAACGATCCAAGCCTAAACACAAGAGAAAAATTACAAATCAGTGAAAGAGTCTGTCCCACATTTGCAGGCTAACAGATTGAGTTTAGCCTTTCAGTAGGCATCACATCAGGAACCGTTTGATGTTCAGTGGAAACCTTTATGTAGGTTTAGTAAACTCAGTGAAAGAAAAACAAATTGTAACATATGATAGCAATGATTAGATCCCATAGTAACACTGCAATTTCTGGATCAAGAGTACATTCAAGCATCAGATTTGTGTCATACTGAAGCAAACCATTAGCTGCAACATCAGATTAAGATTTTTCCCTCTTGAGGTATCTAAAAAAATATCTGATGCAGGCATTGTTTCTGGACGCTTAGCTCTGAATCTCCTTCTGCAGACCTTGTAATACTTTGATACTCTCTCATAAATGCCTTTATGCTTAAAACCACCAGAATAGATTCTTTTAAAATAAATTTCAGTGAGTTCATGTTGACCTTTCCAATTCTAATTTTGTATATGTTTCTTTTTTCTAATGCTGAAAATTTTGGTCCCTAATGACAAAAAAATAATTATTTGTGTGCATCTCTGTGTATAAGTTTCAAACTAACAATATGCTATTCTAACAACATAATTATTAAAAAAACAATTTACGATTTCTCTTATTTAAGAATATATACTAATGGAGACAAAAAATAAAATTAACATGTCTTAGCATCATTTGAAACAACTTTATTATTAGTGTCTGCTTTATTTTGCATTTGATTTTTACAAATTGATAGTTCTTTTGATTTAATTTTGTCTATATAAATGGAATAGTATTACATTTTCCTTTTTATAGTTTCAGGTTTTAAGTTCAGGTCCTTAATTCATTCTGAACGGATTTTTGTGTGTGGTGTAAGATAGGGGTCCAGTTTCATTCTTTTGCAGTTGTATATTCAGTTTTTCCAACACCATTTATTGAAGAGACTCTCTTTTCCCCACTGTATATTCTTGGCATCTTTGTTGAAAATTAGTTGAGTGTATATGCTTATGTTTGTTTCTGGGCTCTCTATTCTGTTCCATTGAACTATGTGTCTGTTTTTATGCCAATACTATCTGTTCTGATTACTATAGCTTGTACTATGGTTTGAAATCAGGATGTGTGATGCTCCCAGCTTTGTTCTTTCTCAAGATTGCTTTGGCTGTTCAGGGTCTTTTGTAGTTCCATACAGATTTTAAGATTTTTTTCTATTTATGTGAGAAATGCTATTGTAATTTTGATAGAGCTTGCATTCAATCTGTAGATCTCTTGGGGTGGTATGTATATTTTAACAATATTAATTATTCTGATTCATGAGCATGGAATAGCTTTCCACTTATCTGTGTCTTCTTCACCTTCTTCAATTTCTTTGAATGTCTTGCAGTTTTCAGTGTACAGATCTTTCACCTCATTAGTTAAATTTATTCCAAGGTATTTTATTTTTTTTGATGCAGTTATAAATGAGATTGTTTTCTTAATTTGTCTTTCTGATAGTTCATTGTTAGTGTATAGTAATGCAACTGAATTTTGGATATTGATTTTGTATCTTGCAAGTTTACTGAATTTGTTTATTAGTTCTAGGAGTTTATTTGGTGGAGTTTTTATGTTTTTTTAAACATAATATGCCATCTGCAAATAAAGAATTTTACTTCTTCCTTTTTTTAATGTATACATTTATTTAGTTTTGGCTGCATTGGGTCTTTGTTGCTTCATGTGGGCTTTCTCTAGTTGCAGTGAGCTGGGGCTACTCTTCGTTGCGGTGCACAGGCTTCTCATTGCAGTGTCTTCTCTTGTTGCGGAGCACAGGCTCTAGGTGTGCGGTCTTCAGAGTAGTGGCTTGCGGGCTCTAGAATGCAGGCTCAGTAGTTGTGGTGCATGGGCTTAGTGGCTCACGGGCTGTAGAGTGCAGGCTCAGTAGTTGTGGTGCATGGGCTTAGTTGCACTGCGGTATGTGGGATCTTCCTGGACCAGGGCTCGAACCCATGTCCCCTGCATTGGCAGGCGGATTCTTAACCACTGCGCCACCAGGGAAGTCCCACTTCTTCCTTTTCAATTTGGATGCTTTTTATTTTTTATCGTGCCTAATTGCCATGGCTAGGACTTTCAGTACTATGTTGAATAAAAGTGGTGAGAATGGGCATCCTTGTTTTGTTTCTGATCCTAGAGGGAAAGCTTTTCACTACTGAAAAGCTGTGGGCTTTTCATATATGGCCTTTATTAAAGTTGAGATATGTTCCCTCTATACCCAGCTTGTTGAGAGTTCATCATGAATGGATGTTGAATTTTGTCAGATCCTTTTTCTGCATCTATTGAGATGTTCATACGATTTTTATCTTTCATTCTATCAATGTGGTGTATCACAATGATTGTTTTGTGAGTGTTGAACCATCCTTGCATCTGAGGAATAAATTACACTTGATCATGGTGTGTTATTGTTTTAATGTGCTGTTGAATTTGGTTTGCTAATATTTTGTTGAGGATTTTTTCATGTATGTTCATCGGGGATATTGACCTGTAATTTTCTTTTCCAGTATTGTTCTTGTCTAACTTTGCTATTAAGGTAATGCTCATCTCATAAAATGAGTTGGGCAGTGTTTCCTCCTCTTCTATATTTTGGAAGAGTTTGGGAAGGATTGGTATTAATTCTTCTTTGAATATTTGGTAGAATTCACCAGTGAAGCCATTTGGACCAGGACTTTTGTTTGTTGGGAGGTTTTTGATTACAGATTCAATCTTATTAGTAATTGGTCTGTTTATATGTTCTATTTCTTCATGATTCAGTCTTGGTAGATTATATATTTCTATGAATTTATCAATTTCTTCTAGGTTATCTTAGAAACATTGGCATACAATTGTTCATAGTAGTTTCTTATGATCTTTAGTATTTTTGTGTTTCAGGTATAATGTTTCCTCTTTCATTCATAATTTTATTTCTTTGAGTCTTGTCCCTTTTTTTTCTTTTTTTCTTAGTCTGGCTAAGAATTTGTCAATTTTGTTTATCTTTTCCAAAAAACAGGTATTACTTTTATTGACCTTTTCTGTGTTCTCTCTAATCCCTAGTTTTATTTCTATTCTTATGTTTATTATTAATATTTTCCTTCATCTACTTACTTTGGATTTAGTTTGTTTTTCTTATTCTAGTTCCTTGAGGTATAGTTAGGTTTTTATTTGGTAACTTTCTTTTTTCCTCTATGTAGGCATTTATTGCTATGAACTTCCCTCTTAGAACTGCTTTTGCTGCATCAGGTTATGGTATATTGTGTTTTTATGTTTATTTGTCTCAAGATATTTTTTATTTCCCTTTTGATTTCTTTTTTGATCCATTGGTTGTTCAGAAGCATATTGTTATTCTTCATGATTTGTGAATTTTCCAGTTTTCCTCTTATTATTGATTTCTAGTTTCATACCATTGTGATTAGAAAAGATGCTTGATATGATTGCAATATTAAAGTAGTTAAGAATTGTTTTGTGGCCTAACAGGATCCTTCATGGAGAATGTTCTATGTATACTTGATGACTCCATGGGACTCTGTAACATCTTGCCCATTCCTTTCTACTGCTGAATACTATTCCATTTATCCCCTCTCTGCAGTTATTCATAGACCCAGGCTGAAGAAGTTTTAACCAATTTCAACACGTTTTCTCTTTTTTTTTCAGCTTTATTGAAGTATAATTGACAAAATTGTAATATATTTTAGGTGTATGATGTGATGATTTGAAATATGTATACATTGTTAAAGGATTCCCACAATTCTCACATTTTCATTGGTCTGGGACACTGAGTAATCCAGTAAGGTTGAAGTGAATAAAACTGGAGATTGGTGGATTAGTTCCCGACTGCGAAGGATGTTGTGAATGGCAAACTGAATTTGTAATTTATTTTGTGGGCAACAAAAAAGATTTTTGGAGAGTGGAGTAGCATGATCATTTCTTTGCCAATACTTCAAACTTGGATTTAAATTGGTTAACATAAAGTTTTGTCTTAGGAGGAGGGCTACCTGTTCATCAAGAGATTGATTTTAATGCGAGGAAACTGGAGGCTCCCTCTGGTGGGCTGCAATGTCTCTTTCAGATGACATTCAGAGAGAAGAAATGGGGAATAGAGATCTGAACTCAAGATAATATTTCTAAGCATTCAGTTTTTAACCAGGAAAGCCAAGTTTTGGAATATCTTTCTGGAAAGAAAAGAAAAGAAAGAAAGAAAGAAAAACCCATGACATTACATAGTTTACTTATGAACATCCTTGCCTGTTTGCTAGGCTTGTGTTATGCAAAACTGTATTGATTTGGGTATGAAACCATGAGCTTTGCTGTCCGGTATTTTGATTCAAATGATAGCGACTCATTATCTAGTAAATCACTGTCAATTATTTTTAATGTCTAGTGTTAGGAGGTTGATTGGTTTTTATTTTTTACTTTTTTCCCTCATGCTTTCAATAAATAATGGAAAATGGGAAAAGATCACAAATGGGACTGCTACCCTGCTTGCGTGGTAAAGAAAAAGCTGCTAATTTATTCCCGAATCCTCACCCAAGTCATTTCCAAATGTTCCTCTCCTCAGGCTTGTATATTTTCATACATTTTGCATTGTGAAATTCCATCTTCAGAATGATCACATTACTTCAGAAACTGAAAAGAAAGTTAATCAGAATACTGAGAAGGCCAGAACAACCAGAGATTAATTCTGCTTCCAAGGAAAAGGCCAGGTCTAGATCTGATTCCAGAACTGAACCTGGTAGTGAATGTGGGAATAAACAGAATTAAATATGTTTAATTTCTATTTCTGTTACCTTAGCCTGTAAATTCTTCATTCATACTAATACTAAAAGCAAACTACTATGTCCTTGCTAGAAATGTCCACTAGAGCCTTCATTTTTGTCTTCACCTAATTAGTAGTCAATCTGCTTGGTCCACCTGCATTCACATGCATGACTCCCCATAGGAGGTATAAACAAATTAACACTCAGAGAAACAAAGAACTTCTCAGTTAGGCACAATTCCTAGCCTGACTGTACTGAGCCCACCAACTGAGGGATGCTTCCCTGTAACACCTCTCTCTGTTGGTCTCCACTCAGAGGCTTTGGAGGTAGATGGAATAGTATGTTGTAATTAGTCTATATATGCTCATTCATTTAAAACATCTGGTAAGTAAATTTTCTCACTGTATTATTAGCTTGCTAGGGTTGCTGTAACAAAGTACTACAAATTGGGTGGCTTAAACAACCAAATTTATTTGCTCACAGACCAGAAGTCCAAGATCAAGGTGTTGGTTCAGTCTGAGGGCTGTGAAGAAGAATCTGTTCCTGGCCTCTCTCTTAGAGTCTGGTGGTTTGCTGGCATCTTTAGTATTCCTTAGCTTCTGCTACATCACCGCAAGCTTGCCTTCATCTTCATTTGGTGTTCTTATGTACATGTCTTGTCTCCAAATCTTCCCTCTTCTTAAGGACACCAGTCGTACTGGATGAGGAGTCCACCCTATTTCCATATGAGCTCATCTTAACTAATTACATCTGCAACATCCCTATTTCTAAATAAGGTCGTATTCTGAGATATTGGCATTAGGACCTCAACATATGAATTCCTGAGAGACATCATTCAACTCATAATGTTTACTTTCTGGCAGATTTTACTTCACACCATTTTTACAAATGCAAAATGCAGAAGAAATTAGTTGAGGCAACATGTATGAGCTAAGTGCAGTGCGTGAAGTATATCTGTATGTCTCTAAACCAAGAGGAAGCCTGTCTGACTGACAGCTGAAAGATAAGTCTGTCTCCAACAGGGCATGCTGAAGGCTAACAGGTCCTGGGGGCCTTCTCGAACCCCATATATAAACAGAACTATAGTAATATGACACACATACGTTGAAAGCCTGCCAGAGATCAAGGGAGTTTTACAGGGTTATTTTCTCTGTGTCTGAGCTGAGAATGTCTATGTGTATTGATAATCTGAACTTGGAAAACTCCCTTACAGGTCTCAAGAATAAAATGGTTTTGCTTTGAAATATTTGTGGTAGTTAAATCCAACAAAATTATTAAAATTTGAGCTACCTATAAAGCTTCGCAGTACAGAACATCTGGATACCAATCAGGTTTTTGTATCTCCCAGTCTGTCCTTCTTGTCCCTTTACTGAGAACCATGACCCTAGAAGGAAAACAAGAGCCAGTGCTTTAATGCTGATGACTTTATTGATGCTTTGAAATTGGAGAAAGGAAATACCAAGACCACTGAAAAGTCCATGGTCACCAGTAGATCTCTATCAATTTCTGAAACAAAAATTAGAAGTAATAATTACGCTTGGCATCTCTACTATTAAATAGTCTCATTACAAGACATCACATTAAGAGAGAGGAGAAGGAGGAGGCAGGAGGTGGCCAGGGGAAGGGAAAGAGAAGGGAAGGGAGGAGAGGAAAGGTAGACGGGAGGGGAGGTGGAAATTGGGAAGGCTCCATGCTGATATAAGATGCTAATATAAGAAAAGGGTGTGAAAATAAAGCTCAGGGTAGAAGTAATACTTGCTTTCATGAGAATGGAAGAGACTTTTCTATGCGTAAGTGTGAGATAAGAGATTTGTGACAAGGACAAATCTGGACAAAGAATTTAAGAGGGATTAAAGTCAAGATTTAAAAATGAGAAATGGACAGAAACAAAAGAGAATTAGGAACTTAAAGAGAAACACACTAGATCAGTGGATAAAAGTACAATTAATACCTAGAGAATCACCGGAGGACATCTTTAGTTGGTCTTCCTTGTCACTGGTCACCATGCTGAGCACCCTGGCCACCTCTGCCATGCTGGCCTCTCTGGCCACCAGGGCTCCCCTGGCCATTCTGGTCACCTCGGCCACCTCGGCCACGTCTGCTATATGAGCTTTCCAGGCCTCCGTGGACATTCTGGCTGCGAAGCCTATGCTGCTGACCATGACCTTTCTTCCCATTTTTGCCTTTCTTGCCACATTGACCTCCATGTTCTCCTTGAGGCTTGAGTTGCGATTCTTCTGGGGTTTCTTCAACGGATTCATCACCTGCTTAAGCAAGAAAACACAGATTGAGAAAGGAACAAGTAAAGAGCAAGGTCAGCCAAACACTTAAATAAAGCAAGTATGGAAACTACTGTAATCTAAATTTAGTTAGAAGTAATGTATTATTGGTTTAAATGGCGTTAGGTAGTGACCGGACCAGGGCCCAGTACCTAGAAGAGAAGGGGCAGCAGGTCTTGTTTGCCGCATGGTCACTCATCTCCTCTCTTTTTTACTTTCATTGTTTTTCATCTCCCCTCTTTTGGTGTTTCTACCGCTGTTCTACTCCACCATCTGTCCTGAACTTGCCGCAGTGTACATGAAATCATCTGTAAACTACCAGATAACACATGGTGTCTGAGAGAAATCACCAGATTAGAGTCACTGCATCTGCCTATAGAAATACATGATATCTGGACACAAATCTATTGAACACGGGGACATTATGCAGCCACTCTGCTCTTCCCAATAGCAGAGCAATCATGTATCACTCACTCTCCTCTTTTTTCTGTCACCTTCTGCAGACTGTTGTCTGTATTCATACAGAAAGTAAAAGTAAAGCCCAGCCTATGATGTCTCCTTTTACAAATTTCTGGTCCTATAATTGAGCCCAAGCCTTCACCTCTTGCATCAACTTTCAATTATTTCTTCATGATCTCATGGCCATCACTCTTATAATCATTCTCTTGTGAATTTAACATATATTTTATGGCACGCTTGTATACTGTATTGCACCTTATGTCAGACACTAAGATTCCAAGCTTAAAAGATACAGCCTGTGATCTCAAGCTGCTTACTCCTTCTTGTTGTCAGATCCACACACAAAAAATTGCTGAGTCACTCTTCTGTTCCAAATCTCTTTGTTGCCCGTAGAATAAATTACAAATTCAGTTTGCCATCCACAGCATCCTTCACAATCTGGAACTAACCCACATTTTCAACTTTATCTTCCTACATACACTTCAGCCTTACTGGATTAAGTGTTCCTAGACCATTGAAAATATTATATGTATTGATTTAGCCATGAGTTTCACTCTGCTCTCCCCTACATCTCCACTCTCCAAGGTCCAGGTCACATAACATCTCCTGTTGAGGCCTTCCCTTTTCTCCCCTGTTCTGAGTGTCCATGATACTTTCTTTTGCCACTTTTCTGGTAGTGATCATTGTTATGTCCAAGCTAAATCTTCCATTAGATCCTGAGTTCCTTAAGGACAAGAACAATGCTTCATTTATCTTTGTATCCTTCGTGCCAAGAATAGGACCTTGCTATTTTTATTGGTAAGTAGTACATTTTATTGAATTAATGTTAGGGTAGAGAATATAGGCAATCAAAGCATTTCTTTTGGGAATCCTCAAATAGGCATGCCCTTATAAAGACAGCCAAGGCCAGGTAACTTAGGCAAAAAAAAAAAAAAAAAAAGAAAAATCAGAAAGAAAACAGTGACCGTATTTTCTAGGCCTGAGAAAACTCAAATCTAAAGCAAATCAGGACTTCCCTGGTGGCGCAGTGGTTGAGAGTCCACCTGCCGATGCGGGAGACGCGGGTTCGTGCCCCGGTCCGGGAGGATCCCACATGCTGCGGAGCGGCTGGGCCTGTGAGCCATGGCCGCTGAGCCTGAGCGTCTGGAGCCTGTGCTCCGCAACGGGAGAGGCCACAACAGTGAGAGGCCTGCGTACCACAAAAAAAAAACAAAAAACAAACAAACAAAAAAAACCCCACAAATGTAATTGCTTGATGACACAGGAACTCCTTGGGAGAGCGTTTAGAAAGAACTTTCTGATTTGTTGGCAGAACCAGAGGAATTACTAGGTAGTGCCAGGGGCAAGTCTACAAAGAAGAGACCCACGTTAATATACGATACCTGCTTTAGGTTTGATTTAGTTCACAGAAAATTGACAAGAAGTGAAGATAAGATTTACAACATCAGATTCCCTTAGCAGAAATACTGGAGGTGAGGAGCTGGAAGCTGTGGAAAGGATTTGGAGAGTGATTTGGTGGGAACAGCACTTGCCGCTTCAACTTGGAAGGGAATTTAAGACAAATTGGCCTCAATGGAGGGGAATCAGGGAGTTAAGAAAGAGTTGGTTTTCTTGTACAAACATGAAAGGTCAAGTCAAATGATTTCCGGGAACTCAGGACTTGGCTCCTCCTTTTATTATCTCTTTGACCTTGAACATTAAAACAAACAGCTGAACTAAAGCCATGCTTGTCTTCATGCAGGGAGTCTGAACCGAGTTTTAAGGATAGAAACCTATTTTATCAATTCTCTGAAATATTACCAAAAGAAAGGCCATTTTATAGGCAGTAGGAAAATGCTTGCTTGAAAGAATATACCTAAAAATGAAAACTTTCCTTTGGTTCTAAGCAATAAACTATAGAAGTTAAGTGTTTGTGTCCTGAAGTCAGATGTGGTTTCAAAATCTGTCTTTATCACTTATTGGTTGTGTAATTTGGGCAAACTAATAAACCTCTCTAAGCCTCTTTCTCTTTATAAAAGAGAAATAGTAACTAACATAACATTTTTGTGGGAATTAAGTAAAATTACAAATATAAAATGCTTATCCTGCCGGGATTTCCGTGGTGGCACAGTGGTTGGGAATCCACCTGCTAATGCAGGGGACACTGGTTTGAACCCTGGTCCGGGAAGATCCCACATGCCGCGGAGCAACTAAGCCCGTGCGCCACGACTACTGAGCCTGCGCTCTAGAGCCCACAAGCCACAACTACTGGGCCCACGTGCCACAACTACTGAAGTCCACATGTCTAAAGCCCGTGCTCCGCAATAAGAGAAGCCACGACAATGAGAAGCCCGTGCACCGCACCGAAGAGTGGCCCCCGCTTGCCACAACTAGAGAAAGCCCTCGCACAGCAACAAAGACCCAAGCAGCCGAAAATAAATAAATAAATGTATTAAAAAAAAAAAAAAACTTTGCTCTTTCAGTTTAAAATGTCTCCATCACAGGCCTTACGGAATTTGTGGGTACACAGAAATAATACGTGGACTATTACCTATTTCTGGACACTGAATTGAGTCCAGCAAAGTGTCCCAAAACACAAGAAGGCTGAGATAAAGGCAAAGAGTAATCATCCTTGTACTTAGGCTGTCATGTATCAATTATGCTAGATGGTCTCATTCTCAATGATGTGTGATGCCTCCTCATTATGAAAATTTTCCAACTCAGGATTTAGAAAGGGTTCCTCATTCAGATTTCCTGAATGGTTGTTGAGATTGGCAGGAAAGATAGATTTGTCAGGAAAGAATAAAGTACAAGAGTCAGTAACACTAGGTGGAACAGAAAGACAGCCACTAACAGCCACTCGAGGCAGTCTGATATTCCTAGTTGAGAGAGGAATGTTCTAAAGAGCATAATATCTGTCAACCTTCACTTAGTTGATGATCTGTGTTAGGCTTCTGTCCTTGCGTACATGAGGTAGCTATCCAAGTTCATCTTGTATTTTCATCACTTTGTGCTTAGACCACACAGAGCTTCTGTGAGTTTCTTCAGAGCTAGCCATCATAGTCCTCCAACAAGCAAATAGAAAATAAAGGGACTATGGTGGAGGGGGAAGATTGGGAGTTTGGGATGAGCAGATGCAAACTATTATATATAGGATAGATAAACAACAAGGTCCTACTGTAGAGCACAGGGAACTATATTCAATATCCTGTGATAAACCATAATGGAAAAGAATATGAAAAAGAATATATATATGTATAACTGAATCACTTTGCTGTGCAGCAGAAATTAACACAACATTGCAAATCAACTATACTTCAATAAAATTTTTTTTAAAAAGTAAAGGGACTGATTATTTTTGCTGATTAACAAAATTTGTTGTTTAAAGGGATTAGAATTTTAAGAGAAAAAGCAATTCTTTTATTGAGGCCAATACCCATTTAAATTAGATATGTATGTCTTCCCAGTTTTGTTGCTGTTGTTGTTTCAACAACTTCTTAATCTAAAGGTCTCAAGTCTTATTTCTAGGGAGTTATAGTCTCTCTTTGAATGAAGACACTTAGCATCAAAGATATAAAGGAACAATGCAATAGCTTCTTGTGGTCTGTTCCCTTGCCTTAAAATCATACTCCTTCATGCTGACTCAGATATATTTATTCTTATTTATGACATACAAACACATAGATTCTTCACCCTTTTGTATTCTAGAATGAACAACCTTCATTATGGCACAATTGTCAGATTCTTTTATTTATCATTAATTCTTCATGATGCCGCGATGACATTTCATTTTAAAAATTATGTGTAGTGTTCATAAATCACATTTTGAGTAGAACTTTGCTTACTTTGATAGCAGAGGGATCTTGTCTCAGCTTTATTTGGTTTTGTTTCTTGTTATTTTTCACTGAGAGAGCCAAATCAGCTTATCTGACATAGTAGCAGTGACCATTTACATATGTTGAGAAAGAGGGAGAGCCTGGTGTTGGAGTGAAGTCCTGGCTATTTAATAGAATGATTAAAAAATGAAGGCCAGCAAAGAAATTTAGAACACTTTTATTTGGAACACCTTGTCTCTAAGAATCAGGTTTGCTCAGACTTTAAAAAGTAAGACATGGGAAGAAGGAGGCAGTCTTGCTCTGATGGAGATAATGCTGTGAGTTCACCAAATCCCTTCTAGTGCTTGTCCTCCCTTGGAACAAGGAAAACTACTTCCCAGTCCCCCAAGTAGTTGGCTGGAGCCATGTGACCAATCCTGGGCAATGAATATGAGAACAAGTGACATGTGTCATTTCTGGTTTGAGGCAGCGAAAAGCCTTTTATGAGTCTCCAGGAAATGTGCAGGCCTCAGGGTCAGTTGGTGGGACCATAAGACCAAAGCAGCCAGAATCACTAAGCAGCTGCATGCAGAGCAGAGAAGCTTTCAGACCCACAATGGGCTTTATGTGAAGAGGGAAAAACAAACCAAAAAAAAAAAAAAAGAAGAAGAAGAAAACCTATTCTCTTAAGATTTGAGGCTTGCTGCAGAATAAACACAAGAAAACTTACTTGCAAGAAAAATTCGAGAACTTAAAAGCAAGGTGAAACAGATATACAAAAGAAAAGAAGCTTTATACCTATACCTATGGCTTTTAAAGGCTGGGCTAAAAAGGAGAGAGAGAGAGACTCAAGACTGACGTAGAGAATGAAAAGCAAGAGCCTACATAACAAAGGGGAATTATTTTCCCAGTAGTAGCTGGTTTCAGAAATTATTCAAAGTATGACAGGAAATCATAAAGCCAGCAATTGACACCAAAAGTATTAACCAAGAAACAAAAAATAAAGATATTTGCAACACAAGTCTTTGATAAGGGCTTGTATCCAGAAGTTAGAAAAAACTCCTGCAAATCAATTTTTTAAAAAATGAGAAAACCCATACAGTAATAGGTAGAATTTCAACAGACTCTGTATGAAATTGTAAATGGCCAAAAACATAAGAAAGGATGCTCATCTTCATTAGTCATCATGGAAATGCAATGGAAACTATTACGTTAGAGAAAAAATAGAGGCACATGTGAAAAAAGAAAAAAAGAAACACTAGACACCTGTCAACTGAAAAAAGGGCAAAGCCTAAAAGCTGAGAATTAAGTTTTACTTGGCGGACAAAATCAAGGACTTAAGCCTGGGACACAGCATCTCAGATAGCTCTGAGAGAGGTAAGGGAGAAGCCAGGATACATAGGAGTTTTTGCAACAAAGACCAGGTAGTCGGAACATCAAAAGTTTACTGTTAATTAAAGAAAGTCAGATATCTCAAGTTAAGGAATTTAGTGCTTTTTTATATATGGGAAGATGCAGAAGTCTGGGCTCACTGAAATCGTTCCTTTGATATGGATCTCAGTTATCTGGGGCCAGTATCTGATGCTTTCTCATCCTGAGTCTCCTCAGGGTGCACTGCTGGGGGAGGACGCCGTTGTTGACTGCTAGGTGGCGGGCATCCTGTTTCTATCCTGAGTTCCCTTAGAGCTCACAGTCAGGGCAGCTGTAACATGATGGCTTGATGACTGCAACATCCTTTGTTTACTGACATGGCAGGCAACATGTTTTTCATTGAGACACCTAGTCCACTTCTTCAGGATAGGATTTGGAATGGAGAGATTTTTGCTGCTCTTGAAATAGTGCAGTTTACTTATGGCCTGAAAAATTCAGAAGCTGAAAAAAAAAGATGCTTGTGGAAAAGAGCAAGTTGGTGAAACGGGGTATACTGTTCCTTACCAGGACCTAAGGGCAGTTGCTCCCAAAACATCAAGAGCCCAATTCAAGAATAAGTTAACTGAAATGGTCTTTATCTCAATCTGGGAAGTAGATTTGTATGTACATACATACAAATATACATACAATTATTTGTATGTAAAATTTCATTAAGCTATAGAATTAAGATCTATGCACTATACAGTATGTATAGTTAGGCTCGAAAAAAACCCCTTAATTTGTTAAAAGCATAAGGTAAGAGTAATTCTCCAAGTGAAATGATCTTGGGAGCAAGAAAGAAGCCTCCTCTAGGAGACAAGATTCACAGGCATCAAGAATGTCACTACAGGAGGTCACAGTGACAGACTTTAATGTAGGGCTAAAAGGTCTGAGGCTCCTGCTGAGGATGAAGACATACATCTTCTAGAGCAGAAGACTTGAATGAAGGTCAAGGTGTCTAGAATTCCCTATTACAAATAATGGTACCCTGCTTAAAAAGTATTGTAGAAGAAAGACTCCATTTATTTGTGATGCTAGGAACATGGAGTTCAAAAAAGGAAAAGAAAATTTAGATGTTTCGCATAAACTAATGGGAAGAATTCCTTAAGTAAACTTTAGACAGTGTTTATAACACTTTAGACAGAGAGTTTCACATTCCACCCTCTGACAGAGAATATATACATAAGGCATAAAATCACTATTAACTTCTTAAAGGAGCTATTTCTTCTAGTTGAGTTTTTAGCTCACAATTTGTGGACTATAGACATCTGGTAGAAGTTCACTGATAGTCTAAGTTGAAAATAATAATTTTCTCCTTGTTTTTGTTTTTCTTTTTCCATTTCGCTACCTCAGTGGCTTGCAGTAGTAATGCAGGCACATTGCTTTTGCTCTTTAAATGTTATTGCTCCAGGCAAATTTTCTAAACTTATGTATAGAGATATTTTTGTAATATTCTTTTATATGCAATTATCCTTTTCGTTCTTTGGAAAATGGGACATATAAGACACTGTGAGTGGAAAGCAAGGGGATATTTTTCGACTTTGGAGAGTCAAGGACCTATAATTACTCAAGTGAAAAATGGCTTAAGCTCAGTTACAGCTAAAGGCAAATAGAATCTAACGAGGTATCTGAATGGCTTAAGTAAGGTGAACAGAAGATGGAATTGGAGAGCAGAGTATTTTGGAATTTAGTTTTTTTTAGGATTTTAATTTGTAAAGGATAGGGATATTTCTTTGAAAAATTAATAATAGGAGGCATTTCCTTTGGTGGTGTTTTTCATTGTAACTTTTGGGTTCATTTTGTAACTATAGGACAGTGGATTTGCAATGGGGGACTTATGGGGAGAGAGGCATCTTTACCCTTCTCCATACACTTTCGACCTCCTTCCCATGTTTCCAGTCCTTTCCCCCATCCTTTCTCCTTTCTTCCCACCTTCCTTTCTGCTTCCTCTCAGGAGAGGAGAATTTGCTAATCTGCTTGTTCAGAACCAAGGATATGAGGATATTAACTGTGCTCTTATTTTAGGGCAGGTTTGCTTTGTCAGAATCCAGGAGAGGACACTCTTTGTTCATCCACCTCCTGGAGTAAACCCTAGCCGGGCTCACTCTCTTGAGGCAGCTGACTGCCCCTTCTCTCCCCACCATTTGGCTAGGCCACTAAGTCACTTGGTTAAGTCAGTAAGTAGGTAAGGGTCCCCTCTGTGCTCAGCCTTCTTGAGAGAGAAACAGAGAGTCAGAGGCCCCACTTCTGTACTTCCAATCCAGTTTATACCAAATAGTGCTACATAACCTTGTGCCTATCCAGATAATTTCAAATATTACAATGAAAGCTTTCCATCCATTTAACTTACTGAAATATTGTGTATACATTGATCATCACTTATACTAAGTTTGGTTAAGCTGAAAAGAGTTGACATGTGTAAGCAAACCTGAGGAAATAATACACAACAGATTCAAAGGATTTTTGAGATAGAAAGAAAGAGGAAAAGAAATGCACAGGGACTTCCCTGGTAGCACAGTAGTTAAGAATCTGCCCGCCAATGCAGGGGACGTGGGTTCGAGCCCTGGTCCGGGAAGATCCCACATGCCATGGTGCGTGAGCCACAACTACTGAGGCTGTGTGCCACAACTACTGAAGCCCGTGCACCTAGAGCCCGTGCTCCATAACAAGAGAAGCCACTGCAATGAGAAGCCCGCCCACTGCAATGAAGAGTAGCCCCTGCTTGCTGCAACTAGAGAAAGCCTGTGCACAGCAATGAAGACCCAATGCAGTCAAAAATAAATAAATTAATTAATTTTTAAAAAGTGCACAGTTCATGTGGCCAGACATGTGAATAGTGATGGATGTGTCAACATTTTTGAGGGAGAGATGGAAGAATTAACTAAGGGCACAAAAAAGCATAGACTAACAAAGGGTTATAGGACCTGATATCTAGTTGTAGAAACAAAAACAGGGGCCAAGCACTTTAACTTGGGCTGATTAGGGGATTTCCATGGGTAATTCTGGCGATACATGATTTTTCACCTTGTGTTCCGACCTTGGTTCTTAACTTGGTGTCAGATGCCCCTCCACTGCAGTGTGCTTTTCTTTTTTCCACTGTTCCTTTCATGTAAACTCCTTAGTCAGGAACCCTGAGGCAAAAATCTGAGTGGCAGGATCCAGGATAACTGTTGAAGGACATCCAAAGCCACCAAATCTCACTCTGCCTTCTAAGAAGACTTCCTTTTTGTTTTGTTTTTTAAAATTAATTTTTATTGGAGTATAGTTGATTTACAATGCTGTGTTAGTTTCTACTGCATAGCAAAATGAATCAGTTATACATATACATATATCCACTCTTCTTTACATTCTTTTCCTATATAGATCATTACAGAGTATTGAGTAGAGTTCCTTGTGCTGTACACTAGGTTCTTATTAGTTATCTATCTTATATATAATAGTGTGTATATGTCAATCCCAATCTTCCAATTTATCTTCCCCCTTTCCCCCTTGGTAGCCATGTTTGTTTTCTACATCTGACTCTATTTCTGTTTTGTAGATAGGTTCATTTGTACCTTTTTTTAGATTCCACATATAAACAATATCACATGATATTTGTCTTTCTCTGTCTGACTTACTTCACTCAGTATGACAATCTCTAGGTCCATCCATGTTGCTGCAAATGGCATGATTTAAGAAGACTTCCGTAACAATCTTTCCCTCTTCAATCTATCGTACTGGCTTCGACTTCCATTGCTCCACAACATTGCTCTGCATCCATCCTCTCCGCATGCCATGAATATTCCACCTGGAAATAAAGATGGCCTGTGATGCTTGGGATGGATACTGACTGCCTGAACAAAACACCAAGCAAATGAGCCCACAGGTGTCGTTGCTTGTGAGGGGTAAACTGTGAAGATACCTGGGGTCAGCAAACATCATGAAGACAAGCAAGAGGGGCCTCTCAGCTGTCTCTTTCCTTGACTGGAACTCAGTTAGTTTTAGTTTGCCCTCAGTTCTATTGTCAGAAGAAGGGTCCTGTCCTCCTTGTCTCCTCCCACAAAGACAGGGTAGGTGGATACTTTCTATTGAATTATTTAAAGGACCCCAAGGTCAGAGATCTCTACCTGTTTTGCTCACTAATATGCCCCAAATGCCTAGAAATGTTCCTGGGACATGGTGAGCAGTCGGTATGTATCTGATAGTTTTATGTAATGTTAATCATTAGAACCTGAAGGCTATTTCTTACTGGTTCGACTGGGAATAAAACATAGATTAATGGCAAAAGTAATGAAATAATTTTTGTATTCAGTGATCTCTGATCAGTACAGAGGCAGTTTTTACTTTGGATTATTTATTTTGTCTTAGTTTGTTCAGGCTGCTCTAACAAAAAAATCACAGACTGGGTAACTTACAGGCAACAGAAATTTGTTTTTCACAGTTCCGGAGGGTGGTGCCAGCATGGTTGGGTGAAGGCCCTCTTCCAGATTGCAGACTGCTAGTATCTCACTGTGCGCTCACGGGATGGAAGGGTCGAGGGATCTCTGACAGGTCTCTTTTATAACATTAATCCCATTCCTGAAGGCTCTACCCTCATGGCCCAAGCACCTCCCAAAGGACACACCTCCTAATACCATCCTCTTTGGGATTAGAATTTTAACATATGAAATTTGGGGGGACACAAACATTCAGACCGTAGCAATTTCCTAACGTACTACTTACAATTCAATGAACCCATTGATGCTTTTTTTCTTCTGTTTTAGCCACCTCCTGGGAGAACCTTGTAACAACAGAAGATCTGTCTTTGTCTTCATAATAGAGTACATGTCTCCAAAGAACTGAATTATTCTGCCTGTCAGATTCTTTGTTTCCTGCACTTGAATAGTAAAAGATGAAAATGATTAAAGTTTTGTTTTCAATTCTTTTAATAAAAGTCATGGATATTCTGCCACAAGATTTTTTCAACAATTTAAAAAGCTGTTAGTTTTCATTCATGCCTTCAGGGAGATAAACTTCCAGTCATTGTAGTTGAACTTGAGTATTTCTAAGTCTTTTGAGCTATAGGTTGCTAAGTGATTTCTTGCTTTAAAGCCCTTAGTACAGTTGAAATGACTTTGTTTTAGTATAATCACTTCTTTAACATCTGTCTCCTCTTCTGGTTTGTAAGCTCCATGAGAGAGGATTGTATCTGTTTTGTTAAACTATTTCCTGACACATTTTGTATTCTCTAGAACCTAGAAAGCATCATGTGGAGTTACCACTGCAAATGGTTAGACAATACTTGTATATATGTGTGAGCATGTGTGTGTGTGTGTGTGTTTGCATTTTTGGAGAATTCTCTTCTTTTTTTCTGAACTTATCCCTAAATTCAGTAGGACTTTAAAAATTGGTCTTACATATAATGATATACTGTAGTAAAAGATGCTGGACAGGAGTTCAAAATAGTAGCAATAATAATAATTACAACAACAATTACTATTTATTGAGTGCATATTATGTGACTGGAACAGTTCTAAGCTCTTTAAGTGTAATCCTCACTATAATATTTTGAGAGCAGTACTGTAATTGATAACATTTGCAGATGAGAAACCAGAAGATGGGAAAATTTAAAATTTTTCAAACGTGACACAACTAGTTGGTAATTGAGGTAAAATTTGTTCCTTTAACAGCTATCCCTCCCTGGGTATTGAATCTTTCTCTGCTTCTCGCTAATGGTGTGAATCTCAGTTAATCCTTGGACATAGTTTTCTCAACTTGAAATTATAATGATTATCTCAGACTTGTGGAGAGAATTTGGTGATATAATTTATAAACTTTTTGACAAATGCAAAATGATGTCAGTTTATACAGGGTAGCCTATGATAATTATTCATGTTTACTCAGTTCAGTGCTTCACTGGTCTATTGATCAGAAGTTGCTGAATACAAATATTCTTCCATTGCTGGTATTGTTAATACATGTTTTACTAGCAGTCAAGGCAATAAGAAATAGCTTGAACTAAGGAAAACAATTAATTAGTGGGCATTACTAACAGAATGGGCGAATGCAACAAACCTGACCTCCCAACAAATTTTTGAAAATGAATTTTAAAATAAGGAATAAATCCTTAGCCATACTGTAAAAAAAGAATGTCATTAGGAAAACAGAAATGTTTAGATACGTCTAAAAGATAGAAATCTGACAGGATTGAATTGAGGAAGGAAAATTGGCTGAAAGGTAGACACTAGATATAATGGCTGATATGGTGAGATTAGTTCTGAAGACTCTTCTAACTCATAATCAATGAAAATAACAAGGAATATGGAGCCAAGGATTAGGGTGACTGCTTAGAGATGGAATGTAAAACAGTCAAGCAGGTTGGTCCTGCTTCCACCCCTCCTACACAAACACAAACATTCACACCCCCACATCCCCTGCCCCACACACAGAGCCAAGCAGTAAACAGTTCGGCATCTGCTTTCAAACTGAAGAAGTCGGTATGAATAACTGGGTCACAGAGGCAATACAGCCTTCCAGGTGGCTGGCAACACCCAAAAGAATGGAAAAAATCCTAATAGAGACAGCTGGAAGATTCTGTGCTAGCAGATTCCAACCCTCTCCACTGCAACAGTGGAAGCGCTCAGGAATAAATTTTAAAAGTGTCCACAGTCAGGGAAAGAGGAATTCGCAAATGCAAAGACAAGCCTGCAATCAAGAGTAACAAAACACGGAAAGAGCAATTTTGTTACAGAGAGGGTCCAAATAGGACAGCGTTAAGAAAAAACAAATAAAAAGCACAGATATTGAAAAGAAAACAAGGAAAGGATCAATAACTATAGGTGATATGATTGCTTTTATTGAAAATTCAAGAGCAGTTAAGCGACAGACCAGTTGAGTTAATAAACAAGTTCACCAGATGGAAGATTACTAAAGGATTTAAAATAACGCCCTGCACATGGTCAGTACTATGTAAATCCTACCCTTTCATACAGCAGTGACCAATAGAAAATGCAAGTTTAAAAAACTGTTTACAAAACCTCAGTGTAAGATCTTTAAAAGAAAAACATAAATGTTACCAAAGGACATAATGAAGATATAATAAATGGAATGATAAACCATGTTTAAGAATGAGAAGAATAAATATTGTAAAGATATTGTCTTCCTGAATTCTTCTATAAGTTCGGTGAAATCTCAATCCAAAATCATACCAGCATTGTTCCTTGAAATTTACAAATTAATCCCCAAATGTATCTAAGAGATTAAGTGAATGGTCATGGGGCCCATCAAGAACAACCACCACAGTTCAAAGAACTAAGAATTCTAGATAGGACATGAAAAAAATCTTTTTCATTGCATTGCTGAGCTAGCAAAAAATCAAAGGATATGCTCAGAGATTTAACCAAATAAAGTGAAAGCAATACTCCATGGAGAAAAGTAAAGCCTGAAACTGGTGTCTGCCCTAAGGGGATCTGTCCAACCAGGAGAAACTTGAGCTTCCATTTTATAGCCCACGAGAGAAAAGGACCGACACAAAAGCAAGTACTCACTTAAGTTCACTAGTGAAAAATCAGGAGTCAAGTTGGAGATGAGTGAATGGAAACCAACCCCTCCACACATACATGCATCTGAAATACAAGAAGGCTACACTCTCATTATGAGGGTGAACTGCAAAGAGCAAACAAATTAAAAAACAAGCAAACAAAACAAAAAAACTCCCCTCCTAAGAAAAAGGAATTATTTATTATAGGTTTCAACCTTGGAAATGAGGGGAGAGAGGGAAAATAATCTCCACTGAGAATTCATAACCATAAACCAGCTTTCAAGCACATTTACTACATTTAGTCCTCAAAACCTCAAACCAAGAATATGTTTTATTAGTGGTAGAATGGGAATAAAACACAGACTTACTAGAGCATGGACTTGAGGATATGGGGAGGGGGAAGGGTAAGCTGTGACGAAGTGAGAGAGTGGCAGGGACATATATACACTATCAAATGTAAATTAGATAGCTAGTGGGAAGCTGCTGCATAGCACAGGGAGATCACCTCTGTGCTTTGTGACCACCTAGAGGGGTGGGATAGGGAGGGTGGGAGAGAGGGTGATGCAAGAGGGAAGAGATATGGGAACATACGTATATGTATAACTGATTCACTTTGTTGTAAAGGAAAAACTAACACACTATTGTAAAACAGTTATACTCCAATAAAGATGTTTAAATATATATATATATATATATATATATATAACACAAATGAACATATCTACAAAACAGAAACAGACTCACGGACATAGAGAATAGACTTGTAGTTGCAAAGGGGGAGGGGAGGTGGGGGAAGGAAGGATTGGGGTCTGGGATTAGCATATGCAAACTAGTATATGCAGGATGGATAAACAACAGGTCCTACTGTATAGCACAGGGAACTACATTCAATATCTTGTGATAAACCATAATGGAAAAGAATATGAAAAAGAATATACATGTATAACTGAGTCACTTTGCTATATAGCAGAAATTAACACAACACTGTAAATCAACTACACTTCAATAAAATTAAAAAAAAAAAGTTGCCCAGGCTCTTTGAAGATTAAAAAAAAAAAAAAAAAAGAATATGTTTTAAAGCAATAACATCAGTTACCTCTAATAAACAAAAAGAGAACCTCTGTGGAAGAAAGTAACTTGAACACATGCCAGAGAATACCCATAGATGAATTGCTTGGCACTGGAAGTTATGGGAGAAATCACACACACACACACACACACACACACACACACACACACACACACACCATGCACATACAAATGAGGAACCTGGTTGCCACAAGTAAAACCCAGTGGAAACAAAAGGCAATAATCTGCTACTATGTAGTTTTTTTGTTTTTGTTTTCCTGTGCTTGGAAATATGGAAACATGATAGAAAAGGGAAATGGAAGCAGGGACACCTAGGATGGATCAAGAAATGTGTATTAATTACGTATCTGTTGGGAATTCAGGTGCCCTGAGTAATACAATGAAGACATCTTTGCTTTCAAAGAGATCATAGTCGAGCTAAAGAAATAATAATGCACATGTTAAAATAACATATAAGTCAGAGAGATGAGCCCCAAAAGATGTAGCATGGACCACTGTGGCCTGCAAGGCTCAGAAGAAGCAGGTGGGACTTGAGTTGTGCCCAGAAGAAATAGGATTTGCATAGTATCAGAGAAGTGGAGGGATTTTTCAGGAAGTAGGAGGAAACACAAAGGTGGAAATTCTACAGCGAATACAGATAGGCTCTTAAACTATCACCAGATACTTCCACAGAAAAGAATGACAAGAAAATGCTTCTAAAGGAAGAAAATTGGCAGCACCCAGGAAATAGACGAGAAGAGAGGAAGAACACATGTATATACAGTGCTATAAAGCAAACTAATTAATTGATCGATTAAAGCCTGCCTACAAAATAAGTAAATAATGAAAAAATGACCAACAGCTAATTGTAAAAACAAGGCTCTGTTATCCAACTGTGTAAGTGGGAAGAACGGTCAGTTGGAAGTGAAGACCCCAAATTCTCTTCCTAGCTTTACCACTGCCCAGCCTTGAAATTCAAATTATTTGGGATTCAGCTTTAATATTTGAAAATTGGGGGAGGGGGGTGTGTCCATGAAGAGGAACAGGTTAATGCACGATCTCATTCATGCTGCAGCACTACCTTCAGCTCTGCAAACCTACAAACTCCACAACTCTACAAATTGGAACGATGAGTGTGGTATTTCCTTCAATGCCCAGAAGAGGGCACTCACACTGACAACTGACATTTACTAAAGTAACTGTAATCCCCCCCTTTCACTGGCTCAGGCTGAGCTCCATTACCCAAGAAATCCACGGGGTGGCAACAACACCGAGTGAAAAGTAAATTCACAGGCTTCTTCAGTGGCTAACGTTGACACATTTCTCTTCCCCCGCCTTTATGATGTCACCAAGGCCAGAGAAGCTGGGAGAGAACAAAGGCTGTCCCAGTCCTGCGAAGGAGACTTTACCATCCTCATCCTCATTTTACATAAGAAACTAGGAAGAGAGAAATATTATCTAAGGTAGCAGGGATAGTAAGTGATCCAGCCAGAATTCACAATTTTGTGTCTCTGGTCAAAGTCCATGGTCCCTTCGCCACACTTGCTGGGGGAGCTGAAGAAAACCGATCTGACTGACAAAGGGACCTTCCTTCCTAACCGAGCTTCACTGATATAGAAATGAGATGTTTGCTCTTTTCTTTATAACTAAGGGACACTTAAAAGATTTGATTCCATTTGAGCACAGGACAATACATGTAACTTTCCCAGACACTATTGAATAGTGTAGTGATTGCTATAGCAATTTTCAACTTTAGGGTTTATCCGAATCACTCATATTTCTTTCCTGCCACTTAGATGGAGCAGGAACATATTTTTTTCATTGGCCGTAAATTTAATCAAGGCACTTTGAGTTACAAATAACAGAATTTCATCAAACTTGGCTAAAGGGGAAAAAAAGGATAATTTTTCAGTGGAATAAAGGTGCATTTCAAAGAATCCAAAGACGAGAAGTTTCTTTAGGTGATACAGAAGGTTTAGAATCAAGAACCAGAAAACCATTAGGAATTATGGCAATTGCCCTCACACTCATTCTCTCTTTCTCTCCAGGTTCTCTAGCCCATGGATTTCTTGGCATGTCTGGGCTCTTGACTCTTTCTAATGACTGGCTTTGTCTTCTTCTCTAGACGCCACAGCTCCTGGATTCACACACCCTCAGCTCCAGTGACTAGCAGAGACTGGCCCACATCTTTCAATCCAGATTCCTAACCTCTGAGAGAAAGAATCCAACTTGGTTGGGCTATGACTATGGCGTAAGTAATTCAGCACAAACAAGGGTGATGATTATCTAAGAGGGATGTTCTGAGCCAAGCAACCACCCTAGAAAATGTATGTTACCAGTGGCTAAGTAACTTTCTGGGGAATTTGAAAGAATATCAGGATGAAATTCTAAACCATTTGGCATTTCCACACTTCCCTCTATGCTAATGGTGATAACTGTCAAACCATTATTTAGGATACAGATTTTGATGATTTTTCAGGATATTTAAAATTAGATCAAAATTAGAAAATTTGAAAATTGTCACTTACAATATCTATACCTCAGCCTGCCCATTTAAAAATGGCTTGTAAAAATTAAGATGTACTTTGGTGATAGATCAAGTAGCAATACACTTAAAATGACAAAAGAGTAATTTAAGTTTGACATACAGAAAGACTTCTGACTAAGGGTGGAGTCACTGAAATAGGTTGTCATTAACAGCAAACACATCTTTTCTGGAGAATGATCCTCAAATAATAAACTGGATCTAGCAAGGATATTTAATATCCTGATTAGAACCAAGTCAGTGAAAAAAAATTTTTAAGTGACAACCTTAAGTTTTAACAACCAACATTTAGTCTATTTAGCAAAAGAGAATGTAAAACTTATCAATACGTTACAAATGTGCGCTATTATAAAAAGCTAAATTAAATGCTGTTTATACTCTACATCAGTGATTTTCAAACTGTAGTGCACTTCAGAATTGCCTGGTGGTCTTGTTAAAACAAGAATTGCTGCCCGTCCCTCCTCCTCCAGTTTTCGATTCTCTAGGTCTGTCTAGGGTCTGATAATTTATAATTTGCATTTCTAAAAGTTCCCAGATGGCATTGATGCTGCTGGTTTAGGGATTACGCTTTGAAAGCTCCTGCTCTAAACTCAGGACAGAAGAACCATTTCTTCTTCCTTCCTTCCTCCCTTCTTTTCTTTCTGTTTCTTTCTTTCTTTCCTTCTTTTCTTTCTTTCTCCTTTCCTTCCTTCCTCCCTCCCTTCTTCCCTCCCTCCCTTCCTTCCTTTCTTTCTCACATAGCTTTTGGTGTATGTGAGAACATGTACGTTTTCCTCCCTTAGCAAATGTCAACCATCCGATACAGGTGTTGTTACTATAGTCACCGTGTTATACATTAGATTCTCAGACCTTATTCAGTTATAGCTGAAAGCTCGCACCCTTTTACCAACCTCTCCCTATTCCCCCCCATGCCCAGCCCCTGTCAACCACTTTTCTACTCTGTTTTCTCTTCCATAGGTTGCCTTTTCATTTTGATGGTTTCCTTTGCAGTGCAGAAAGTTTTTAGTTCGGTGCAGTTCCACTGATTTATTTTTGCCTTTGCTTTTGGTGTCAAATCCAAAAATTTATTGCCAAGACTGATGTCAAGAAGCTTTGAGAACTTTAAGAACTCTTGTTCTAAGCTCAGAACAGAAGACCATCTCTAACTAATATTTTTCTGGGTTCACGCAGAGTTATACCAAACACAACCAAAGGCACCACAAACCGTAAGCAAACAAAAAAACCCAGCAAAATATTTTACTGGCTTACTTCTCAGGGTCCTGGTTTATCCCAATTGCAGATGTAGATAACGGTGGTTGGAAGAGTTAAATCTATAGCCACGTTCACAAATGCCATCTCATAAACTCTCAAGGATGAATGAAAGCTCAAAAGCTGTAGTCAAGGCTAGTACTAGACAAAATGAAAGACAAAGAAATATGTGTTCATATTGTCACATGTTTGTGAAGGATCATGGTATAATGGAATCATTACAGATTTTGTGGTCAGGCTATCCAGAGTTTAAGACCTAGATCTGCCATTTACCAAGTATGCAATCTGGTATACTGGTTTTCATAATACCTATTAAAAGTGATGTTGAGAACACTATCAGGTAACATATATCAAAATGTCTAGCACATAGTAGGCATTCAAAAATAATAGCCACCATATATTAGAGTCCTATTATGTGCAAGGCACTCAGCTCGGTGCAGTAGCTTGTCTAATCCTCATAAGAGCCCCTTGAGTTGTCATCATCATCATCACCATCATCATTCCCACATCGCAAACAAGAAAACAGAATCCCAAGTCACTTAGGCAAGAAGTCAAAGCAAACCCCCAACAGCTTGTGACCAAATGCTTACCTTTTTTTTTTTAAGTTTTTTTTTTTTTTTAATATGTCCACCTTTATTTCCCAAAGATGTCTTAAACTTTATTTTATTTTATTTTTTTGTGGTACGCGGGCCTCTCACTGTTGTGGCCTCTCCCGTTGCGGAGCACAGGCTCCGGACGCACAGGCTCAGCGGCCATGGCTCATGGGCCTAGCCGCTCCGCGGCATGTGGGATCCTCCCGGACCAGGGCACAAATCCGTGTCCCCTGCATCGGCAGGCGGACTCTCAACCACTGCGCCACCAGGGAAACCCTAAACTTTTAAAATTTTATTTATTTATTTTTTGGCTATGCGACATGCGAGATCCTCCCTGACCTGGGATCGAACCCGGGCCCCCTGCAGTGGAAGCGTGGAGTCTTAACCATTGGACCACCAGGGAAGTCCCAAATGCTTGCCTTTCTGCAAAGATGAGTTGTCTAATCCCCCTTATCATTCTCTTCCCAAGTTCCCTGGCTGCAGTTATGAACCAGATGTTCTTATGCGAGAACAATTTCCTCATTTAGTTGATTTCCCATACCTTGCCCTTAACTTTCCTCTCTCTAAGTCATGTTCACTACTTTTATATCTTAATTCATCAAGACTTTGTTGGCAGACCTAATTAGGGAAAACTAAGATGTGAGGAAATTTTATTTTTCATCATCTAGTCTCCAGCTTTTTCCGACATTGCTTGAGTAACTCTTTAGTCCATCTGCTATTAGAGTCTGCTCCCAGTGGGGAAAAATCTGACCCTGTACTTCTACAGCATAGTTGCTCTTCATCCTCTCTGACTATGCAGTACGAAGGAGTCTGTTTTACGGCATAAACTAGTCTGTATGCTATTGTCAATGATATAAATGATAACAACCTACTGGCCTATTTGATCACCTGTCTTTAAATAGCTGTTTTGATGTTTTTTGCTGCATTATTCCTCTGATTCTGCTTAGATACATTGTACAGTTGCTCCAGCAATTATGTCCCTAAATAATAACAGTAACTTACATCTTTACTGTCACAATGTTCACATACAATATTGCATAAAGCTCTTTATTGTCTCTGGTCAGTGGGTCTTCAGAACACCCCTTTACTCCACACTTGACATTCAGAGACTACTGTGCTGTGTGGAGCAGAGACACCCCATCATTATTAACTTAGTTTTATGAGGTACTCCTAAGTTATTGAAGTCTTTTACACTCGTTTACAAGCTGCTCTCGGAGCAATACTGAGAAATGGGTCAGCATAGTCATGGATTTTACAGATTGGAAGAAGAGGTCTCGGTTTACAGGTTATTTTCTGAAGGACTGACAATCAATGCAAAGTCTTTCTTATAAACAGAATCTAGAATCTCTTTTGCCTTTTGGTCATGAACATTGTAATCGGCCAGCAGGCATTAATAAAATAATGTTACTTTCTTAGTGATCTTGGAATTGCTTGGATTTTTATTAAATCTCCACAATATGTGAGCTGTTACACAGATTACAACTCTGACACATAGTAAGATGGGTAAGTGACACAATATGTCAAATGTATAACGGCCCATATATATTGTCGGTAGTGTGTCGTAGATTTTAATTTGGGTGCTTAGGTGTGGTAAGATATTCACATCAGGCCCTTCTTTTCATCAATGTCATTTTGATCCCTTCCCCACCCTGCTGCATGACCCTAATAATCATAACCAATTACAAAGGTGCCACAGGGTCTGCTTCTAGGCCTTCTTTTTCTGCTCCAAGTCCTCTTCAGTGGTGCATCTCTCTGTGATTTTCTTCCATAGCAGCTGATAGTTGAATAAATTTTAAGACCTATATTTGATTTGTAACGACAGAAAAGTGTATTTGAGTGTATGGTATACATATACATATACAAACATTGTAAATGAATATAAAAAGCCAGAAAGGATAAAAAGCATGTCTTAAAAATTATTTAAACTTTTTTTTAAATAGACAATTTCAAACATTCAGAGAGGCTGCAACTGTAAGAATAATGCAAAAAGAATCCACATACCTTTACTCAGGTTTGCTTAATAACATTTTACCCCATTTGCTTTGTCACTCTCTCTCTTTTTGCCTGAACCGTTTGAGGGTAAGTTACACCCATCATGGCCTTTTACCCCTAAACTTTTCAATATGTCTTTCCTAAGAATCACGACAGTCTCTTACATAACGACAGCCCAGTTATCAACTTCAGGACATCTAACACTGACACAGTACTTACCTAATCTACTTTCTGAATTCCAATGTCTTGAATTAAACCAACAGTGTGTTTTACAGCATTTTTTGCCCCCTCTAGCACACATAACCAGTCTAGTGCTGTATTTCATTGTCATGTCTCTTTCACCTCCTTTTTTTTAAAAAAAATTAGTTTATTTATTTATTTATTTTGGGCTGTGCTGGGTCTTCGTTGCTGCACGCAGGCTTTCTCTAGTTGCAGCAAGCAGGGGCTACTCTTTGTTATGGTGCATGGGCTTCTCATTGCGGTGGCTTCTCTTGTTGCAGAGCACAGGCTCTAGGAGCTCGGGCTTCAGTAGTTGTGGCACACAGGCTCAGTAGCTGTGGCTCGTGGGCTCTAGAGCACAGGCTCAGTAGTTGTGGGGCATGGGCTTAGTTGCTCCACAGCACGTGGGATCTTCCTGGACCAGGGCTCGAACCCGTGTCCGCTGCATTGGCAGGTGGATTCTTAACCACTGCTCCACCAGGGAAGTCCCCAAAAGACTTTTAAAATGGCTATGGTTCAGGGTCTGATAAGAGTTCATTTGATAAGGAAATTCAGTTATTTTTGTGGCATACAACAATTTAAGACAATAATTGGATAATGAGGGTATTGATAAATTTCTCTGAACTTCAACTTGTGGAATACCTATATCAGTAAACTTACATCCATATATATATAACCTAAGAAGGTTTATTATCACTTCTTATTTGACAATGTTTCCCATGTAATTTAACATGCCAAATAAACCTAATTAGTTTAACATCTCCTTTATAAGGCGAGAGACAAATATTTTGGGAATTTCCAGGGGCCCTCTGGGAAATCTCAAAGTTAGTTTGAGATCAGAAAGACTCCATTTAGATTTGATCTGGGAAGTTGTAAAAAATGTCGAAAGGTTTGAACATTTGACTAAATAGGATCTACAAGTCATTATGAAATAATGCTTATTTAGCAGGAGTGACAATAGAAGATATTAAAGGCAAATACGGAAGGTTACATTGTTGTGAACAAAATTTAGCTCTTTTAGTATTGAGAAGACTCAGTTCTCCAAGGTAATCAAAGATCTAATAAAGACAACATGAAGCACAGGAAATTATTTTGGTAAGACACAATATCTTTGCTTTCCTGGCAGATTACCCCAAAGGCAACAAAACAAAAACAAAAACAAAAAGCTTTCGCCATCTCCTATCAAGAGCAGACTAATACTCCAATAAAACTGTCTTTTCAACAGAAACAAAAACATATTCTAATTCTTCACCCATGTACTTTTGATATTAAGGCTCATTCTTTAAAAATATAATTCCAATCATAGCCAGCTTGACCACACATAAAATTCATTTCCAGGATTCCTTTTCCACAAACCTTCTACGAGGTTTTTTGTATCCCTTCAGGTTTTGTCTTATATTTGTCCTTACTCATTCTTCATCAGCCAGTCATTCCACTTCTGGACAAAATTACTTTCTTTTCCTCTTAACAAAAGTATGTTCTTTATACCTTTCCTTATCCTAAAAACATATTCTTAGAACTACCATATGACTCAGCAATCCCACCACTGGGCATATACCCTGAGAGAACCATAATTCAAAAAGAGTCATGTACCACAATGTTCATTGCAGCTCTATTTACAATAGCCAGAACATGGAAGCAACCTAAGTGTCCATCGACAGATGACTGGATAAAGAAGACGTGGCACATATGTACAATGGAATATTACTCAGCCATAAAAAGAAAGGAAATTGAGTTATTTGTAGTGAGGTGGATGGACCTAGAGTCTGTCATACAGAGTGAATAAGTCAGAAAGAGAAAAACAAATACCGTATGCTAACACATATATATGGAACCTAAAAAAAAAAAAATTAAAATGGTTCTGAAGAACCTAGGGACAGGACAGGAATAAAGATGCAGACCTAGAGAATGGACTTGAGGACATGGGAAGAGGGAAGGGTACGCTGGGACAAAGTGAGAGAGTGGCATGGACTTATATATACTACCAAATGTAAAATAGATAGCTAGTGGGAAGCAGCCACATAGAACAAGGAGATCAGCTCAGTGCTTTGTGGCCACCTAGATGGGTGGGATAGGAGGGTGGGAGGGAGACACAAGAGGGAGGAGTTATGGGATATATGTATATGTATAGCTGACTCAATTTGTTATACAGCAGAAACTAACACACCATTGTAAAGTAATTATATTCCAATAAAGATGTTAAAAAATAATAATTAATGACAGTAATGCAATATAACTCCTTGAATAAAATAAGAATCTATAAAAAAATTCTACTTTCCTTACCTACTTTTTATACACAGTTGTTTTCTTTCACTCTTATTACTTCTAGAGTTTTTAATTAAATGTATTGATTAGAATTCTTAACCCTTAGAAATCTCAGTTTCTAGTGAAAACTGAGAGGTAAGCAATTATGGACTGGTTGTTACACCAGCATTCTGTGCACTGGCAAATTTATAAATGCTCAGTAATTTCTAGAAGTATAGTCTTTCTCAGTCAACTTTTTAATGTGGCAGAAGACACGTTTACTATTAGACCCAAACATCTTTAATTCCTCTATAATAAGAATCCAAAAGTAGATGAACTTATATTCAGTTATTAACTCTTCAGTGTTACATTTTATTTGGAAATGATCTAGATATTCAATGACTATCCATCATTTAACTTTAAGGTTTCAAGCTAACAAAAAGTTTTGGAAACTATTTTTAAACAATTATGTTTAGATTACTCATGAAAATTTCACAAGACATTAAACAGCTCACCATCTTCTTAAGTTATTTTTCTTGCTGACAGATTCTGGAACAGTGATAACATGAGCTTATTTGACTTTTAGTAAACCTAGGTAGAATAAAAGTTGTATGTTTGCATTATATTTAATGTGAATAGCTCTGAAGACATGTTCGTTTTAACTAAACCAATAAAACTTCACATAGGTTTTATTTATTGAAGATTATCCTATATCACTTGAACTTGAAACACTTTTGGGTTAGTTTCTATATTTCTGAGAGAATACTTGATTTGTATAAGCACTTATTTTTCATCAAGCTAATTAAACACAGCTCTTTTACAAATTAATTTTGGCAATACCCTCTACAGGTAGAAAAATCACACATCTATGCATATGTATATAAATATACATGAACATACAGACAGATACAGAGATCTTATATTTTTTTTTAAATTAATTTATTTTGTTTTATTATTTTTTTTTTTCTGTATTGGGTCTTTGTTGCTGCGCAAAGGCTTTCTATCACTGCAGTGAGCAGGGGCTACTCTTCGTTGCAGTGCATAGGCTTCTCATCGCAGTGGCTTCTCTTGTTGCGGATCATGGGCCCTCGGCGCACAGCTTCAGTAGTTGTCACACGTGGGCTCAGTAGTTGTGGCTCGCGGGCTCTGGAGTGCAGGCTCAGTAGTTGTGGCACACAGGCTTAGTTGCTTCACAGCATGTGGGATCTTCCCGGACCAGGGCTCAAAACCATGTCCTCTGAATTTACAGGTGGATTCTTAACCACTGTGCCACCAGGGAAGTCCCAGAGATCTTATAGTTTTAATTTTTAAATTTCAGCCATGAGAGAGGATTGGTTCAAGATGGCAGAGTAGAAGGACGTGAGCTTACTCCCTTTTGTGAGAGCACCAGAATCACAACTGCTAAACAATCATCAACCATAAGACTCTGGAACTCACCAAAAAAGATACCCCACATGCAAAGACAAAGGAGAAGCCGCAATGGGATGGTAGGAGGGGTGCAATCACAATAAAATCAAATCCCATAACTGCTGGGTGGGTGACTCACCAACTGGAGAACACTTATACCACAGAAGTCCATCCACTGGAGTGAAGGTTCTGAGCCCCACATCAGGCTTCCCAACCTGGGGGTCCAGCAATGGGAGGAGGAATTCCTAGAGAATCAGACTTTGAAGGCTAGTGGGATTTGACTGCAGGACTTTGACAGGACTGGGGGAAACAGGGACTCCACTATTGGAGGGCACACACAAGGTAGTGTGCACATTGGGACCCAGGGGAGGGAGCAGTGACCCCATAGGAGATTGAACAGTCCCTACCTGCTAGTGTTGGAGGGTCTCCTACAGGGTTGGGTGGTGGCTGTGGCTCACCGTTGTGACAAGGACCGTGGCAGCAGAAGTTCTGGGAAGTACTCTTTGGCGTGAGCCCTCCCAGAAACCGCCATTAGCCCCACCAAAGAGCCAGGGAGGCACCAGTGCTGGGTTGCCTCAGACCAAAAAACCAACAGGGAGGAAACCCAGCCCCACCGATCAGCAGACAAGTGGATTAAAGTTTTACTGAGCTCTGCCCACCAGACCAACACCCAGCTCTACCTACCACCAGTCCCTCCCATCAGGAAGCTTGCAGAAGCCTCTTAGATAGCCTCATCCACCAGAAGCAGACAGCAGAAGCAAGAAGAACTACAATTCTGCAGCCTGTAGAAGGAAAACCACATTCACAGAAAGATAGACAAAATGAAAAGGCAGAGGACTTTGTACCAGATGAAAGAACAAGATAAAACCCCAGAAAAACAACTAAATGAAGGGAAGATAGGCAACCTTCCAGAAAAAGAATTCAGAATAATGATAATGAAGATGATCCAGGACCTTGGAAAAAGAATGGAGGCAAAGATCGAGAAGATGCAAGAAATGTTTAACAAAGACCTAGAAGAATTAAAGAACAAACAAACAGAGGTGAACAATACAATAACTAAAATGAAAAATACACTAGAAGGAATCAATAGCAGAATAACTGAGGCAGAAGAACGGATAAATGACCTGGAAGACATAATGGTGGAATTCACTGCCACGGAACAGAATAAAGAAAAAAGAATGAAAAGAAATGAAGACAGCCTAAGAGACCTCTGGGACAACATTAAATACACCAACATTCACCTTATAGGGGTCCCAGAAGGAGAAGAGAGAGAGAAAGGACACGAGAAAATATTTGAAGAGATTATAGTTGAAAACTTCCCTAACATGGGAAAGGAAATAGCCACCCAAGTCCAGGAAGCACAGAGAGTTCCAGGAAGGATAAACCCAAGGAGAAACATGCTGAAACACATAGTAATCAAATTGACAAAAATTAAAGACAAAGAAAATTTATTGAAAGCAACAAGGAGAAAAATGACAAATAACATAAAAGGAAACTCCCATAAGGTTAACAGCTGATTTCTCAGCAGAAACTCTACAAGCCAGAAGGGAGTGGCACGATATATTTAAAGTGATGAAAGGGAAGAACCTACAACCAAGATTACTCTACCCGTCAAGGATCTCATTCAGATTCGATGGAGAAATCAAAAGCTTTACAGACAAGCAAAAGCTAAGAGAATTCAGCATCACCAAACCAGCTCTACAGCAAATGCTTAAGGAACTTCTCTAAGTGGGAGACACAAGAGAAGAAAAGGACCAAAAAACAAACCCATAGAGAAGAAAAGGACCTAAAAAACAAACCCATAACAATTAAGAAAATGGTAATAGGAACATACATAGCGATAATTACCTTAAATGTGAATGGATTAAATGCTCCAACCAAAAGACACAGGCTCACTGAATGGATATAAAAACAAGACCCATATATATGCTGTCTACAAGAGCCCCACTTCAGACCTAGAGACATATACAGACTGAAAGTGAGGGGATGGAAAAAGATAGTCCATGCAAATCAAAAGAAATCCAGAGTAGCAATACTCATATCAGATCAAAGAATTTAAAGAATGTTACAAGAGACAAGGAAGGACACTACATAATAATCAAGGTATCAATCTGAGAAGAAGATATAGTAATTATAAATATATATGCCCCAAACGTAGGAACACCTCAATACATAAGGCAAGTGCTAACAGCTCTAAAAGAGGAAATTGACAGTAACACAATAATAGTGGGAGACTTTAACACCTCATTTACACCAATGGACATATCATCCAGACAGAACATTAATAAGGAAACAAAAGTTTTAAATGACACAATAGACCAGATAGATTTAATTGATATTTATAGGACATTCCATCCAAAAACAGCAGATTACACTTTCTTCTCAAGTGTGCACGGAATATTTTCCAGGATTGATCACATCTTGGATCACAAATCAAGCCTTGGTAAATTTAAGAAAATTGAAATCATGTCAAGCATCTTTTCCAACCACAACACTATGAGATTAGAAATCAATTACAGGGGAAAAAATGTAAAAAACACAAACACATGGATGCTAAACAATATGTTACTAAGTAACCAAGAGATCACTGAAGAAATGAAAGAGGAAATTTAAAAATACCTAGAGGGACTTCCTTGGTGGCACAGTGGGTAAGAATCCGCTTGCCAATGCAGGGGACATGGGTTTGAGCCCTGATCTGGGGAGATCCCACATGGCATGGAGCAGCTAAGCCCGTGTGCCACAACTACTGAGCCTGCATGCCACAACTACTGAAGCCCACATGCCTAGAGCCTGTGCTCCACGGCAGGAGAAGCCCCCACAATGAGAAGCCTGTGCACTGCAACGAAGAGTAGCCCCCGCTTGCCACAACTAGAGAAAGCCCTTGTACAGCAACGAAGACTCAACACAGCCAAAAATAAATAAATAAATAAATTTCTTTTAAAAAAATACCTAGAGACAAATGACAATGAAAACAGGACAATCCAAAACCTATGGGATGAAGCAAAAGCAGTTCTAAGAGGGAAGTTTATAGCAATACAAATCTACCTCAAGAAACAAGAAAAATCTCAAATAAACAATCTAACCTTACACCTAAAGGAATTAGAGAAAGAAGAACAAACAAAACCCAAAGTTAGCAGAAGGAAAGAAATCATAAAGATCAGAGCAGAAATAAATGAAACGAAAACAATAGCAAAGATCAATAAAACTAAAATCTGGTTCTTTGAGAAGATAAACAAAATTGATAAACCTTTAGCCAGACTCATCAAGAAAAAGAGGGAGAGGACTCAAATCAATAAAATTAGAAATGAAAAAGGAGATGTTACAATGGATATCGCAGAAATACAAAGCATCCTAAGAGACTACTACAAGCAACTCTATGCCAATAAAATGGACAACCTGGAAGAAATGGACAAACTCTTAGAAAGGTATAACCTTCCAAGACTGAACCAGGAAGAAATAGAAAACATGAACAGACCAATCACAAGTAATGAAATTGAAACTGTGATTTAAAATCTTCCAACAAACAAAAGTCCAGGACCAGATACCTTCACAGATGAATTCTATCAAACATTTAGAGAAGAGCTAACACCCATACTTCTCAAACTCTTCCAAAATTTGCAGAGGAAGGAACACTCCCAAACTCATTCTATGAGGACACCATCATCCTGATACCAAAACCAGACAGAGATACTACAAAAAAAAAAAAGAAAATTATAGACCAATATCACTGAAGAATATAGATGCAAAAATCCTCAACAAAATACTAGCAAACAGAATCCAACAACACATTAAAAGGATCATACACCATGATCAAGTGGGATTTATCCTAGGGATTCAAGGATTCTTCAATATATGCAAATCAATCAACATGATACACCATATTAACAAATTGAAGACGAAAAACCATATGATCATCTCAATAGATGCAGAAAAAACTTTTGACAAAATTCAACACCCATTTATGATAAAAACTCTCCAGAAAGTGGGCATAGAGGGAAACTACCTCAACATAATAAAGGTCATATATGACAAACCCACAGCAAACATCATTCTCGATGGTGAAAAACTGAAAGCATTTCCACTAAAATCAGGAAAAAGACAAGGATGTCCACTCCTGCCACTATTATTCAACATAGATTTGGAAGTCCTAGACATGGCAATCAGAGAAGAAAAAGAAATAAAAGGAATCCAAACCGGAAAAGAAGTAAAACTGTCACTGCAGATGACATGATACTACACATACAGAATCTTAAAGATGCCACCAGAAAACTACTAGAGCTAATCAATGAATTTGATAAAGTTGCAGGGTACAAAATTAATGCACAGAAATCTCTTGCATTCCTATACACTAACAACAAAAGATCAGAAAGAGAAATTAAGGAAACATTCCCATTCACCATTGCAACAAAAAGAATAAAATACCTAGGAATAAACCTACCTAAGGAGCTAAGAGACCTGTACTCAGAAAACTATAAGACACTGATGAAAGAAATCAAAGATGACACAAACAGATGTAGAGATATACCATGTTCTTGGATTGGAAGAATCAATATCGTGAAAATGGCTGTATACCCAAAGCAATCTACAGATTCAATGCAATCCCTATCAAATTACCAATGGCAGTTTTTAAAGAACTAGAGCAAAAAAAAAATCCTAAAATTTGTATGGAGACACAAAAGACCCCAAATAGTCAAAGCAGTCTTGAGGGAAGAAAACAGAGCTGGAGGAATCACACTCTCTGACTTCAGACTTTACTACAAAGCTACAGTAATCAAGACAGTATGGTACTGGCACAAAAACAGAAATACAGATCAGTGGAACAGGATAGAAAGCCCAGAGATAAACCCACGCACCTATGGTCAACTACTCTATGACAAAGGAGGCAAGGATATACAATGGAGAAAAGACAGTCTCTTCAGTAAATGGTGCTGGAAAAACTGGACAGCTATATGTGAAAGAGTGAAATTAGAACATTCCCTAACACTATACACAAAAATAAACTCAAAATGGATTAGAGACCTAAATGTAAGACCAGACACTATAAAACTCTCAGAGGAAAACTTAGGAAGAACATTCTTTGACATAAATCACAGCAAGATCTTTTTTGATCCACCTCCTAGAGTAAAGGAAATAAAAACAAAAATAAACAAATGGGATATAATGAAACTTTAAAGCTTTTGCAAAGCAAACTACAAACAAGACGAAAAGACAACCCTCAGAATGGGAGAAAATATTTGCAAACGAATCAACAGACAAAGGATTAATCTCCAAAATATATAAACAGCTCATGCTGCTCAGTATTAAAAAACAAACAACCCAATCCAAAAATGGGCAGAAGACCTAAATAGACATTTCTCCAAAGAAGACATACAGATGTCCAAGAGGCACGTGAAAAGCTGCTCAACATCACTAATTATTAGAGAAATGTAAATCAAAAGTACAATGAGATATCATCTCACACCAGTTAGAATGGGCATCATCAGAAAATCTACAAACAACAAATGCTGGAGAGGGTGTGGAGAAAAGGGAACCCTCTTGCACTGCTGGTGGGAATGTAAATTGATACAGCCACTATGAAGAGCAGTATGGAGGTTCCTTAAAAAACAAAAAATAGAATTACCATATGACCCAGCAATCCCACTACTGGGCATATACCCAGAGAAAACCATAATTCAAAAAGACACATGCAGCCCAATGTTCATTGCAGCACTATTTACAATAGCCAGGTCATGGAAGCACCCTAAATGCCAATCAACAGACGAATGGATAAAGAAGATGTGGTACATATATACAATGGAATATTACTCAGCCATAAAAAGGAACGGAATCGAGTCATTTGTAGAGACATAGATGGATCTGGGGATTGTCATATAGAGTGAAGTAAGTCAGAAAGAGAAAAACAAATATCCTATATTAACGCATATATGTGGAATCTAGAAAAGTTGTACAGATGCACTGGTTTGCAGGGCAGAAATAGAGATACAGACGTAGAGAACAAATATATGGACACCAAGCAGGGAAAGTGGCGGTGGAGGTGGTGGTGGTGGGATGAATTGGGAGATTGGGATTGACATGTATGCACTAATATGTATAAAATAAATAATAAGAACCTGCTGTATAAAAAAATAAATAAAATTTAAAAAATAAAAATAAAAAATTTCAGCCACTGGGCTTCCCTGGTGGCGCAGTAGTTGAGAATCCACCTGTCGATGCAGGGGATACGGGTTGGTGCCCGGGTCCGGGAAGATCCCACATGCCGCGGAGCGACTGGGCCCGTGAGCCATGGCCGCTGAGCCTGCGCGTCCGGAGCCTGTGCTCCGCAACGGGAGAGGCCACAACAATGAGAGGCCCGCGTATCAAAAAAAAAAAAAAAAAAAAAAAAAAAAAATTTATACCTCAAAGGCACAGAGAATAGATGTTAAGTTTTTCTCCAATAAGAAGTTTTGTTTCCAATGTCCTGATCTTTTACAATATCTGCAAGCCTTTTGAGATGAAGGTTTGAGGATTGTTAAAAAGGATTGGTGGGCTTTGAATTGCTTCTAGTGCTGCATTTCTATTATTGTCAAACAAAATACAGTTGTTTCTAATTCCTCAAAGAATTGGGTTGCAACCTGAAAGATATCAAGGGGCTGATGCAGCCTTTTAACTTGTTGCTTTATATCAGGGAGAAGATTTACAATAAAGATGGAAATCGAAAGAATTCTATGTTCTAGATGTGGAGCTGTGTGTCTTTGGACTGTTTTACTAAATCCTTCCACAATAGCTTCAGGATGTTTTCTTTCCTTCTGAGTACATTGTTCCATTTTAGTTTAGAAAAGAAGGCCTTAAGAAAAGTTTCTACCAAGCTCGGAATATCAGCTTCCATCATCTGATCATAGAGCTCATTTTAAAAAGTCTGTCAATTTATTTTTCACATTATCTTTTCATTTTTTTGATGTTCAGTGTTAGTAATACATATAACATCTACCATGTTTTGTATCAGATAAGACAATACTGATATAGGTGCTGACAGATGATTCATCTTGTAAACAGATGATGTAAACTTATGGTATCAATAAATACAGTACAGTACTGTAAAAAATATAAAAAATAAAAAATGCTTTCAAATATCTTATTATCTGGTTTAACCAGGACAAACAGTAAATATTTCTGGCTGTACTGAACACCTTAATTTTTTTTTTCCTTTTTCCTTTTAAACCAAAGGCATACCCATAAAGTGACTCAAAACCAAAACCAATAAGCCTTTTATGGCTTAACCATGGACACAAGATGTGTCCCCAAAGAGGGTTCGAAAGATACCCCTCCCAAGATCCAGAACCACTCCCAAAGATAACCAAAAGGAAGAAAGGTTTAGACAATTCCCAGGAGACCTGGCAACAGTCAGAAGGGTGCTGCTGCAAATAGGGTGCAACCCACATTCCTATCCAGCCATATCGGGGTCCCAAACCTGATGGTTGAGCTGCCTGCACACACAAGAATTGACCGCCCGCATATGCCCTAATGGGAGGAAAGCCAGGACACAAAGCAAGACAAACGAAAGCAATAGCAGTCCCTGGGAGGGGAAGAATTGATCATCAATAGGTACTCCAAAACTAAATTCACGAGAGTCTGAATTTGGAAAGGAAGAAGCAATATGAGATTTTACGTCTCTTTCTCAACCAAGCACTACAGACAGAGATCCAGAAAGCTGACTTTGGTAAGAATTCTTGCCCTTTGTCAGCTTTTCCCAGTTTTCCCAGGATCCCATCTGCAGGCTCCAGAGTGAGAAGGGTGTCCCAGCAGGTCCCATCTGGATGATCAGAAACTGTAGGGGGAGAAAAATAATTTTCCCTCTACCCTTTTGAGTTCTTGGCCTAGACTCCTTTTCCTCTAGGGCACCTCATAAATGGGTAAGCTTATCTAGGTTAAAAGTTTTCCACTCTGGCCACTGTAATTCAAGATTATCTTTCATAAGGTTAACCTACTTGTTCAAAGAAACGCAACTTCTGGGCCCATAAATTTCATACATATAGTTAGCCAGAGTCCCAGATGGAGGAGTCCCAGATTCTCTGGACTTGAAGGAATGCTTTTCCTCTTTTTTTCCCCTTTAAATTTTTCTTATTAACCTGAGACCTAAAACTGGACCCAGTCTGGTTTAAACTAGATCCAGTTCGACCCCAGACCCAGTCTGATTTAGGAGGAATGCAGTCCACCTCTGGACCCAGTCCACTCAAAGAAATACTCTAAGTCTGAGAGCTCATAATGCAAAAGTTGCAGAGCTCACGTATCTGAGGGACCTGCCCACAACCTCCAGATACAGCGAGAAAGGATCTGCTGTCTTCAGTAGAGGGACCCAGTCAACCCATAGGGAAGGATCTTTGGAAATAAATATCCCAATTTATTCTCCTCCCTTTCTCTGATCTCCTGCCAGTGCCTCTCATTGGCTGGACACAATTGGAATCCAGAGGTCAAAGAAGTCTGTAGAAACCATCCAGAAAGTTAACCCCCCTAGGCACAGAGCAGGGAAGAGAAAGGTGGACACTAGCTGTAAGAGACAAAAATATTCAGCGTACGTACATATTACATAGAGCAAAGCGTATTCATGCTTGCTGCTGAGATGGGTATTGTCCAAGCTTGTGGGAACATCCAAGTCTGGTGGTCCCTTGGCTCTATGCCACAGTGTCCATGGGAATGGAAAATGCCAGGGAACATGATACAACCCCAATATGCCCACCATGCAGACATCCCCACATGATGAAGTCCCTACGGGGGCACCAGAGGGAGCAGGTCACAGTCCCAGTCACCCACAGTAACCTAACGTCCCTCTCCCAGGCTTCCGAATCTTCTTGTCTTGGCTTCTGCTTTTGCATATCTCCTGACAAAGACACTAGCTCTTCTGCCCTTACCATTCGGAACACTCTAGAACATTATCTTTAGTCAGTTTCGATGTTCATGATAGAAAGAGGGGTCTTGGGTCAGCTTCTGCCTTCAGTCCTATAGACCTAACAGCCAAAATCTTGGCTTTCTTTTTGGAATAAGGCAAAAGAAAATCCCAGAAACAAACCCAGTTGTTCAGAATTCTTCCTAATTCTTTTATTGCAACGTAAATAAATGCAACTTAATTTCCATAAATCAAACTGGAAAATTAAATGGTGTTGGGGCACTATAGAAAAGGGGAAATTGAGATTAATTTTAGCATGTAAGACGGAAACAAGAAAAAATATACTAAAAAAAGAAAACTAGTATATAAAAAGACAGAAAACAGCCATAGCCTCACCATTTATTTTACTCGTATCTCTCCTTTCCTCTTCCTCACTTTGCTTCCATGTGTCTAAGCCTTTGAGTTTGATAGAAATGGAGAGACTTGGGAGGATAAAGGTAAGCAAATAGTGATAAGGCTTCCTCTATAATTTTCAAGCAAACTTAACTCTCTGAATAAATGGTAGATAACTTTATAGAGCTGGTAGCCTCACATACGGTGTATGGATAAGGGTGGGAGGAAGCATCAGGGTAGAGGTGAGGAGATGGTCCTGACTTTGGACCTTGAAAGACCTGAGTTTGAATCTCTGTTCTGTGATCTACCGGCTCTATGACCTTAGACAAGTCACATAACCACTCTAAGTTTTGGTTTCTTCATCTGTAAAATTAGGGTCGTGATACTAATCTTGCAGAGCTGGGGTAAGGGTTAGAAATAATAACTGTGAGGCCCCTGTTTAGGCCCCTAGACCATGAAAGATACCAGATAAATTATGCCTCCTATTAGTATTCAGGTAGCCGTGCCACTCTCAGTACTATAGAAAACAACAAATGAGAGAAAGATCTTAGAATCTGATGGATTCAAACGTGAACTGGACTAGAGTTAAGGACAAATGAAATTATAACAATGGCAACTGGAAAGGGTCAAGTGAAGAGAATAAGAAGTCTTTACCTAGGAGATATTTTTGTCTCTTTTTTCCTGTTTTGTTTGAGGAATCGGGGAATCCTCTGATTACAGAACTTGCTCTCAATATGAGTTTGGTCCCCATCTGGAGGAAAAGGCATCAGTAATCCCAATCCAACACTTTCTTGACAGACTTCTATTTCAAACACCACTATGGCCTATTTCAGTGGGTATGTACAGCTTGATTAAGAGTTTCAGCCATAAAAGAGGTCAGGAAAGTATCAACTAGTCTTGAGGGACCAGAATACATTGAGATCAGAAACTAAGGCTAAAGTGTGCCCAGTTATACCTGTTGAACAGCCTTAGTAAATCTTCCTAAGCTCTAAAGAAGAGTTGAGTGATGAACTGAAGTATCACCCTCCAGAGCAGACTCCTGCTCCTGTCAAATCCAGGCACTAAAATACCCATTAAGGGGCTTCCCTGGTGGCGCAGTGGTTGAGAGTCCGCCTGCCGATGCGGGGGACGCGGGTTCGTGCCCTGGTCCGGGAGGATCCCACGTGCCGCGGAGCGACTGGGCCCGTGGGCCATGGCCGCTGGGCCTGTGCATCCGGAGCCTGTGCTCCGCAGCGGGAGAGGCCACAGCGGTGAGAGGCCCGCATACCGAAAAAAAAAAAAAAAAAAAAAAAATACCCATTAAGACCATCTCTCTGGTGTGGAGAAAAGGGAACTCTCCTACACTGTTGGTGGGAATGTAAAATTGTACAACCATTATGGATAATAGTATGGAAGTTCCTTTAAAAACTAAATTTAGAACTACCATATGACCCAGCAATCCCACTCTGGGCATATATCTGGAGAAAACCATAATTTGAAAAGATACATGCACCACAATGTTCACTGCAGCACTATTTACAATAGCCAAGACTTGGAAGCAACCTAAATGTCCATCGACAGAGGAGTGGATAAAGAAGATGTGGTGCATATATACCATGGAATATTACTCAGCCATAAAAAAGAACGAAATAATGCCCTTTGCAGTAACATGGATGGACCTAGAGATTGTCATACTGAGTGAAGTAAGTCAGACAGAGAAAGACAAATATCGTATGATGTCATTTATATGTGGAATCTAAAAAAAATGGTATAAATGAACTTATTTACAAAACAGGAATGGAGTCACAGATATAGAAAGCAAGTTTATGGTTACCAGGTGGGAAGGGGAGGAGGGATAAACTGGGAGGTTGGGATTGACATATACACACTACTATATATAAAATAGATAACTAATAAGGACCTACTGTATAGCACAGGGAACTCTACTCAATATAACGACCTATAATGGGAAAAGAATCTAAGAAAGAGTGGATATATGTACATGTATAACTGATTCACTTTTCTCCACACCTGAAACTAACACAACATTGTGAATCAACTATACTCCAATAAAAATTATTAAAAAATTAAAAATCCATCCCTCTGGGCTTTTCACAGTAAGTCGACTACATCCAGGCACCAAAAAACTCCTGCCCACCAAGATTGACTTTAGAACCTTTCCAATCAGGGCTGCTTCAATGTTATTTTTCACGTGACTGAATTTCTCACCACCTCACTGTCAGATGTTATTAAACTGACATCCTTCTTGGTACAACTTAATGTGGGTTCTTTTAGTTTACTCTTGTTAAAGATAAAGAAATAGCTGGCTAGCATTATTATACATTAGTGAAATTCAAAGAAAATGGCATTCTTCTGTTTTCTTAGGCCCTGACACACCTTTCAGGTCTTTTTAAATGTCAGGCTTCATACTTTAGCTTTAGGACAATATTTCATTTTATTATAGTTATAGATTATGGACCTTGAATCTGTATAGAAACTCATGAAATTGAGATACAGGAGAATAGGAGTAGCCACAGTGAAACAGTGTAATATATGTCTTTACTGTAAAATGCTTCTTTATATGGTCCATCATCCTGAAGACAGGATTTTAGCTTAGTTGTATTTTTTTTTACAGTGGCAAAATAATAATAATAGCAACACATACACAAAAAAAATCATCACCCCTAACCACCACCAAAATAAAATAACCTTCTCAAAAAACAAACAAAACCACTCCACTTGATTCTTGCAATCTTGTTTTTAAAAATTAGCCTATCCAAATTTAAATTTCCCTGTTGATATTTTACAACTCCTAGATTTTTTCATTTTCCATCCATGTAAGCTCTCTCTGTAGGGACTCCTACTGTGGTATAGCTTAAAGTCTAAAAGTTCTGCTTTCATCTTTAAAAACTCTAAAATTGCTCCATCTTTACCAATGAAACCATTTTATTTATTACTCCTTTTCACCTGAAATGGCATAATAAGCCAAAGAGAAGAAAAAACTGTCTTGAGAGTCAAGATGTTGAAAATTACTCTAAATTGCCTAAGCAAGAATACAAATAAAGGAAAGATTATTTTACTAAAACTATTTTTGCACATGTATTTCATAGCTTAATCCAAAACAGTATTAGGTGGATGTGTTTCTGGAAATTTGCAACAAGCTTATCTGTAATTATAAATTGCAGTACAATACAACTTAGTAAGGACACAGGTGTCCTACTATTATACTTCTTTTTGCTCATACTCTGCTCTCCAGCATCCTATATGTATTAGAAGATCAAGGCCAATAGTGATGGATGCAAGGGATTCAGCAAAGGCAGAATAAAAGAAAGAGGACTAGAAAAATTTGCTCAGAGTGCAGTAAGATTTCTAGAGATCTAAGTACTTGGAAGAGGTAGATATTACTCTCCTTGTTTATATTTAGTTCATAATATCAAAATAAGTACACACTCAGAACTACACTAGCAAATATTGCTAGTTTATGGTAATTTTTTTGAATATATTATATATATATATACATATACACATTTTTTTCCCTTCAATATTATGCCCTTGTCATACAGAAGTCAAAACTCTGATGGGACTTGACTTATCCTTCTCTCTTGCAGTCTTATTAGGAGCTAGTTTCTTCCTTACCCTTCCAAATTTTCTCATTCTCAATATCTACCCTAAAGTTCCCATGTTGGGGGGAGTATCAAAATCAAACTAAACAGATGTCTCCAAAAAATGAGTACTAAATAGATCATTATAGTGAGCAGTTAGGCATGCTAATAGAGGTGAAATGGAAGTCTGACTAAGAGGAGGATTTCAGATTAAAAAGGAGAGAGGAAAGAATTTTGAAGAGCAAAAATTGAAAAAGATCTTTTGGCAGGTTTCCTTTTTTCCTTTGCTGGTTGAAGACTTATTTCTCAGAATTATCATATCCACCAAGAAACATAAGACATTAGATTTTTCTAGACAAGAATTTATAGACTAGATATCCCATGAGATTTAATTCCTAAACAAGTGAGGACATATAGGGAAGTAATGAAGAAGATGAAAACAAATAGAGAAAGCAGATTAAAATGGGGAAAAAAAAAAGAGAAGTAACCTGCAGAAAGAGACAAAAGGAAGCTTTTTCAGGAAGAGGAGAATATATTTTATTCATTGTTTCAGAGAGTTAGCTCCAAATGCTATAAAATAAAATTGCGCACAGCTGCTTGTTTTCCTATCCAGGGCTCCTAATTGGGAAGATATGAACATCTTCCAATATCCAGAGAGCCTGCTCAGTTCAGTCTATTTCTGAAGTGAGTTCAGAGTGTTTACAGATTTCTCTGCATGTTTCTTACATTTTACCAGATTCCAATTATTATATACTTAATCAAAGAGGAGAGTTGAAACACCACTAGACTTATTGCCAGACCAGGAGGATTTTTTCAACCAGAGTTATATGTACAGTAGAAAGAGCACTGGATTGAGTGTAAGGAGACTCAGGTTTGGGTTCTAGCTTTGCCATCAAATAGATGAATGAGTTTGAGAAAGTTGGTTAATCTCTCTGAGTCTCATTTGTAAAATGAGTGGGGTTGAAATGGGTAATTTCTAAGATTTCTTTCCAGTTCTTATTTATCTATCAGAAAATCTTTTCAAGTTCTTCAACCAAAAGTACATGAATTTTCTAGTCTTTAGAGAAACTTTAGCTAAGTAGCTCAGGAAAAACCAACGAAAGCAAAACCAATGTAACAAAGTCTTTTATTTATTTTTTGACTAGCTTCTTTTTTAATTAAAGTATAATTGACATACATTATATTAGCTCCACGTATATGATATAATGATTTAATATTTGTATACATTGTAAAAGAATCACCACAATAAGTCTGGTTACATCTGTCACCACACAAAGTTACAATTCTTTTCTTGTGATGAGAACTTTTAAAATCTATTAACAAAGTCTTTTAGAAGCCGGAATTTTTATATAAAATCAGCATATGCTGAAATAATCAGATTTTTTTTTTTTTTTTTTTTTGCGTTGCGGCGGCCTCTCACTGCCGTGGCCTCTCCCGTTGCGGAGCACAGGCTACGGACGCGCAGGCTCAGCTGCCATGGCTCACGGGCCCAGCTGCTCCGCGGCACGTGGGATCCTCCCGGACCAGGGCACGAACCTGCGTCCCCTGCATCGGCAAGCGGACTCTCAACCACTGTGCCACCAGGGAAGCCCCTAATCAGATGTTTTTCAACTTGCTTTTTAAAGTTCTCAGTAATTGCTTCTCCTCTCTCAATAATCTCAGATCTAGAAGGGCAACATTTTCCAAATCCTAAATCCAGTTTCCCATAGGAGAGAGTTAAGTCACAATCTTACACTTACTCTTAGTTCTCGTAATGAAAATGAAGAAAGCCTACAATATATCGTCACTTTGGTACCAATATATATTAAAGTTAAAGAAGGAGAGTGTATGTTTGCAAAGGCAGTGATGACATGGAATGGATACTGTAAATTAACTTTATCAATACATACTCTACAGCTCTTCAGAATTATAGTTCGTATAAATTCTTTGGGTATTATACATCATGAGGAAGCTCAAGCGTGTTATAGGTAGCATTACCCTGGTGGGTTACCACAGACTGACGCATGGTCCAGATTGAAGGGCCAGGACGTTTCCCATGATGGGTTTCTGGAGAATTATTCAGGCTAAACTTCTAGTTGTCTAGAAAACTTGTATAACTCTTCTAGTGGCAATACGGTAGCCACTAGCCACATTGAGCACTTTGAATGTGGCAAGTCCAAATTGGGACATGCTATAAGTTTAAAATATATGCCAGAGTTTAAAGGTGGTACCAAAAGAAAAAAAAGAATGTAAAATATATTGTCAATAATTTTTATATTGATTAAATGTTGAAATGATAATATGTATTTTGGATATATTGGGTTAAGTAAAATGTATTAAAGTTAATTTCATCTAAAAATTAATTTCATCTGTTTAGTTTTATGTGTTGTGGCTGCCAGAAATTTTAAAATTACACATGTGGATCGTATTTTGGACTCAAATTATATTTCACTTGGACAGTGCTGGTCTAGACCATAAGCTCCTTGGATACAGGGCCAGTCTGGTCTTGATTTGTATGATATCCTTGGCACCTAATGTGACTAATCAATAAATGCATTGAATGCATTATTAGTGAATGACAGAGACTTGTCAGGGTACCTGCTCGAGACCATGAGAAACCTTTGATCTCTTATTCCTCTACTTTTGTGTGTGTGTGTGTGTGTGTGTGTGTGTGTGTGTGTGTGTGGTACGTGGGCCCCTCACTGTTGTGGCCTCTCCCGTTGCGGAGCAAAGGCTCCGGACGCGCAGGCTCAGCGGCCATGGCTCACGGGCCCAGCCGCTCCGCGGCACATGGGATCCCCCCCGGACCGGGGCAGGAACCCATGTCCCCTGCATCAGCAGGCAGACTCTCAACCACTGCGCCACCAGGGAAGCCCCCTCTACTTTTTTTATTCCAAATTCTGTGTTGTTTTAGAATCAACCAGGTGTAGATTAATATTTCGCTGTTTTCCAGTTTTAGATATGCTCATGTAGCAATGCTTCCATACTTAAGCTTTAGTCTCTCGAATGGTTTAAACTCTCCTTAATCTCTTTAGTCAGTTAATTGCACTGTCTTCCTCAGTGCTGGGGTAGCCTCTTGTCAACTCTGCGTCATCCTTAAGCCCCCTCAAAGGCAGGCACTACATTTCCCAGAGTCTCCTTTCCTGTATGGTTCCAGGTTGGAAACTATCAATGGGAGTCAACAGTTCAAGATTTAGAAGGCAGAAGAGGACAGCATTTTTTTTCCAGTCAGTTACAGGAAGATGCATGGGCAGATGGAGGTTCAAAGCCGCTTCCAGATAAACTTCTTGAGGAACTCCAGCATCTTCATTGCCGACTTGGATAGCTGGTGCCGTGGACTCAAGGTGAAGCTAAGGAAGTTTAAACTCTGGGGCTCCTTTCTTGCATGGGCGCTTTCTAAGAGTCTGGAAGTGGCTAGCAATTTTGTTTTCACACTTTAATTTATTCTCAAAGTCAGTTCTCTAAATCGTGTAAACTTCAAGTCTCACGAAACCTGGCTCTAGCTCTGAATAGTTGGGAGACTCCCAGGGACCCTGTGACTCTGGTGGTTTCAGGAAAGCTCTTGAGAAGTACCACGCTGGTGGGGCTGGACTCTGAGATCCTCAGTGGTGCTCTCTGACTTGCTCTCCCACAGCCCTTCCAACAGTTGCAGAAGCTCTAACTTCTTTCATACTAGGAACAGAGTGCCTTTTGTTTTCCTGACCAAACCAGTCATAGCTTAAAAATGAGAGCCGTCAACAATTAGATTATGATTCTTTTTCATTGTTGTTCCACCTAATCTCAAGTTTAAGACATGGTGCTTTCCTTCGATGTAAATGACGTTAAAAAATCGATTTCACAGGGAAAAAACCTTAGCGGAAGCTTCATTTTGGTCAACATCGGATACTCATAATGTAGCACTTTGACACACATAGTGTGTAGTTTAGTAAATATGTGCTAATGAGTGAGCGCATGAGTTAATGAGCGACGGGATGGAAGACTTGGTGTGCAGCTGTATCAAAGTTGCTCTTTGATTAGGATTATTAAAACAACATAGATCATGTTTGGTCTAGTTAATTCTCTCTAGATTTATTTAGCACAGTTCCAAGAACTCCCAGCTGCTCATTGCTTTTTGTTTTTGGATGAAAATGATGACTAGTTTTGGGAGCCATTCCAGCACAAAATTCTAGGAAATCCCAGGATGCATCTGTAATTATTTTGGGGTCTTCCAGAGGTTGGAGACCACACCTGTTACTTATGAATTATTTTCCAAGGGTGGATATCTTTCTATCTATCTATCTATCTATATATATAGATAGATAGATACATATATATATTTTAACATCTTTATTGGAGTATAATTGCTTTACGATGGTGTGTTAGTTTCTGCTGTATAACAAAGTGAATCAGCTATACATATACATATATCCCCACATCTCCTCCCTCTTGCATCTGCCTCCCACCCTCCCTATCACACCCCTCTAGGTGGTCACAAAGCACTAAGCTGATCTCCCTGTGCTATGTGGCTGCTTCCCACTAGGTATCTATTTTACGTTTGGTAGTGTATATATGTCCCTGCCACTCTCTCACTTCGTCCCGGCTTACCCTTCCCCCTCCCCGTGTCCTCAAGTCCATTCTCTAGGTCTGCATCTTTATTCCTGTCCTGCCCCTAGGTTCTTCAGAACCATTTTAATTTTTTTTTTTTAGATTCCATATATATGTGTTAGCATACGGTATTTGTTTTTCTCTTTCTGACTTATTCACTCTGTATGACAGACTCTAGGTCCATCCACCTCACTACAGATAACTCAATTTCGTTTCTTTTAAATGGCTGAGGAATATTCCATTGTACATATGTGCCACATCTTCTTTATCCAGTCATCTGTCGATGGACACTTAGGTTGCTTCCATGTTCTGGCTATTGTAAATAGAGCTGCAATGAACATTGTGGTACATGACTCTCTTTGAATTATGGTTTTCTCAGGGTATATTCCCAGTAGTGGGATTTATACATATATTTTTTAAGGGCTTGGCTATTAGACTGGAGTTTGATGAGTTCAAGCCCTCTCATTTTTTTCCCCTGCAATCCAGTTCTGCACAGCAGTGATAACCATTTTGTTAGATAAGAAAGTCAATGGCCAGTCCTCACCAGAATAAATCATGCATATTATTTAATCATAATTAAGACTACACTCTTTAAAATTAAGAAATGATTTCATCACACTTAGAACTGGACCAGCACTTTTTAATTAAAAAAAATTTTTTTTACAACCTACATAATTTTCACTGTATGGTTCATATTGAAGTCAAACTAAAATATGAATCTAACATTTACCTCTGTAATTTTAAAAATATAGATGAGTTACGTGGAAAAGTCAGATATTCCATATTTTGCTATTTTTTTCTAAGAATTTTTTTTAGGTTTTATTTTTCATGGATGGAGTAAGAAAGTAATAAGGCAGGATAGTTTTATAATTATTGATAATGAATTGTTGACAAGTAAGTGAGTTTGGAAAGTGTTGGAAACATTTACTGTGTTCTAGCTCTGTGATGGATACAGTGGTAACCAGTGTAGATACAGTGAGGAAATACACTTGGTAGATACCCTCCTGTTATAGCCACAGAACACATAATTCCAGGGGGGGAAAAAAAAGGTAAATGGTTTAGGAGAATAGGGAATGAAAACAAGGAGCTTTTGTTGGATCAGACATTGGAGCTACATACGATAATCCCTTCTACTTTCCGTGGTACCTTGGAGAAACTCTCATAAAGGAAGAAACTGACAATGGGACGTTGAACACCTAGTCCAAGTTGACTCTGTTAACTAAGAGCAGCGCTAGAGTGTATACCTAGGTCTGTCTGGACCCTGGCGGTGAAGAACACTTAACAGCCCTGTATCCCAATAGCTCTTGAGTACAGGGCACAGTCCCTCTGGCCGGCGTTTAGCATAATCCAGTCCATTCTCTAAAGGCCAGTGGGCGCTTCAAACTCAGGATACCGTTTATTGGGTGATCTGTTTCTCGGTAGCTCTCCTCACTGAGGCTCAGAGAGCTCAATTGCTTAAGTTTTCACCAGCTGACAGAGGTAATTAGAGCAGAAGGTGGGATGTGGATTTATTCATTTTTTTCCCCTAGTATTCTTATATGCATATTAACAGCTCGTTACTTGCTGCCGGTTACATTGCAGTAAACTGATATTGACATTAATTCTCGGAGGTTTGGACTTCAGTTTCCTCACCTGTGGCTCATAGACGAGATCATCCGTAGCTTATCTTTCAGGAGGAAGAAGCCAAATAGCCCTAAGATTGTAGTATTCCTGCTCCTCATTGCTGTATCAGAAACGGTTTCTGGTGCTTCATAAATGTTGAATGGGTAACTAGAAAGGATATAAGAACGAGCGTTTGGGAGAGAGAAGCGTCCCGTCATTTGCGTGCCCTAGTTTGCCCCTCCTGGAAGATGTGGCGAGGAGGGAGAGCCCCGCTGCCCCGCTCCAACAAAGGGACGGCAGCGCGTGCTCCGCAGAAGACTCCAGAGCAGCCTGCCAAAGCTCAGATCCACCCTTGCCTTCCTTTCCCCGGCCCCTCGGCCCCGGCGCTGCCTCCCGCGCCGCTAGGCGGGCGGAAAGGGCAGCGGGCGCCTTTAAATGCTAATGAAGTCGATGCCCAACTCCAGAGCCAACTCTCCCCACCCTCTTCCCTCCCCGGCCCGTGCGCCGCCTAGAAAAACTTGTGCGGGGCCATTTTTGGGGCAGTAAGATCCAACGAGGAGCCCAAGAGCGAGCGCGCAGCCCGAGAGCTCGAGCCGCCTCCGCCGCCAGCGCCTCGAGATCCGCACCGGCCTCCCGGAGAGCGAGCCCCGGCCGCCGCGACCTCCAGCCGCGCTAACCGCCGACCAACCGCCACCGAGGCGCCCGAGGGAGAGCGGAGGAGGCGGCATGAGCGAGGCGGGCGAGGCCACCACCACCACTACCACCCTCCCGCAGGCTCCGGCGGAGGCGGCCGCCGCGGTCCCCCAGGACCCCGCGCCCAAGAGCCCGGCGGGCGGCGGCGGCGCGCCCCAGGCCCCGGCCCCGGCGCCCGCCGCCCTGGTCGCAGGCAACCCCGGCGGGGACGCGGCCACCGCGGCCCCGGGCACCGCGGCCCCCGCCTCTTTGGCCGCCGCGGGCAGTGAAGACGCGGAGAAGAAAGTTCTCGGTGAGTCAGTCCCGGGAGAGTGGGGGCTGCCCGGGGCGGGGGCGGGATCGGGGACACCACGAGGTCCCCGGGGACGTCGGGTCCCCGGCGCCGGTGGCCGCGGGTCCCGCAGGCGCTGCCGAGCGAGCGCGCGGCGCCCTGCGCTCTCGGCCTCCCGAGCGCTTTCCTCCTGGTCCTGGGCCCGGAGATCGTTTTCCTAACCTGGGGCCCCCTAGGCGGGCCCTGTCGCATCCCGTGGCGAAGCATCCGTCGGTGCGAAGGGGAGAGGAGCGGCAGTCGGGAGAGAGGACACGGGGTTGGGATGGATGTGGATGTAGGGATGGGACAGGCACCCACGTGGGACGGGGACTTTGGAGCATTTCCTTCGGGGAGAGGAAGGCGCTCAGAGGAGACGGGGGAGGGAAAGTGGAAAGGCTTCTTGCTGGGAAGGCTCAGGTGTCTGTCCCTGACGCCCTTCCCACGGGGGCGCGGGAATGAGGCCATGCTTCTGTCGGCCACTTGCCGGCGGAGAGGTGTTGCAATCCTCTCCGGGAAACTTGGGTCTTAGTCCTGCGTCCTCCTCCCTCTCTGTGCCCGCTGCTGCCGTGAACCACTGAAGTGTTTACCAATCACTCTCTTCTTCCTGGATTGTGGGAAAGCCTTTGGTGCCGCAGCTGAAAAAACTTCGTCGGAAGTGCGGGTATGACGTTAGTTCACAACAACGTTATCTTGGGACTCGTAACTTAGGAAGGGAGCTCGGAAGATGAGGTGTTCAGGTCGGGTGGGGGGCGCAGAGCATCACAAAGGCTGGCTGTGGTCGTTGTTGGTTTTGTCGTGTATCTCAGCCTTCTCTCCTTAAGTAACGCCCTGTGAGAGGCCTTAAAACAGGCTCACAGAGTGTGTGCTCTATCACTCCCTCTTTTTTTTAAACGGGGAAGGTGAGAGATGGTGTAGGATGCTTCCGAGAAATTTTCAGTATTTTGGATGGGGCGTGTTTGATCTCTCTGTGCCTTGCCTGCCCAGTTTTCTAGGAAGAAAATTGGGGGAATAACGTGAAGAAAGTTTAATACGATTCCATGTTTCCTGCCTTGAGCGGCCTGTTTTCATGTTTTTTTGTTTTTTCCTCCTCCCCACAGGACTGAATTTTACTCAGTTACTGTCAAACAACGTGCTAGATGTAACATGTGCAGGTTAAGAAACAAAATAGCCCTCATTTACCTGGGCTAAAAGTTGCTTCAGTCCAGTCCGTGTCATATTGTGATATTGTTTGCAACAAGTGTGTCTTGGAACACTGCCATGCAAAATGTCAGAGAGAGACAACCTTGGCTTATCCAAAGCAGTGTTAGTATATATTCCTAATTTGATTGACTTTCGCATAAAGGAAATTTTGCAGTTTTTCGCTTGATCCTTGTACCTCTCTGGATCTAACTAAACTCCTGAATTTTAAACTGAAGCAGATATCTTTAAAGATGAAGGAAACAGATCAATCAATTTCCTCAACCACCAACTGCTCTTAAGGCACATCCCTGGTGATGGTGAGTCTGGAGGTCTTGGATCTTTCCACTGTCATTCCAACTCTCAAAAGCAAGGACAGCCTTCTGCATGATATTTCAATACTGTCTCTGTCCAGTGTGTTCTGCCATCTCCTTTCCTTAGCCCGGCAAGCACATGCATGTGCCAGGCGCAGTGCTGGCTGAAAGGGACTTCTGGTTTGGGATTCTCACATTCGAGTTTTTACAAATGGTTCTAACTTCAGTGCACAGCCACAGGCCAGGGCAAGTAGTTGACAGGACTGAAGGAAAACTGCCCTTCTAATGAAGCCTAATGGTCTTCCTCCGCCCCCACTTCCCGTTCTGTGGATATAAAGTGAGTTTATGGTTTTAAAGCAAGAAGAGTGCATGGATGTGTTTGGCCTTATGAAGTCATTAGAAATATTTGTGGAATTAGGAAATTTTTAAAAACTACAGTGGGAGTAAAAATAACCTTCAGCCTGGATTGAAGTTACACTTGAAAATCGCTTTCATCTTTCTCACTCTTAGTGTTGCTTTTCTAATCAAGATTATGCCTTTGACATTAACTATATGAAAATGAATCAAAAAGAGTTCCTAACTTTATATTTTTCTAGGTCATTAATTTTGGGGCACATGAAGGGAGACGCAAAAAGCGTATCATTTGAAATAATGTGCGATTTAAAAGCATATGATTTATCAAAACCAGTCTTCTGTGTACATTTGGATCCAAAGCATAGAATGTTTTTTTCCTCTTTGCCCTGCTGCTCTAATTTAAATGGCCTAAAACTGAAGATTTTAATAGTTTAATCTCTTCATTAGAGAGATCTTCCTTACTTAGCCCAAGAGCCGGAGATTCCTCAGTAAATGGTGGGCTGAATGACTTTGAAGGCATAAAGAGTTTTTTGTTTTTCTTTCTTTTTTTTTTTTTTTTTTACAAAGAGAGCTAAAATACTTCCCCAAGCTTATCAATCTAGCAAAACTCAGAACTAACCCTGCCCACAGCAAAGTAAGTCCTAATTACTGTTTTAGTCTTGAATTTAAAAGCCAAATCTTTATTGTTTATCCTTGGAAATTAAATACTCTATATCGCAGAGAAAGGTAGCATGGATTAATGTTAATTGTTACTTTTATTTTCTACTAAGCTTTTTTCTTTTTTAAAGGTACTCTATTGTCACATTTCCTATTTCACTGAGTCTTGATAATTGCTTTATGCCTTTCCTGAATTGAGGCATAGGCGTTTCTAGAGGTACTGGATTTGGTATTTACAGTTGATTCAGGGGAGTCATCTAAAATAATTAATGGCTGAAACAAATATGAATCTACAAAATATAAATTCTAGGACCATACTATTTGTTTAGATTCCTTCTCTTGAGTTCTATTAAGATCTGGCATTCTACAGAAATGGTCCTACTCATGAGGGAAAGTAGAGACAATAATCAAGTTAAAGGGGAGGAGGTGATAAGAAAATGCTGAGGGTTTGATTCCCACCAAATGGAGAGAGTAGGGTAAACAATGAAACAGAATCCCAAATTCATCACTGGTTTGAAGAGGCCTGTTACATCATGTCTCAGGGTGGTAAGTACAGAACTGGGCTGAGCCGGCCTCAGTTCTATTATTACTCTCAACTTCTTTGATAGGCCCCCATCTGGCACCCAGACAAGTTTCTTCAGGTCCCTGTAGATGAGCTATTCACAAGGAGCTACTATTTCACTATGTAGTTTGCTGACTATTTCAAAGTGTGATGAAAGTGATGTGTTAGGTGGTCGGTACTTACCTTGTTCATGTGTCTACAGTTGTTTTCGTTGTGACCCTCCTTTTGCGCTTAGAAAATTTTTCTCTTGTAAAGCTTTAAAGAGCATGTTTTGTTTCGTTTTTCTTTAAACAGTGTTTCTCAGTTTTAATTATGGCAGAATTGTATAGACTTACGACCACTCCTTATCTTAGGACTTTATTGAAAAGTTTCATGAGGAAGAAAGGTTTAGTCTTTCTGAAAAGTATTTCCCTGTGATAGCTTCACTTGCTCCATTTTCTTCTCCCAGTATACTTTGGAGTTAAGCTTTTAATGGTTTCCTCGGGTATGTTTCAGCTTTAAATAATGCTATCAAGACCTTAGTGGTATGAGCTTTATCTTTTTGTAGGTCAGATACTAATTTATCTGTTTAATCCTATTTTAGCCACCAAAGTCCTTGGCACTGTCAAATGGTTCAACGTCAGAAATGGATATGGATTTATAAATCGGTATGTGTGTGTACCTCTACATGTTTTAAATACCTCCTCGTGCTGTGGCACCTGCTGGTGGTGTCTTTTCCTGTACTTTATGAATGGCTTGTGTAAGTTTTCAGATTTCTGAGCACCGTAAATATTCTCATTTCTAAGCTACTGATAATTAAACATTAATTAAAATACCTTTCTAAAACATTGATAAGTACTTATACAGTCTAGTCATTAAAAGAGAAACAGGTGGCGGTGGGGAGGATAAATGAGGAATGGGAAGAGCCTCAGGATAATTGAGTTGGTGCCCACAATTTCACAGATGGAGAAGTGGGGTCTTAGCCTGGTTAAGCAACTTTCCTAAGGTCGCACGACTAGTGAGTAATTGAGCTGGATTTGTAACCCAGGTCTGGTCCAAGTCCTGTAGAAACCATAGTGTTTTCTTTAAACCGTGGTAGCTTCTAACCATATAGGAATGAACGCACAGCTGTAAGCTATGGGGGTATTCTCATGTTTTTATACGATACCATCATTTTCTCTATTCCCCCTCCCAGGCCCCCCTTTTCAAAAAAACTCCTCCAGTTTCTTCCTTGTATGTTTTGGTGGGTGGTGGCAGTTTTGGGGGGGTGTTTTAGGTTTCAGTGTAAGGAGAGCCTAGTTCACAGCTGTGCCCTGTCCTTTTAGCTGTCTTGCTTTGCTTTTGCTGGGAGGGAAATCTAGGGCTCTGGTTACACACCATGTGATTTAGAGAGAGATGAGAGGAAAGGGATGTTTCTGTAGGTTGAATCTGTATGCTTGGGTCCAAGCACTATTGTCGTATGGAGGAGTGAGGTGGATAGCTTTTGGGTTTAGAAGTTTTTAAGGAGGATTGATTCGAGGCATCTGAATTGAGTTTAGAGGAGAAACAAACATTTATGCTGTGTTTTGAGGTCTTAGGATCTAAACTGTTCTTTTAAGTTTTTCCACGTACCTAGTCCCTTTAATTGTGAGCTTTTTGTCTTCCAACAGAAATGATACCAAAGAAGATGTATTCGTACATCAGGTAAGAGTGATGATAAATGTGACATTTGCTCTGTGAGGAGAGGGGCGTCTGTAATGTGCTATTATCCCTTTCCCAAAGTGAAGTCCTACACTTTATTGTTCTACTCGAAACTCTTTCTGGGACTTTATTTTGGCAAGAGAGCCCAGTTCTACATTTTAAGATTTGCACATAAGCTCTTCTGTCCCATCAAAGTAACTGTTTTCAGACAGTTTTTATTTTTGCAGTCTAATGAAGTAATAATCAGACCACTTTCTAATTTTTAATGCCTTTGAGTCTTTAGCTAAAGCCCTTGTTTCCATGTTAGCATCCTATACTCCCTGACTGTGGTTCCTCCTTGTGTTGGGCTGGACCCCATCTTCCTGTCGCCTGGCTGTGTATTGGTTAAAGGTCCTCCATCAGAGCAGCTTGAACTTGAAATAAATAGCACAGTGAAGCAGATGGTTAGGGTGCGTGTATCTAAGACATTAGGAAACTTCCAACTCCCAGGATAGGCCTCTCTCCTGCGAGAACGAGACACGCTTAGCTCATGTCTAGGTCAGAAAGGCCCGCAGCCCCCCTAGGTTCAAAGGAAATGTAAAAAATGGGTAAAATTTGGAAAATATGGGCCTCTCTGTACAGGAAGCTCAGTCTTTCTTTACATTCTTAGCCTAGGATGTTATTCTGTTGTCCTGTATCCTGGACCTGCTTGGCAAAATAGGTTAAAAGAAGCATCATGTTCGCTTACTGTTCTTTTTGTATATTTAGTGTTCAGTGAATTGTCTCGCATATGTGTGCAGTTCTCAGTGTATAGCAACAAAGAAGTACAGAGGCAGGTACCAATACCGGCGCGCTCACCTCCAGGGCTGTCAAGCATCTGGTTTTCTGTGTTTTTGTTTCCTTCTGTTCAGGATCGTGTGCGTAATGGGGTGGAGTTTGGTGACTGGTGAGAGTGATAGCTAAGAAAAAGCTCTCTGGTTGTGGTTTCTATCAGTTATATTTCAGTTGCTCCTGGGTAACTGGAGTAGATTATTTGGTTCCGACACAATGACTTTTAAAGTCATAACAGACCGAAGGGGAGTGTTGCTTATCACACCTAGAGGTTAATAGACCTTTTGGGGTAAGAATGCTGCCTTTTGGTGACTGCTGGAGTAAAAGGACCTCGCAAGTTTCTGTGTCCACGGCCAGCTTCACTGACCTGATTCCAGCCCCCTGTAAAGTTGGGCTGTGAGTCACCTCAGTGTGTTGAGGCTTGCCCAGTTTAACAGGAAAAAGGGAACGAGCCGGCAGGGAGGGGCTGTTTTTGGACTGGCTGAGGGTTCAAGGCCTGCGAGTATATCCTGTCCTGAACTGCCTTTTTCCTCTCTGGGTGAGGTCTCTGCCCTATTGGCTCTTTTTTTTTTTTTTCCTCCCTCCTACTCAGAGTAAGGGAAGGGCTGGATTACACATGCCTAATCGCTTTATAAAATAAGGTTGACCTAGTTCCATAGGAACTCAGAGCCCCTTTAACTATTTAGAGATACCAGCTAAAGAAATGGGGAATTCGTTGCAGGAATTATTCTCTTCCCTCCACTGACTGAAGGAGAGAGCCCTAGTCATAAGCAGATATTTAGGTGCAGATGTTCAATGCAGGATAAAATCTTCATTAACTTTTAATGTATTATCAGGGAGTGTGTAGGGATAAGTTGACATACTAATGGTGTGATGAGAAAAATTTGAATAAATATCATAGAGTTACAATACAAGGGGTGTAAATGTCCCCCATCTTCCCTCCTCTTCCCCCGCCTTCTTCCCCCGGGCTGCATTTTTATAACCTCGGATAAATCCCTTATCAGCCTCCAGTTGCTTTCCTCATCTGTAAAATGGGAGGGGAGAAGGTGATCAGCAATGTTTTGTTCTTGAGGTAATTTTGTATATTCTGTCAGAAATATTTATCCCCTTAGCATTTTTAAAATTTCTTCGAGGTTAGCAGTTTCTCTTGTGTACAGAAATCTGTGTCCGCGTATTTTTGTGTTTATGTGTGTATATAAGATTTCATGAAGGCACCCCCCGCCCCCCCAAGCCCGCTGCACTGATGGAGATAGAGTCTGAATCTAAGACACTTAACAGAGGGAGGGAACTCACCTCTCCAGTATCACCGCTAGGTCATCAGGCTACAACTGCACATTGTTTGACCCACCTGCCAAGATGAATTTTGAAGGCTAACATGAATCAAGACAGTAATGTAGAACATAGTTTTATAGTGTTTTTTGTTTTGGTTTTGTTGTTGTTTTGGAGATCCAGCTTACTTGGGAGAGTAATTTTTAAAAGTAATGTTAGATCAACAATTTCTTCAGTATAGCCAGTAAACTTGAGAGCAGTGAAATCTGTGGCCAGTTTTGGCACGGACTTCATTTAAAATTTTCTGTTCTCTTGACAGACTGCCATCAAGAAGAATAACCCACGGAAATATCTGCGCAGTGTAGGAGATGGAGAAACTGTGGAGTTTGATGTGGTTGAAGGAGAGAAGGTAAGAGGAATGGTGGCGGGGTAGCCAGGGTGCTGGCCCAGCTCTCTTGCATAGTAAATGGTCTCTCAGCCCTTTATAAATTTGTCATTATGTACATTGTTTGATGTAGTACAAAAGAACATTTTAATTTCTGTTTTAAAAAACAATGAACCCTATTTAATCATGGAAGGAAAAGCTAATTTCTCAAGGTATAAAATGACTTATTTTGGTACCAAAGGTATATTCAAGTGTAGTTTAAAATTAAACTGTTTTATAGTATTAAAAATAGATAAAAGCTGCTTTGGGGCAAAAGATATCTCTCTTTAAGGTTTTTAAAATAACATTTATTTCTTAAAAGTTAACATGTGCATAATAGGAGACCAAAAAACACGGGTATCTTTTTCTAAGAGTAAAGTTTTTAGGCTGTGATTTGTAAGCACTTCTGCACAAATAATACACAGTAAAGAATGTTTTAATCTCAATAAAAGAAGATTCAAATCAAATATAATCGTTGTGTTTTCTCTTTGGCTTGGGTTTTGGAAAGCCAGAGGCATCTTGAGAGACTGTATAACAACCATCTTCAGATGAAGAACAGCCCAAGAAGCTAATGGATCATCTTGACACGCATCTACAGATTTTTTTTATGCTGTTATATGCTTAATTCCAGTATTAGTAATGTTCTTTATGCTTTGTTTTTAATCAACAGCATATTCTAGGTAAAACAATATAGGATAAGAATAAAAACATTTTAAAGCCGTATATGGTACTGCTGCCATGGAGGCTGATCGTGGCTGCTGAGTTACGAGCTGAATGAATGACTAGTTCACTCCCAAGTGAGTGCTCTTTTCACATACACACCATTCATTCCGTAGTCCATATTCTTCGCAGCTCTCAAACTGTTCTCTGTTTTGAAAGGAAAACGACTTTATTCCACCTAATGTAGAAATTTAAATGATTTCGTTACCAATGTGGTCCCCAGGGTATCTTGCAAACCTCTTGGAGTTTCAAATTATCTACCCGCAAATGCTGGCCTGTAATGATCTCTAATGTCTCACCCAGCTCTTAAAATTTTGTTTTGCCAGGGTAATTTTACCTCTGTATATTTTCAGAATTTGAGGTTATACAAATTAATGTAGAGTGGGAAATGTGCTCTTTTGAATCTCCTTTTTATACTTTTGAAGCGTTACTTTATCCATTTGTCCGTATGAGAATCCGAACGCTAACTGTGTTTCAAGGATAAGAAGGTGGTTTGGAGAGGGGCTGCATTTGTGGACATTGTGTATATGCATGCGGACGCTAAGTCGAGGACCCTTCATTCCCGCTGCCGCCGAGCTGGGAGAGGTTTCCCTCTCAGTAGCTTAGTGCTGGACAGAGCCATGTGAGCCCACAAGTGGATTCTCGTAGTACCTCGCAGAGTAACAGAGGTTTCAACATTTTCTAGGAAGAGAACATTATCTCAGTTATTTTCCAGTGAGGAATATTCCTCCTGGTCTAGCATTCCTTCGTTACAGTCGCATTATATTTACCAGTTTGTGTTGCTTAAACAGATATATACTGCTCTTGAATCAAACAAGAAGGCAAAGGTTGTGGAAGCAGACAAGCTGTATACATGTATTATTATTATTTCTTCAACTTTTTATTTTATATTAGAGTAGAGTTGATTAGCAGTGTTGTGTTAGTTTCAGGTGTCGAGCTGTATGCAGTCAAGTCAGGACGTCAAGCATCTTGCTAACCTTATTAAAACATGGGTGTGTTTTTTAGGTCACCGAAGGAATCTCTAGTATGTTCTGCCCGTGTTCAACCCTCTGGCTGTCTAAGGCCGTGCTTTTGGCTTCTTTTTAACTCCGAGGCCGTCTTTGCTTCTCCCCTTTCTCAGGGTGCGGAAGCAGCCAACGTGACTGGCCCGGATGGCGTTCCTGTGGAAGGGAGCCGCTATGCTGCTGATCGGCGCCGCTACAGACGCGGCTACTACGGCAGACGCCGTGGACCGCCCCGTAATGTACGTAATGTACCTTGTCTCTCTCTCTGATCAGTGATTGAAGAAATGCACACATCTAAACTCAAGTGTGTATACTTGGAGCACATAAATGCTGTATCTTCTCCTGGAGACACACTTTTCTTTTGGTGGGGGGCAGATGGGAGATTTTTCATGTCCAGAATTTATCTGTAGCTACTGGTCTTATGGGAAACGTGCCATTCAGCAGTTGTATCAGTTTGTATGTGTTTGGCTGCAAGGAACAGTCATCTAATTATCTTGTAATGAGAAGGCTTAATGAAGGTCGCTGTGCCAAGGCTGTCAAAAAGGTTTTCTCTTGCTTTGGCTCTTTTACCCAGCCAGAACCGTGCCGTGCGGCATTCACGGCGAACGGGGACCGGGATTCCTGTGACTGGCTTGAATCTGTTGTTCCTCCCTTGTTAACGTCTAAGAAAGTCAGCCTTTGGTTGGCAAGGAGGAATGGGGAACGGCCCAGGAATAAGTGATGAACAGTGCTGGCCACAGAAACATCAAGTAATTTGCCTCCGTTACGTAGCTATTTTATTTAGCATAGCATTTCCCATCATTTCAAAGTAAGGAAGAAGTAAGTAATTCTCTGGATTATTAGTTCTTTAGATTGGTACCAATCCAGATGGAAGGGCTTACAACCCAGTCCAACTGGAGTTTGCTTAGGAGGCTCAGTTTAAAGTATTCTCAAGGCACCCAGAGAGACTCCCGTCCAGTTTGTGGTCATGAGGGTCCTATTAGATGTGAGTCATTTTTTGATGTTTCTAGAGTTAGTACCTGGGATTGGTACTATGGAATGAAATCCAAACACTAAGTCTGTTTCAAGGATAAGAAGAAGGTTTAGCATCACAAGATGGTTTGTGAGCACAGGATTGTGGCTATGTATAACATCCAAGGAAAACTTTTGAAAAATCTCACCAGAAGAAAGTATTTGCAGATTGAGAATGATTTATCTATACACTTTGATAGATTAATATCTTTCTGCTTACCTAAATGCTTCCTCTCTTCATTCTGTCATCTTCACACGCAGCCCAAACTGATTTTTATCAGATTCCTTATGACATCTTGTTTTTCTATTTCTATATATCTCTTACCCGTGTTTTGCTTATCCTATGTGATTTTAAAAAATAAGCTGTGTAGGGGGTGATAGAAATGAGCTACCATAGCATTTACTCTTTCAAGTTCACCAGATTCACGGAGTTCTAGTTGTAATTACTTTGACTTCTAGGTTAATTCAGAAGTAAAAGTGGGCGAAAACCTTTAGTGAAAACTTTTCCTTTGAAGGCTTTTCTCCTCAGCTGGAAATTCTGAAGTCATGCATGTGAAAGATATTTAGAAATTATCAAAATTCTGAAAGTAAACATAAATGAGGGTTTTCTGTTGTGATGTCTTTAAGTCCTAACAGCTTATTGAGTAACAATAAGCTGTTAGTTAACAAGTGAGTAACAATAAGTAACAATGGCACCACCATTGTTCTTATTTTGTAAAACTCTTAACGAGAAAGATCTGGCTATAGAAGACTATAGAGATACAGAAGGCTATAGAGATACAGAAAACCTAAAGAGAAAACCTTACTATTTTGGTGAACATTTTCTACGCTAATAGGTCTTTACATAATTGAGGATTGTACCTGATACAGGCTTTATAAAGTGTAGAATGGCTTAGTTTTTCTGAAGTTAGACTAGCTGAGACCGTAGTTGAAGCTTTTCCTCTTTGGGAATTGAGTTGCCCACGTGAGCTTTGTTCTGGAGGGCCCTCAATCTTAACTATCCTCAACCCCGATGTCAGTCATTTTATTTTGTTCATTTTAAATTTGTTCATTTTTAAAACTTATAGTTGCTTCCCTTAAGACTACCTTTGGCACAGCAATCCCCCTGTAAAGTAGGATTGGAAATAAAAATTTCTTTGAGGGATGTTTAGCTGTTTGCTTGTTTTTTTTAATATAAAATATTAGTATGTGATGTGGTAGTTTAAATCAGGAAAAAATATAAAATGAGTCAGTATTTCCCTTTGTTAATAAGGTTTATTATATTCAGAAACCGTTTGTATTTATTACTTACTACTGTCTATTAAAGTGCAATTAAAACTTTATTCCTAAACATATAAAGAGAATCAATCATGCCTTAAGTCAGTGGTTCTCTTTGGTTTTTGGACCCTTTTATATGTTTAAATATGGTATCCCCGAGTTTTTGTTTACGTGTGTTTATACCTATTAATATTTATTGTATTAGAAAGTAAAGCAGAAATTTAAAAGATTTAGTTTATTTAAAATAAGCTCATTACTTGTAAACATAAAGAACGTTTTTTTCATGAAAACTATATTTTTTAACTGAGAGGAGTGGTGTTGCTTTATGTGATTTTTTTTTTTTGTAAATCACTGATCTCTGGTTTAATAGAAGACAGATGGATTCTCACAGCTCCTTCTGCATTGGGGCTGCCAAGAAGCCACGTGTCACTCTAGTTTCTGGGTGATTCCCCCCCCCCAAACTCATGAGAGAAGGAGAGGGGGAAAGACAGATAGCATCTTACCAGCACTATGAAAATAGTTTGATCTCAATAACCCCCGGGAAGGGTTTCAGAGACCCCCCCCCATCCCTACTTTGAGAAATGCTCCAGGAAGCAAGCCACTACCTGTTGATAACACCACAAAACATATTTTTCTCACCTTTGCCCCAGTGGATGGCCAATGTTGGGGGAGACACATTTGGTGGAGCTAAATATTCTAAACTTGTATATGTTTTTTGGGTGGCTGGTCAGCTGACATTCACCAATTCTAACTAGATGCGAACTAAATTCGTTAGAGATTGATTGCACTTGCCTTTCTGCTTCTTGGTATTTTATGTGTGTGGATCTACTTGAATCTAAATGTGGTTTATCCCAGGTTATCACCTGATAATCTGGGTTAAAGGCATTTTTGTCCGTCTAATAGAGGGGATTGTTCCTTTGGGGGAGAGATCGTTTTCTTCCATCGACATTCACCCTACATGGTTCTCTTTGGTTCTCATCTTGCCGAAGCATCTTCTTTTTTAAAATTTATTTATTTATTATTTTTATTTTTTTTAAGCTTTTATTTTTTTATTTTTTATTTTTTTTAACATCTTTATTTGAGTATAACTGTTTTACAATAGTGTGTTAGTTTCTCCTTTACAACAAAGTGAATCAGTTATACATATACATATGTTCCCATAACTCTTCCCTCTTGTGTCACCCTCCCTCCCACCCTCCCTATCCCACCCCTCTAGGTGGTCACAAAGCACAGAGGTGAACTCCCTGTGCTATGCGGCAGCTTCCCACTAGCTATCTAATTTACATTTAATAGTGTATATATGTCCCTGCCACTCTCTCACATCGTCACAGCTTACCCTTCCCCCTCCCCATATCCTCAAGTCCATGCTCTAGTAGGTCTGTGTTTTATTCCAGTCCTACCACTAATCTCTTCATGACATTTTTTTTTTTTTTTAGATTCCATATATATGTGTTAGCATACGGTATTTGTTTTTCTCTTTCTGACTTACTTCACTCTGAATGACAGTCTCTAGGTCCATACACCTCATTACAAATAACTCAGTTTCGTTCCTTTTTATGGCTGAGTAATATTCCATTGTATATATGTGCCACATATTCTTTATCCATTCATCTGTTGATGGACACTTAGGTTGCTTCCATGTCCTGGCTATCGTAAGTAGAGCTGCAATGAACATTTTGGTACATGACTCTTTTGGAATTATGGTTTTCTCAGGGTATATGCCCAGTAGTGGGATTGCTGGGTCGTATGGTAGTTCTATTTGTAGTTTTTTAAGGAACCTCCATACTGAAGCGTCTTCTGAATCTCTGTTTCCTTGCCTCGCTAGTGCGCTGGGGAGGAGGAGGAAGGGAGCGGCAGCGAAGGATTTGGCGCCTCCGCCGCTGAGGGGCAGCTCTCGGGGGCCCTGAGTCAGCGGCGTCGCCCCCAGTACCGCCCCCAGTACCGCCCCCAGTACCCACGGCGCTTCCCGCCTTACCACGTGGGACAGACCTCTGACCGCCGCTCCCGGGTCTTTCCCCATCCCAATGGAATGCAGGTAAACTTGCATCGGGGGCTCCTCTTCAGCAGTCCTCACCCCTCCGTCCTTCCTCCTCCCCCTCCTCCTCCTCCCCCTCCTCCTCCTCCTCTCCTCTCCTCTCCTCTCTCCTCTTCCTCCCCTCCTCCCCTCCTCCTCTCCTCCTCCTCCTCCTCCCCTCCTCCTCCTCTTCTCTCCTCCTCCTCTCCTCTCCTCCTCCCCTCCTCCTCCTCCTCCTCTCCCCCCACCCCCCCCCCCGCCCCCTGCGGCACCAGTGGCCAGAAATCAAACCTTGCTTTTGGCTTCCTGGTGCTTCCAGAGCAGACTAGGCAGCCTTCTCAGAGCAGTCATTCTAGTCACACTTCTACAAGCACGACCACCTGGGCCATGCTTATAACCGGGGACGCTGGGTGGACAGGGTACGGTTCTAGTTTATGGAAGAATGAGAGACGTAAAGTAGAGACGGGTGGTACGTGTAAGCGCTGAACTCTGAAGCCAGGCGGGCCTGGATTTGAATCTTGCCTCGTCTGTGAGCTTTTGAGGTTAACTTGGCCATCCATTGAATGGAGATAATTGCCTCACTGTGGGGTTGTGATGATTAAATCAAAGGTAAAGACCTTAGTGTGATGCCTCAGGATGGAGAAGGTCTATATAAAGTCCTTAATTTAGATGAAATAGCGTTGATTATTAAGAAAACCTAACACAGAGTGGAGATTGTTGATTCTCCATTGGTTCTCCTTTTTACTGCAAAATATTGATACAACTATCATGAACTTGACCTGTAATTAATAAGCCTTTTAACAGCTTTGCAGTTCCCAGTAAACTTGGTAATCTCGGGATAGGACATCATCTTTGTTACTACCAGCTACAACTTCCTCCTCTTACTAGCCTTGGTTTTTGTTTTTTTACTAAGTGTTTTGACTGAACGTTATGTTCAGTCTGTTCTTTGCTGCCCTTTTCCCTTCCTATCATGCATGACTGTGTTCTTGCTACATGGCTTCTTGTTTTTTTCCCCTTCTACTCTTTAACAGCTGTCCCTGACAAATGTGCTAAAAATAACAAGTAGCCTTACATATATGGAGAGATTGGGTACATGAGGCATAGTAGGTTTCTTTAGAGGGCAGCACCCTGCGCCTCTAGGAAATGAGGACAGGAAGTCAGGGAGATTGTAATACACACTTATTTTTAGGGCATTAGTAGTACCTTCCTGAAATAATCCTTCTTAGTATTAGCATATACGTGTGTATCATACTTTTTTGAGAAGATGAGGATTATTTGCTAGATCGTTTGAAATAAAGTATATTTCACCTTAGGAATGGGAGGTTCAGAGCAAAGGGGTTCTTTGGTGCGGGGCGGAAGAGTAGGTTGAAAACTAATTTTGAAAATGTGCATATTCTGGTGACCACAGTTAGTTCTCTTAACTTGGGTTGAAATTCTTACCCATTTAATAGCTAACATGAAATCGTCAACAGTTTTTCCTTAGAACCCTCCTAATACATACCATGGTTAATGTTCAGTGATAGAAGTCGGCTGCAGCCAACCAACAGCACCAGCGAAAATTCGTAAAACTTGCTTCTGTGCAGCTTAGGCTACTTCCGGGTTGTCCATGTAAATGGCTTAAAGCTACAGAGAGATCTCGGAGATGGTAAAGATTGTTGAGGCCAAATGGAAAAGTCTCTGCCAACATTTTCTACTGTTGTCTATACAAAACTGTGAAATTTATTGGACACAACAGGAAAAAAATGAAAATATGCAGGCCAATAGTATTTCCCTTCTGTACCGAGGACGTAATGTAGCATCATATATCAGTGTCCAGAGGACTTCCTTTTTTTTTTTTTGCGGTACGCGGGCCTCTCACTGTCGTGGCCCTTCCCGTTGCGGAGCACAGGCTCCGGACGCGCAGGCTCAGCGGCCACGGCTCACGGGCCCAGCCGCTCCGCGGCACGTGGGATCCTCCCGGACCGGGGCACAAACCCGTGTCTCCTGCATCGGCAGGCGGCCCCTAACCACTGCGCCACCAGGAAAGCCTGAATTCCAGTTTTTTAAAGATAATAATTCTAGATATTTGAAAAATAAGTTGAATTGGTTACTGAGCTAAATCAGCTGTTTGTAGTCTGTGAGAAAAGAACTACATGACAGAGGAAAAGGAGCAACATTATTTGGCATCCACCAAGGGACAGATGTTTGAAATCAGTTCTTAGTTTTCCCTACAGTTTTATGGAGTTGGCAGTGGTATCCAGATTGTTGTTGTTGTTGTTACAAATGAAGGGATTTGAGTAGTTTAAAGAATTAGCAACTTTTACCTAAGGTTACGTGGGCGAGAAGTGGTAGAGCTTGGTTTAAACTCAGTCTGTCTGTCCGTTCTCTTCCCATTCTATCATTCCAGTAAAGGCTTATCCTTTACACATGTTCGTTGCTGTTTCTGTGTGTGTGTGCGTGTCTGCGTGTGTGTGTGTGTGTATCAAAGTTCCTGAGGAAGCAGCAGCTTTGCTCGTTCAGAGAAGTAAGGCAGGCTCATGTGTTTGGGAAGAGAGGGGTGAGGTGAGATGAAGGTGCTATCTTAGGGCGGGTCAGGCATGCTGGGTAGACCAAGAGAAGAACTATTGACCTACCCCAAATGTGATGAAAAGCCAGTTAAGGGATCTAAAGAGGGAAGAAACGTATTTGAGGAATCACTGGATAGTTTAAGGAGGCTAGACCACGGCGGTGGGGGGCAGCAGCAGAAGTAAGGAGACCAGCTAACATACTTCCCCCGTGGAGAGGGGGTCGGGGGGCATGGATTAGAGTGCTAGCAGTGGAGGCGTGAGGAGTGGTCAGATTTAGGAAGCGTTTTCAGCATGGAAGGGGCAACCTGTGATGATGGAGTGAACGTGTGGTGTGAGGAGTAAAGTGTGCCTTTGTGAAGAAAGGCCAGCTTTGGGCAGAGACACAGAAGTCATTTGGAGATCTTCTCTTGGGCAGATCAAATACGCCACACACACAGCACACACACACACACACATTTACGCATGCGTAGCTTACAGTGTGTGTATGTGCCTATGTATTTGTGTGTGTGTGTTCTTTATTTCTGCCTACTAAAATGGCCTGAAGTCAATGACACGTTAATAGCATTGAGCATACCTGGCCCCCGATTTTTCATTTATAAATACCATTCTCCAATAAAAAGAAGCCCCTCTGGAGAAACGGCTGATTTCAGAGCCAGGCCAGAGAGAGTGTACAATATGAGCCTGGAACATCTTGCTGTGCCAGAAAGCAAGGAAGTGCTCAAAGAGTGCTGGAGACACGCCCAACAGGCCATGAGCCAGCTGGAAAGGGTTCCCATTGGCCACTAATGATAGGAACAGATTATAACTCGTTGAATAGCATAGAAAACCATGAGTCTTTACAGGTGTAGACAAATAAATATATTGAATTTGATAAGGAGTGGAATATTTACAGACTTTGAAAGTACGTCTTCACAAAATCCACATAAATTGCAAAGGGGGATAGAGTAAACTTAGCATGGAGCAGCCTGCTTCTCAAAGTGACCCCTGTCAGTAACGGTACGGATTGAAACCATGGGCCGTCTGACAGGACGCGGTGAGAAGAATCCAGTGCTGCTTTTGTGGCTTCCCTTCCAAAGGCGCGTAAGCTAAATCATGAGAAGACACCAAACAGCCCCAACTGAGGGGTATTTTACAAAATAACTGCTCCTGTAACCTTTAAAAGTGTCAAGGTTGTGAAAACCAAGTAAAGATTGAAGAACTGTTCAGATAAAGAGACAACTAGAGTCAAGGCATGGTTCCAAATGAGTCCCTTTGCTGTAAAGAACATGACTGGGGCAACTGGTGAAACTCAAATGGAGTCTGAGGATTAGAGTGTATACTTCCAGCTGTCCTGTAAGTTTGTGGTTAATTAAAGAAAAAGGCTGGAGAAGATGGGTGCTATTTCAGCACGTTTATATGCCTGGACGGAAATCATGGAGGAGAGAAGGGGGGTGGGGGATTGAGAGTTCAAGTGCCCTAGCAGGCCAGAAAGAGGGGCTGGCTTTGGCTATGAGCATGGACCACTTAATGAGTGTAATGAGAGAAGAAAAAGCAAATGCAGCAGGTTGGTAGATTTGATGGTGAAAGAACGTGGAGATTCTTCTCATTGCTTCTCTTTTCTTAGTGAAATACGGAGAAGGAAGGGATATTACTTTTGAGGGGGGAAAAAAAAAGATTGAGATGTGGCTGTATTATAAAGAATTTCAGAGATTGTTGGTGGGATTTTTTGTTTGTTAGTTTTTAGCTCTATCTTCCCCTGGAAGTTCTGCAATATATTATTTCCCCAGCTTAAAATAAATTTCTCAAGGAAGGATATTTTATTTTTTTAATGCTGTACTTCAGTAAATAATGCAAACAGATGAAAGGAAAAAATTGTGAAAGGAAGAAATCAGAGGTGAAGGTGTGGTGGAACCTTTGAATGTAGAAACCATTACCGTATTGAAGGGATACCCAGGTTGTAGAATGAGTGGGTCTGAGTTTGAAAAGATTGACAAGATTCTCTTTACGCCAACGTAGTACATCACTCCATTGCCTTTTGTACTAGAGGTTTTCTTTCAAGAGGTGAATGGAACACTTCAAAATTTTTAATATCGTAAAATAAGTTTAGGTGTACGGGGATAAGGCAAAAGACTGTCTAGTGGGAATGAGTCTTTCTTTCTTTCCTGTCATTCACACAGATCTAATCAGTACATAGTTCATTGTTAGAATTGAGAGTTCCCAGCCCTGTAATGAAGCCTTTTATTTTCTCCTTTTAAAAAAATTTCTGGGGTTTCCCTGGTGGCGCAGTGGTTGAGAGTCCGCCTGCCGATGCAGGGGACGCGGGTTCGTGCCCCGGTCCGGGAAGATCCCACGTGCCGCGGAGCGGCTGGGCCCGTGAGCCATGGCCGCTGAGCCTGCGCGTCCGGAGCCTGCGCTCCGCAACGGGAGAGGCCACAACAGGGAGAGGCCCGCGTACCACCAAAAAAAAAAAAAAAAAAAAAAATTTCTGAAGGCAACTGTGTGCCGTGTCTCATATCCTGTAGCCTGACACTCATCTTCGGCTCTCCTTGCCTCCTCCTAGGCGGGTGAGATTGGAGAGATGAAGGATGGAGTCCCAGAGGGAGCACAACTTCAGGGACCAGTCCATCGAAATCCGACTTACCGCGCAAGGTACCGTAGGTGGGTAACGTTTTCTGAGAGCTGATGACCCATCGCAGAACTTGTGAGCGACAGTAGGATGGAAGAGGACGTTGCGGGTCTGTCTTGTGGACTTATTGTGTAATGAATGAGAAGGTGTGGCTGTTTGGACCATATGTCCAAGTTGTGGGAGGGGCTCTGCGATCCATGTTTTCACACGGCTGGGTGGCATTGCCCCTGCTTAACGGTTAGGATTTTGTTACCCCTGTACCAGAGCAGCGTTTGCTTCTGAGAACTTTCCCATGATGTAAAGTCATACTGGAGTTTTTTTTTTTATTATATTTAACGAGATAAGCAGAAATGAATTGATGGGTCATTCATTCAGTGGTGGTGCTATGAATGGAGGGAGAGTTGGCTGCCAGCGAGTGTTTGGGACACTGAATATTCTGATAACCGGGGCAGTCTAATGCGGGGGTTAAATCAGCCTACAGATCACATCGTCTGTGTTTAAATCCCCACCCTACGATTAGCAGCCCCTGTGTAGCTGTATCTCCTCCGGCAAGTTTCAGGACTCCTCTTAGACTTAGTCACCAGCTTATGCAGTGGACAGTAAGGGATATTCTACCGCTGTCAATAGGGTTAGATGTACTAAGGCGTTTCAGGTAATCAGTATGATGCCTTGTATAGTAAGCCCTCGATAAATTAATCGATTAGTACTACTACCAACATTGTTAAGGTTAGTGAAAGAGGGACTTCCCTGGTGGCGCAGTGGTTAAGAATCCGCCTGCCAATGCAGGGGACACGGGTTCGAGCCCTGGTCCGGGAAGATCCCACATGCCGCGGAGCAACTAAACCTGTGCGCCACAACTACTGAGCCCGCGCTCTTGAGCCCGTGAGCTACAGCTGCTGGAGCCCACGAGCCACAGCTACTGACGCCTGTGTGCCTAGAGCCTGTGCTCTGCAGCAGGAGAAACCACTGCAATGAGAAGCCTGTGCACCACAACGAAGAGTAGTCCCCGCTCTCAGCAACTAGAGAAAACCCATGTGCACCAACGAAGACCCAACGCAGCCAAAAATAAATACATAAAATAAATAAATTTATTTTAAAAAAAAAGATTAGTGCAGGAGTGTTATTTTATTTCTGCTTTATCCCTTGTGAAGACTGGATTGGGCTAGACTCCCTAAGATTCTTTTTAAGCTTTTTATATTATAAGCCTTCCTGTTCCTTTACCCTGTCCTTGAGGAGCTCCATTCCTGAATGACGTCCATACCACCCTGAAGTGTGGCAATAGGGGTTTATTGAGAGGCGAGTAAGTATATTATTTGGGGAAGGATTTGTACCACGCTACATCTTCTTTTCTCCCAAGATTCGTTTCAGAGTTAGACATAGTCATTCTAATGATTCATTACAAAGGACTTTGGAAATAAAAGAGGCTTCATAGAAATGTCTTCAGGAAAACAGAAAAAAGACAGTAGTGTATGTGAACCCCAGCTCTGTCAATCTCTAGCTGTGTGATCAAAGTGTTGCATTTGACCTTTTTTGACCTATAAAAGCAGCAATCCTTTATGGTTCAACCAAATACTTACCCTCTTTAAACCTCTTGGTTTTCTTACTGTAAATCTTAAACTCACAGAATTAGCCCTGAAATTAAATTAGATAATTAACGTGAAAACACACCAGCACAGGCTTTGGCGCACAGCGAGCGATGTTCGTTTGCTCCCCACGTCGAATCCCCTTTGACTCCACTGTACGCTGTCCATGGAGGGCAGATACGGGAGAGGTTTTCTTTTTTAATTTTTCCATCCTCCGTGCCTGGCAAAGTGCCTGGTAGGATCATAGTGTATGTTCGGTACATGTTTGTTCACGGTGTTCAGGTGAAGGGGGAAGATGACAGAAAGATGGGGTTTTCACCACACCTTTGTGCCACTTGCCTGTGCATAATTCTAGCAGTAAGTCTCGATCCCTTGACTTTTTAATCTTTAAAAATAAAACCTGGGAATTCCCTGGTGGTCCAGTGGTTAGGACTCCGCCCTCTCACTGCTGAGGGCCCGGGTTCAGTCCCTGGTTGGGGAACTAAGATCCCACAAGCTGCGCAGCGCAGCCCAAATAAAGAAATAAATAAAATTTAAAAACCTGATTTTTTTTTTTTTTCTCCCGTTGCGGAGCACAGGCTCAGCGGCCGTGGCTCACGGGCCCAGCCGCTCCGCGGCATGTGGGATCTTCCCGGACCGGGGCACGAACCCGCGTCCCCTGCATCTGCAGGCGGACTCTCAACCACTGCGCCACCAGGGAAGCCCAAACCTGATGTTCTTGAGGGCATCTGTTCTCTTTTCTCCTGTGTTCTCTGCTCTAGGGGCCCTCCTCGCCCACGACCTGCCCCAGCGGTTGGAGAGGCTGAAGATAAAGAGAATCAACAAGCGGCCAATGGTCCAAACCAGCCACCTGCTCGCCGTGGATACCGGCGCCCCTATAACTATCGGCGTCGCCCCCGTCCTCCTAATGCTCCTGCACAAGATGGCAAAGAGGTGAGTCCAGCCAGCCGGAGGGGATGCTGCCAGATCATCCTTAATCATGTCAAGCTTTAGTATTCCCTTCTAAGAGTGGTTTTATAATCTGAAAACTGAGACTTAAAATATGTATAATATATATCATATATTTTTGTGTATAACATTGTTCATTTATATATGTGTGTGTGTGTGTGTGTGTGTGTGTGTGTGTGTGTGTAAATATATATATATAGAGAGACAGACAGCGAGAGAATGCCCCGCACATATCACAAACCAAATATTTGAATTCAACCAGTTAACATTCTAGCTAGAACGTTTAGAGCTTTCCAAACAAAAGACAGCATTTAGAGAGAGGAACCTGCTTCTCAGCACGTTGGAAGCAACTGTATATATATTTTTTTTTTTTTTTTTTTTTTTTTTTTTTTTTTTTTTTTCCGGTATGCGGGCCTCTCACTGTTGTGGCCTCTCCCGCTGCGGAGCACAGGCTCCGGACGCACAGGCTCAGCGGCCATAGCTCACGGGCCCAGTCGCTCCGCGGCACGCGGGATCCTCCCGGACCAGGGCACGAACCCGTGTCCCCTGCATCGGCAGGCGGACTCTCAACCACTGCGCCACCAGGGAAGCCCCAGCAACTGTATATTTTTAATGGCTTTTTGCTGTGGAGAGTGGTGGTGTTTAGTTGCCATTTGGAGGCCATTCTTCTGTGGTTCTAATTTTTTCCTCATACTTTAAGAGTAGTTAAGACTTTGCACAGTGATTTACCTTCACACATCCCGACTTGTGAGACCTTTCAGTCTTGAACTCTCACTGCCGTATGACTCCATTAATTTCTGGTTTGTGGATTTGTTGTGCGTTTCAGACCAAGGCAGGTGAAGCACCGTCTGAGAGCCGTGCTCCAGCCCCCGAGCAGAGCGGCATCGAGTAACATCCGGCTCCCCAGGCACCCTCACCATCAGCGGGTAGGAGCTCGGGCGGCCGGCACAGGAGCCGATATTCTCTTTGAGTAGCACTGATTTCTCAACAGTAGCGCAGATCACTCTCAACTAGTTCTGTACTTCATCTGGGCCAGCTTTCCGATCTCCATCAGGATTCTGGAGAAAGAGCAGCTTTGGTGGTGAAATATCTCTGAGGCTGATCTTATTTTGCTAGGCATTGGGGATGCAAATATGCAGACAGAGTCGATGAGAGTCAAATTCATTTTTCTAGATAGACAGTTATTAACTATTATCACCATCTCAGAAAACTTTAGAAAGTTTTACTTTTGTGACACCTTGTGGCCAATTTGATAATTTTTAAGTGCCTGACAAGGCCTCATTTTAATAACAGAGGACTGTGATCTGTAGAATAAACAAGAATGTGGTTTTTTTCTTCCCTTTTCCCTTTGATAACCAACATTATTTATTTTGAGGCAGTATCTGTAGTACGTGAGAGCCCGTGGGTTTATATATCCAGTGCAGGAGCTAGTAGTCATTTGCTTGAATGATCTTGAGCAGTTGATTTATCCTCTGCAGCGGTACTGTCGGCTGCTGGTAAACTGAGGATACTGACTAGATTCCCCACTAGGGTTGCTGCAAAGACTTAGTGAGATAACACGTATGAGGTGCTTATTAAGCAGGACGCGGTGAAGAATAACCTCTCCATAAAAGTTAGCTTGTTTTGGGCGTCCCTGGTGGCGCCATGGTTAAGAACCCTCCTGCCAATGCAGGGGACACGGGTTTGAGCCCTGGTCCTGGAAGATCCCACATGCCGCGGAGCGACTAAGCCCGTGCGCCACAACTACTGAGCCTGAGCTCTAGAGCCCGCGAGCCACAACTACTGAGCCCGTGTGCCTAGAGCCCATGCACTGCAACGAAGAGTAGCCCCCCCTCGCCGCAACTAGAGAAAGCCCGTGTGCAGCAACAAAGACCCAGCACTGCCAAAAGAAAAAAAAAAGTTAGCTTGTTTTTCTTTATTGTTGCTTCCTGTTATTTTTCCTCTCTTAAAGATCCTGGAAATTGTATTTATACAGGTAGAAATACACTAGAAAGACTGGCTCAGCGAGTCTTACAAGAATTTATAAGCCATAGTTGGTTTCATTCTGGGTTTTTCATCTAATAAGTCCTGAAAGTAAGTTTTTAGTATTTCTTGGTTGTTCTTTTCATTACATAAATAAGGACTTCGCTTTTGGTTGAAAGATAGGTTGTAAAGCTCATAGTAGTAGTGTTATTTTTCCAAAAATTGTTCAGATTTTGTAAAATTTTTAGATCATTTTAAGTTTCTACTTTTTAAATGCTATCTGCATTTATATGCAGAGCTTTAGGATTTCAATTATCCTTTCGCTAGGTAGACAATTGCTGTGCTGAGAATATTCTGTTTTATCTCTGGGTAGCATGGACAGTTTATTATAGAAATAAAGTCCATATTCACACTTGCTCGCATTAACTGACGGAATTATATATTAATCATTTGACCATAAACTTTTACTTGGTGACATTATTTTTAAGTATTGTTCCTAAGGAAATAATCCAAAATATAGGGGGAAAAAATTTCTTCTATTTACAATCTAATGTTG